>NC_056498.1:18015805-18068407 GCF_014905685.2 Nematolebias whitei
CTTCCCGTTGAAAGTTTTCCGGGGCATTCATGCTTTGTCAGAACGCATAGTTACACAACATGCGTCTGTGCATGGCACATAATTACGCGATGCGTAGTTATGCACACGGGGAGCTGAGTGACAAGACGTTTTTGGGCAAGCTTCCGCTTCTTACTGTGTTCGAATGGACCCAGTGAGGCGAGGACCACATCCGCTTCGCCCTTAACCCATCAGCGACAGCCTTAAAGGGCGAAGCCTATATGAAATAGAACGTTGGTTACGTACTGTAACCCCAGATTCTATGAATATAGGCGTAGCCCTTTAAGCGTCGGGCCTCACTGGCTCCTAAATGGCTGAAGAAAAAAGCTATTTTGGGAGCCGATTTCCCGCTCTCAACGTAATTTATACGGACCGGGTGGGGCCCACACAGCAGGTGGGCGTGGACTAAATTTTTTTCAGTGCTTATGCTGCGCATAACGGGATAAACCAGTGCTTATGCTGCGCATAACGGGATAAACCCATCAGCGACAGCCTTAAAGGGCTACGCCTATATTCATAGAATCTGGGGTTACAGTACGTAACCAACGATTTTTGTGGTAGAATTTCAGCCTAATTAACTTCTTTCTACTAATTTCAGCTTGTTATGCTCCTTTCAGTTTATTTCTGCTAGTTTCAGTTTTTTGCTGTTATTTCAGCTACTATTTAGCTGTTTGGTACTAATTTTAGCTTTTTCAGTTAATTACACTTTTTTTTTTTTTTTAGCTCATTTCATCTCCTTAAACTTCCTTCTGGTAGTTTGTTTCTTTCTGCCTTTTCAGCTTTTTTTTTATTTTTAGTTTTAGCTTTTTAGTTAATTTCCAAATTTTTACTCTCATTTCTGTTTATTTAAACATAATTCAGCAATGTTCTTTGCTTTCTTGCACTTTGGTAACAGTTTATGTTTTAATTGTGCTATATAAATAAATCTGACTTGACTTCTAATAACTTAGGCCTGTTCTTCCATTTCAGCTATATTTCAGCATGTTTTAGCTAATTTCAGCTGTTTTTCAGCAAGTTCTTCAGCATTCACACTGCATTTACACAAGAAATGCAATTTCTCTATGTGGACTTTAAAGCTGAAAACTCTTCATGTGAGGTTGGACCTGGAGCTGAGGTCAGTTATGTCTTATGAGTTTTCACTGCAGCTGGTATGAGCGACTTGCGACAACCACAAGGGTAACTGACCTTTGTACTATAATCTAAATGTATTTCTGCTGACACTCTTGATCAATCTCTGGCAATGACCTCCTCTGTCCTGCAGTCTGTGTTACCACACACCTCCCGGGAGGGGAGTGGGCGGGGGTGGGTGGGGGGTGCATAATTCACAAAAGACGGCTAAAAGTCGAGTTTCAAACAGCACTGATTTAGACTTTTTGAAGCATATTGTTTTACTTATGTCAAAACATTTTGACCTTAGTTGTTAGCAGTTCCCACTGAGTCATAATTATACCTATAAAGTATGCAACATTACAAACAAAAAGTGAATTATAGCGAAATCTTTCAACTGAAAGCAGATGTTTTACATAAGTATTCTTTTCTCCCAGTTGGTGGTGTGTTCAGGGCCAGCTAAAACTTTTTTAAAGTTACTTTTTAAAAGTGAAATCAGAGCTTAATTTGGTTTAACAGCAAGATGAGATTTCTTTGAGTCTTTTCAGGTCTTTCAGATTTCAGCCCGCTGCCTTTATTTGTGTTTATTGCTACAAACGGTCTTGTTACATTTTGGAGCCACAGATGGTACATTTGCTCTTACCATAGAGCTGGATGATGTTCTACTGAAGGCCAGCTTCAGTGTGGGCTCCAGTCGGGCCCTTCAATTTATGGAGGTTAACTGAGACCACAAAAACTCTGCTAAATATATAAATGAAGTATTACATTAACATTAATTTTATTCTGGCAGAAATGCTATCTAAGTGTGAAATGAAACTTTTAATTTTTTTCTTCTTAATCACAATGATGGATGCTGATGGATATTTTGACATTTGATCCACTAAAATTGTGCTCCGTGACACATCTGTCCTTAAAGCAAAAGTTCAAGTTTGTTGTGGTGTGGTTCTGTGGAAAAGGTTATTAACAGGTAATATCTTTCCTATTTGTCATGCTGTTCTTCTTCGCTGTCATTAGCCACGCCCCCCTCTGCACTTTCAGCTCATCAGCCCTGATTCACTGCACCTGTTCTTTGCCTTATTTAAAGAGTTCCACTTTCACTTGTGCTTTGCTGAATTATTACACCACTCTTGGTCACTGATAGTAAAGCCATTCATAGTTTATTGTGCCCTTGCCTTGTATCCTCGCCTGTTTTTGGACTCCTCTCCTTGCCTGCCCCTCTTGGATTTGTCTGCCACTCTGGCCACGGTAACGGACCCTGTATCCTCTACTAGACCATGCTTCATGGATTACGTTTTTGGATTTTGTATCTGGACCTCTGCCTTCCTGTTCATGACCCCTGCTCTGACAACCGAACCCCATTATTGGATTTGTCCCTCAAACCACGTTATTGCAGCTGCTCTGCACAGGACCAGTGACATCATCTCACTCTTCATCTGCCTGTGAAGACTGTCAACTCAGCTGATCCTGACTTTGCACCCACAGCCTAAAATAAATAAAAACTCTACTTGTTCTTGCACTCGTGTCTGGCCATTTTGAATCCTAAAACCCAATCTTGACATCTTTAAACAAATCCAATCTCATATTTTTATGACAGTTGATGCTAAGGCTATTTCATAAATCTTTACATTGCTGTCAGTCTGTCACCCCATGATTATTTACATAGATATTTAGCTAAAGCAGCAGATAGCTGAAGCACTTTCTGTGCAGTTCGGGGGACTTTGTGTAGAAATATCATAATATCAATTCAATTCAGTTTATTTATATAGAGCCAATTCACAACAAAGGTTGTCTCAGGGCACTTTACAGGAACATTCACAAACATAAAAGCCAATTAGTAAAGTTCTTTATCTAAGGAATCCAGCAGACAAGTTGAATCTTGGCTTCGTTGCAGTCTCCCATCCTGAGCAAGCACAGTGGCAACAGTGGAAAGAAAAACTCCCTTTTAAAGGAAGAAACCTCCAGCAGAACCAGGCTCAGGACAAGCGGCCATCTGCTTTGAGCGGCTGGTTTGAGAGGAACAGGAAGGAGAAACAAACAAACACAGAATGGTAGGTCCAGGTACAGGTCCAGGTGAACCTGAAAGACAAAAAAAACATGTTAAGGATAAAAAAATAATTACAAATACAAAACAGGTTGAGCAGAGTAAGTAAAGACATTAACAGAGTGAAAAGTGTGGTCAGTTTGTCTTCCAGCAGTCTAAGCCTATAGCAGCATAACTAAGGGACAGCTCAGGAAACCCAAGCTGACCCTAACTATAGGATTTAGCAAAAAGGAAAGTCTTAAAACTGGATAATGTGTCAGCCTCACGGACAGAGATTGGAAGTTGGTTCCACAAGAGAGGAGCCTGATAACTGAAAGATCTGCCTCCCATTCTGTTTTTGTAAATTCTAGGAACCATAAGTAAACCTGTAATCTGAGAGCCAAGTGCTCTGTTAGGAAAATATGGAACAATAAGATCTCTAAAATAAGATGGAGCTAGGTTGTTGAGAGCTTTGTAGGTTAGAAGTAAGATTTTGAATTCTATTCTGGATTTGACAGGGAGCCAATGGAGATGAGCTAAAACTGGAGAAATATGATCTCTCTGAGTAGATCCAAAATGTGGACATTAATTAGGGGAAATACCTCTTTAAACAGTCTGGTTGGGATGGGATCTAGCAGACATGTGGATGGTTTGGATGAGGTTATTATTTTTGACAATTCAGAGAGCTCAACAGGACAAAAACTGTCCAAACACAAATCAGGCTCTAGTGAAATTTTTAAAGTTGCCTCATTTGACAGTGGACTAGAGATAGTAGAAGGAAAGATGGTTCGATTTTTCTCTCTAATTGAAATAATTATATTTATAAAGAATCTCATGAAGTCATCACCACTTATAGTTGTAGGGATACATGGTTCAACAAAAATGGGACTTTTAATTAGTCTAGCAATAGTACTAAACAGAAACCTAGGGTTATTTTTATTCTCCTCTATTAAAGATGAGTAATATAAAGTTCTAGCTTTACGGAGAGCTTTTTTTATACATTAGCAGACTATCTTTCAAAGTTAAATAAACTTCTTCAACATTAGTAGAGCGCCATTTTCTCTCCTGGTTTCTAGATGTCTGCTTTAAAGTACGTAACTCAGAATTGAACCAAGGAGACAGTTTCCTCTGATTGATTACTTTCTTTTTCAGTGGAGCAATTTTATCAAGTGAAGTTTGCATTGAAGTTGTAAGATGATCAACTAGATGATCTAAGTCTCTGTTCTCTGATGCATTACTCTGCAAGACAGAGGAAAACTTTGATGAAAGAGATTGTTTAAATTTGGTTACAGCATTTTCTGATAAGCACCTGCTGAGATGAAATTTACTCTCAGTGACTGTGTAGTCATTTAATGTAAACTCAAAGGTTATTAAAAATGGTTGAGGAACTATTACCAAGTCCTTAATCTGTATACCATAGGTCAGAACTAAATCAAGAGTGTGATGATAAGAATGAGTAGATGTGCGGACATTTTGGGTAAAATCAAATGAGTCTATTAAATTATTAAAGGCTATGCTTAAGCTATCACTTTCAACGTCTACATGAATATTGAAATCGCCTATTATGATGATTTTATCAGTATTTAATACTAAGTCAGTTAAGAATTCTGAGAATTCAGACAAAAACTGAGAGTAAGCGCCTGGTGGACGATATATAACAACTAGTAAAAGTGGCTTTTCTGATTTCCATTTTGGATGAGAAAGACTGAGGGACAGCGATTCAAAAGAATCATAACTAATAACTGATTTGGCATTAATCAATAATCCTGACTGAAAAATAGAAGCTACTCCTCCACCTCGGCCACTTGTTCTAGGCACATGAAAATTTAAATAATTAACAGGAGTGGATTCATTTATACTAACAAAATCCTCCTGTTGTAGCCAAGTTTCTGTCAGACAGAATAAATCAATATGATGATCAGTTATCAGTTCATTAACTAACAGGGATTTAGAGGAAATAGATCTGATGTTCAATAATCCACATTTAATGATTTTATGATTTTGCTCTCGTAAAGTAACTGTGTTTATTTTAATCAGATTTTTATGGTTTATATTTTTAGAGCTGATTTTTGGTTTATTTAATTTGAGCCGTGGGCGAGTTGACACTGTTTCAATGGGGGTGTGGGTGGGTAACAGAGGAGAAGCAGCAGAGAGGTGTGGAAGACTACAACTCTGCTTCCTGGACTGGACCCTGGGTTGTCAATAATTTGGGGGATAAACAAAATCAGCCATATTTCTAGAAAGAAGAGCAGCTCCGTCCAAAGTGGGATGGATGCCATCTCTCCGCATCAGACCAGGTTTTCCCCAGAAAGAACTCCAGTTATCTATGTAGCCCACGTCGTTGTCAGAACACCACCTGGACACCCAGCAGTTAAACGACAACATACAGCTAAACATGTCATCGCTGGTCAAGTTGGGGAGGGGGCCGGAGAAAACTACGGAGTCCGACATGGTTTTAGCAAAGTCACACACCAAAGCAACATTAATTTTAGTGACCTCCGATTGGCGTAACTGGGTGTCATTACCGCCAACGTGAATAACAATCTTACTGTATTTAGCCTTAGCTTTAGTCAGCAGTTTCAAATAAGATTCTATGTCGCCCGCTCTGGCCCCTGGAATGCATTTAACTATGGCCGCTGGAGTCCCTCAAGCCACGTTTCGGACTATGGAGCTGCCAATAACCAGGGTCTGTTTCTCAGCGGGTGTGTCACTGAGCGAGGATAATTGATTAGAAACGTGAATGGGTCGGTGGTGAACTGGTGGCTTAGCCTTAGCACTACGCTTTCTCTGGACTGTCACCCGGCCGGCCTGGGGTCCCAGCTGCTCGGGGTCTGCTGGAGGACCGCTAATGGGAGCTAGCCTCTGTGGTTCCGCACTGTCTAAGGGGACATGGCTAGCTACTGGTTTTTCTACAGCGCGGAGCCGAGCTTCCAGTTCATACAGCCTCTCCTCCAAAACTACCATAAGACTACATTTGTTACATGTATCATTACCACTAAAGGAGGCAGAGGAGTAGCTAAACATCTGACACAAGGAGCAAGAGAAAACAGAGGAAGCAGAGAGAGAAGCAGCAGCCATGCTAAGCTAACGCTAGCAGGAGCTAGCAGAGCCAAATACACCAATAAAAACCGAGAAGTGTTGAAAGATAAGAGGTGTTTTTAGCACTATCCAACAGTAGAAAAACAACTGTACTAAGCGTGTTTGTGAACTAGAATGAAAAACTGTGCAAAAGACAGATAAATCCAGAAAACAGAGACGACTCGAGCAAACAATTCACTCGAGCTACCAACAGACAAACAGGAAGTGACACAATACGTCTCACCATGAACGTGCAACGTCAGCCAGAATGGATTAGATGCAAAAAAGATATCCTTGTTGGAATTACTGTAGAAACTGACCAAAATGTTTAGTTTTACATCATAGCATTACAAAAGTCAATATAAAACGGGAGTAGTTAAAAAATAAAATCTATTTTGGTTTTGGCTCTGCTTCGATTAATTGTAACCTCTTCAATCTACTCAAAATTAAACTTTTTATTTCACCACAAACTGAGGTCATTTGTTAAAATATCAACAAGTAAGATATTATTTGTCCATCAGCATTCCAGAGAACCAGACTTTAAAGAGCTGAACTATTGCTTTAGGACAAATTTCAATGATCTCATTGTAGTGCTCGTACCACGTAGCTAAAGAGTTAACCAATAAGTTAAATTGAAATGTAATACAAAGTACATTGGTCGAGGCCCTGGGAACGTTATTTTAAAGACAGCTGTACTAACAGATTACAGGAGATAAGAGCTTATTGAACTAGTTTCTACATCGTGCTAGCATGCTAAAATACTAGTTACACTTAGCATGGTTTTCATCTACACACTGCATCATTCTGAAACAGCATAAAACATACAGACAATGGTATTTACCTTTCATATTGCTTCTTAAAGTCTGTTACAGTCAGCAACTCTGCATTTACTGTTGTAATGGATAGCTTTACTCTGTTATTGCCCCACGTCTGCATCACTGTGTGCTCTGGCTTGTCTGGGTTTCACACTAACCCACATTTCATGCAGCATACCATTAATCCCACCCACTTCCATCTGATTGGGCAAAATAAAATGCTTAATCCAATGCAAAACAAAACTCAACAAGTCTAAAAAAGTTAAATCTGGTCCTCTGGACATTCAAAAAAACAAAACAAAGCAAAACAACAAAAAAATGTAGAAACATTTCGTCTCTCGTCCGAGAGACTTCCTCAGTCTGAGGTGCTGTATTCAGCTCAGTCTCTTAAATAGCACCTTCTCAGAGTGGATCAACCAGTTTGCTGCTGACAACCAAAACCAGCTGATCACATGCTCAAGAAGGACCATCAGCCTAACAATGGATCATTAGCACACTGATGGCTGTTTACTATTCACAGAGGGCTGAGTGATACTGGCAATCACAGCATTGTAAGAGGGGGACAATTGAACACGTAGGCCTCCACCCCTGTTTAATGATGGACGGTTTCTTTTCACAAAGATGGCCTCCTTTACTCCTCTCTCAAACCACCGTTCCTCTCTGTCCAGGATGTGAACATCTTCATCCCTGAAAGAGTGACCGCTGGCCTGGAGATGAGTGTAGACCGCAGAGTCCTGGCCTGATGATGTTGATCTTCTGTGCTGGGCCATCCTTTTGGCCAGTGGCTGTTTAGTTTCCCCAATGTAAGACTGATCACAGCCCTCCTGACACTGAACAGCATACACAACATTACTCTGTTTGTGCTGGGGGACTGGATCTTTGGGATGAACCAGTCTTTGCCGTAATGTATTTTGGGGTTTAAAAGCCACTGGGAAGTTATATTTAGAAAATAAACGTCTTAGTTTCTCTGATACTCCCTCAACATATGGAATGACCACTGGTCTGGGTCTGGGTTCCTCCTTTTCACCTGTTGGCTGACTGGAGTCCTGTTTGGGTTTCTTCTCTGCTTTCAGGAAGGCCCAGTTAGGATATCCACATTGCTCTAGAGCCTGTCTTGTGTGGGATTTCTCCTTCTGCCTGGCTCCTGAGTTAGTGGGGACGCTGTCTGCTCTGTGATACAGAGTCCAGATGACTCCTAACTACAAACAGAGTAATGTTGTGTATGTTGTTCAGTGTCAGGAGGGCTGTGATCAGTCTTACATCGGGGAAACTAAACAGCCACTGGCCAAAAGGATGGCACAGTACAGAAGATCAACATCATCAGGCCAGGACTCTGCGGTCTACACTCATCTCCAGGCCAGCGGTCACTCTTTCAGGGATGAAGATGTCACATCCTGGACAGAGAGGAACGATGGTTTGAGAGAGGAGTAAAGGAGGCCATCTTTGTGAAAAGAAATCGTCCATCGTTAAACAGGGGTGGAGGCCTCCGGGTTCAACTGTCCCCCTCTTACAATGCTGTGATTTCTAGTATCACTCAGCCCCCTGTGAACAGTAAACAGCCATCAGTGTGCTAATGATCCATTGTTAGGCCGATGGTCCTTCTTGACCATGTGATCAGCTGGTTTTGGTTGTCAGCAGCAAAACTGGTTGATCCACTCTGAGAAGGTGCTATTTAAGAGACTGAGCTGAATACAGCACCTCAGACTGAGGAAGTCTCTCGGATGAAAGACGAAACGTTTCTACGTTTTTTTGTTGTTTTGCTTTGTTTTGTTTTTTTGAATGTCCAGAGGACCAGATTGAACTTTTTTAGATTTTTCTACCTGGATTATTGAGCATGCATCAGGATAAAACTCAACAAGATTGACACTTAGCACAACTCAAAGAGTAGGTTGTAACCTGCCACATGGCACACATGTGCATCACTCCTCAAACAAACTTGTATGTGACATTCAAGGAACATACTAAAAAACGACAACAGCCAGTTTTAGTCTGCTTGAACTAGATTTTCTTGACCAAATATGAATTGTTTTTAAAACAATACATTTTTAAATGACAAAAGAGATTTTATTTTCCATATTTGTTCCACTTTTATCATTTAGACATTGCTTTTAAAGTTAAATGATATTACTATGAACTTAGTTTAATACTTAGTTTGTACTATAAAGCACAGTCCAAACTGGGTTACATCACTGACATTCATAATAATGGTAGTTTAGGTGTCCTCAACTTCCCTTGTTGTTGAGAACTGAAGCCAGCAGGACCCGGTTTACGGGGGCTGCCATGTTGTACTTTTGGAATCAGAGTCTGTGCACCAACAATGTCACACTGAGTCACAACCTTACTGTCAGGCATGAAGTAACTAAAATGATCAACAATACTGTTGTGACTTGTGACTTTTATAAAGGATTTCAAACCACTTTGGAGTGTCAAGTTCACAAAAATAGAAAAGTTTTATCATGTTCGATGTGAAGTTAGTGGGCTGAGAAAAGCCCAGGCAACAAAAAATAAAAGGCAAAAGCAGCAATCAAGTGTTGATAAAGCTGGTCCAATAAAGCTGCATTACTGCTTTACCATCCATGAAGGACACTGCATGAATTTCCACATTTGAGCCACAAGAAACTGACTATTCTGAATGTATCGATGCAGATATACTTTCTGTTGGAAAAAAAAAAATCTGGGTGGAGCTTGTAGGCAAAGAAAGGTGTGTTTAATAAGTTTGACCTGATTTTTTAAACTGTTCATGTGAAATGAATCTATTGAACAAAACCTTACTGTAAACACGCACACACCCACACACACACACCGCCTGACAGCTGACAACAACCAGATGGCACAGGGAGGCTGCAGCATGGATTTATGAGCGTGTATAGGCTGTGTGAGTGTGCTTGTGCTTTTACACTGAACGTGACATCAGATGATGTGTGTGTCTACAGAGCACAGGCTAGCATGAATGTGGTGTGAGGTGATGTGTGTGTGTGTATCTTTTATTCATGTTCACATACCAGCGAGGAAAGTGTGGAGGGGTCGAGTCTGTGCTAGGTGGTGCATGGTTTATGTCTGCAAACATCCTGCAGCGTCATCCTATATATGCATCAGTCTGGGCCCATTTTATGTATCTTTTTTGTTCTTCTTTCAGCTGCTCTCTTCTTCAGGGGTGTCCACTGTGAACTAATAACTCGCACGAAGACTTGGCGATTTTTTTTACGCCGGATGTCCTTCCTGACACAACCACAGACCACCGAGCTACCTCAACCCTCTGTGTGGAGCAGGGAGCTGCTATAGGGCACCCAGGGGAGCAGATCGTGAGGATTAACGGACTTGCTCAAGGGCCATCAAGGGCCAAGAGTGGAGCAAATGGAGGTGGAGGCAGATGTGGGTGTTTCATCTTCCGCACATTTTGATATTGTCAGTACGGGGAGTTGAACCAGCAACCTTCCTATCACAAGCCTATTTTCTGTATCAAACTTTTCTAAACTTCAATATTTTTGGGTGATTGCTTTAAAACAGCATGTCTGTGCGCTAATTTATCAACTTTTCGATGTTTCAGCCATTAGGTTTGGAAGTTTGTTTGTGTAGTGAAATAATTTTTAGCTCCCTGCATATACAAAGTACATCAACTAACTCTTCTTTGTACTATCTTCAAAGTTGCCAGGTCCTCTACTGAAGAAATTGTTCCTGGTAGATAAAATTGGTGGCTTCAGCTTCCATCTCTGCTCTGCAGTGCTTTAAATATTAGTATATTAAGTACTACTTACAAAGTAGTATTTAGATATTAGTATTTACCTCTGCTTCTTTTCAGTTATACCAGTAGATGTTAACAATTTGCAGTTAAATAAAACATACATGTGCTTATGGGAGTGGAGATCACCTTTGACTGACTAAAACTCTGTACCCACTCATCATAGTATGGATACAAGCTCTGTACACGACACCCCTACTAAATATTCTCCCAAAACAGTTAAAATTTCTTCTTTGATGTTGTTTACAGTTTGTGAGTCAATACAATTTTTCTGCTTAATCTTTGTATAATGGTGAAGATCAAGATAAAATGAGCCAGATGTAGAAAAAAGTAAAAAAAAAAAAAAAAAAAAAACCCTGCTCCTTTTGTTGTTTTGGCTTCTATGACACAAAAACAGTAATCATAGACATGTGAAATAGACTACACCATCCATCCATCCATCCATTATCTTTTACCTGCGTCTTCATCTTCGGGTTGCAGGGGTCACTGGTGTCCATGTCCAGCTATAACTGTGCGAGAGGCGGGGGACACTCTGGACAGGTCGCAAGTCCATCACAGGGACACACTCTCACTCACACCAAAGGGGAATTTTTAGTTGCTAGTTAGCTTAGCATACATGTTTTTCATCTGTGGGAGGGAGTACCCGGAGAGAGGACATGCAAACTCCCCCCTGAAGGGTCCCATGCCGGGATTTGAACCGGTAACCTTCTTGCTGAGAGGCAACAGCTCTACCAGCTGAGCTATTGTGCTGCTCTTAGACTACAGTACTTACTTCAAAAGTACTGTATTTTAAGTTCATGTCCATCCATCAGTTTTCTTTAAGCACACTTCCTTTGCTGTGGGGAGCTGGTGTCTGTCTCCAGCAGTCGCTGTGTGCGAGAGGTGGGGGACACCCTGGACAGGTCTCCAGTCCATCCCAGGGAGACACAGAGACAAACGAGACAAACAACCGTTCACTCTCTCACTCACACCTAGAGACAATTTAGAGTTACCAATCAGCCTAACATGTACAAAGTATGTTTTTGGTCTGTGGGAGGAAACTGGAGTACCTGGAGAAAACCCATGCTTGAATAGTAAGAACATGTAATCACCATACATAAAGAGTTTTGGGCAACACAATGGCTTAGTGGTTGCCTCACTGCAAGAAGATCCTGGGTTCAATCCCGTGTTTGCATGGGTTTTCTCCAGGTACTCTGTTTCCTCCCACAGTCCAAAACATGCATGTTAGATTGTCTTCAGGTCCAGGCATCCCTTGCAAAAGAGATCTGTGATTTCAGTGGGATTTGACTAGTTGAGTAAAGGTCAATAAAAATGGCAGGGATGCAAACCTTTGAATTTCTGCAGTGAGGTGACAATGCTAACACCCTGTCTGTGCCGCCATTTCTGTATATATCCATGTGGATATCCATGTGCCTATGTATGACTTCAGTGACATGTCAGTCATACATAAAAAATCTGCCCCCCTGTGCCATTGTCACAAGACTTCTTTTCTTCATTAACCATGTTCCCGTCAGAAAACATTTGCTAATTGTTGTGGTTTTAGGAACAAGCTAAAATGTTACACTTTCTTCAAGTAAGTATTGGCTCATATTAGAGTTAGGCCAGTACAGCTCATATGTACATGACCACATTGAGACAGCACACAAAACAGAAGCAGGGACAAGTGGTGAAGCTGAGGAAGGGGTTAAACGACCACTTGTAGATGTTGGTGCTGTTTCTACACCTTCAATTCGTCAATAAACCTTCAAAAAAAAGCACAATTTTCCTTTTATTGAAAACCAAAGCAGCTGAAAAGTGTTTATTTGTGACTCAAACAGTGTCAAGGTTGAGATAAGTTGGTGTTTGAACATTTCTGTAAATGCACTTCAGTGGAACGGTCCAACACACACGTTGGAGCACAGTATATGTTAAACAGCTGACAACTCAAACAAGTCTTAAACATTTCAAAGTGTGATTGTGCAACCAGCCTTTTCGGACATGTACTGTATCTGGAAATAGTCATCAGGCTCTCATATGTCTCGTGTTTAATTTGGTTGCTTCCTTGAAAAGAAAAACCCAACGCAGTGTCACAAGTTAGACAGGAAAGGCAGCATAGAAGAAACGTTTTCTGAGAAGGTAAAGAAGGAGACTGGTGGGGCTACATGCCAGCCTCAGTTCGTCTTTTTATTGTCCTCTGCTGGGCTCATTCTTACAAGCATTTGCAAGATTCTTCCCTCCTTCTTTTGTTTTCACTCCTTTCTTTGCAGACTCTTCTACAAAAGGTTCTTGCCTCTTACCACAGTTTTTTTTACAGTATCCAAATAGAAGAGGCAATCCTTCCCCTTCCGCTAGAAGTTTTTGCATAAAATACACAGTTGTAGTGCTGGTTGAAGAAGATCCACAGGTAAGACCAAGTGGTTTTGAGTTCAGTCAAAGCAAAATACACATGAATTAGTTAAAAAAAATACCACAGGTCTTAAGTTCCATTCTAAAGCCTACGTATGTACAGCACTCATGGCACGCATAGAAAAGGCACACGCCACAAAAATATTTGCTTTGGTTTGAACATTAGATACAGTCCTAGATTCTGCTACAGTCCTTCCTCACATCTTGGATGCAGAAGTTCAATGTGTACATTCTTTGGTTCGGAAATCCAAGCGTCCGGTATCTTCTCACCAAAAAGGGGTAATAGAAAAAATTTTTTTTAAAGAGGTATTTGGGATGTAGATAGCTGGAAATTCAAATAAATTTTTGTGAACCTTATCTAAGGTACAATCTCAAAGAATCTTCTTCTGTAGAATCGAAACAGCAAATTCCCTCCTCAGAAAAAAAATAAAAATCAGTTCACACATTTGCCATTGCACATCTCTGTAAAATCTCAACGGTTTGTTGTTTTCTCTTAATGGAAAGGAGGAAAGACAAATCCAATATTTATTTTTTTCCTTTCACCCAATCTTCTCAGTGTTCCTCACTCAGGGTAGTTCATGAAACCCCCAGCCTCATCAGTCCATCTTCAGTGTATCTGTCCAGGCACACAACGAGGATCTAAGATCCAGGAGAACACGTCTTACAATCAATGAGAGTTCAAAACGCAGGTTGTCTCCCATTGTGTTTCTTTAGAGATCCAGACGGAAGGCACCAAAATAACTGGAGGAATCATCTGCGTTGACCATTGTGGGAGAAGAGACGGAGACAAACAGCTCATCGCCGGCTCTCAGCTCGAACAGTCCTCCCTGGTAAACGGAGTGCAGGGCGTACTCGGCGTCAGGAGCCCAGCATTTGGTCCCCACACCCTTCAGGAGCTGGGAGAACCAAATGGAAGAGGTGAGGTGGTTACAGAATGGTTCCTGTCAGATTGGTTTGGGTAAAGAAGTGATGTTCTACCTGTATGGGGCTTGGATAGGAGGTTTTCTTGTAGACGCACTGCACCAGCTGGTGACTGACACTGCGCTGGTCCCCATCGCTTGCTGCTGGGGACGGATACCGAAAATAAACCTGGAAGTAGACGAGATCAGATGGTTAAAGCAGATAGATATAATTCTTGTGTCCAACATCTTAATCCATTACAGTGGCATAACTGCTGAGTATTATAGGTAAGCACACATTTTTAGCTAAAATGATGAAACCATGACTTTTTGGTGGGGAATTGGTTATGAAATCAGAAGTCTTTTGTGAATTACCCATAGAGGTGCTTACAGTTACAGGAAGAAACTTTTGCATTTGGGACAAATTTCTACAAAACTGTTAAAGCTGGATCTCGAGAGCTTGTTTGTCACTTGAACCTAAGCTGTACAGATTGATCACCTGGGAGTACAGGTAGTAACGCCCGTCCTGAGGCACTCGCAGCTTCCCGTTGCTCAGGCTCATGTTGTGCAGGTGAGCGCCAAAGCTCTGATTGGCCCAGGAACGGACCACGTGACGACAGGACTGGTGGAGACCCGGTGTTGGAATATGGAAGGGCGGGAACCCTGATGAGAAAGATGAGAAGAGAGCAATGTGTGGTAAAATTAAAGAAGTTGCAAGCTGAGCAAAATAAATTATGATGAGAATTTGCCCAAAGCTTGAGTGTCATCGGACTGCAGATGTTGGCAACAAATTGTGAACATCATTTGCACAAGAGTTCCCAAAATGTTTCGAAAGCTTAGCAAGCTTTCAGTGTCAATAAAATTTTGGACATGTTAGAAAAATCTGTTAAGATTTTCCCTAAAATTAGTCATAGGTTCTGTGTCGACAACCCGTCTTGAACCTTTTATACACCTGTGGACAGGTGGATGTATTTAGGTATAGTCTCCGTCTGTACATCTGAAAACTCTCTCTTTGAAGGAGCGTTACCACAGTGTCACCCCCTTTCCCCCCCTAATGTTCCAATAAGGATTCATACATCTCTTGCATCCTACCCATTTCCTGCATGTTGGTGTAAGTGAAGCTATTGTTTCCTTCACATATGTTAGATAAGAGTTTATTGGAAAACAACAGAGGCCAGAAGTCAATGTCTACACTTCCTTATGTGAAGTCCGGGTTGAATGTGTGAACCTCGCCCTCTGCTCTTTCATCTATACACACTTTCCCTCACACACCGGCTCACAAACACTTACATGTTTCTTGCCCTTTGTCAGATTGATGAAAATAACATCCCACAGCCTTTGCCAGAAAGTCAACACCCTTTGGCTTGCACGCAAGTTTCAGATGCAACACAAAAGTCTGGATAACACTCACACAAAAAACACATTCCAAATCTGATGTAGCTACTTGTTTCACAGCACAAAGGCTCCGTTGCTGATTTCTGTTCCATTATTCTTACAAATTTTCTTTTCACCATCAGGTGCATTCACCATTTCAGTCTTCAGGTGCGTGGACGTCTCTTAATAAGAAAGAAGACTTCAATAAACAGGGAGTACTTCTTAAAGAAGCAGTTTCAAAGGGGGTAAGGGGGTCAATCGCTGCGTGAATCTGAACGCATGTGCATGGGGTGAACGGGAAAACTCTTAGCCCAACAGCGTTTTCTAATTTCTAGAGTCAATGATGATTGGAAGTTCCACCCAGCACACCGCAGAGGTGCTTTTGATTCATCACATGCTGATTGAGGAAAAGCTGATCAGCTCAGGCGTCTGACGCTCCTCCCAAAGTTACCAGATGTTCCAACTTAAAATGAAGGTTGAGTTAAGTTCTGCAGACATACGTACATGTTTTCACATGGAAACAGACTTTAATGCAACCTGATGTGTATCAACACAGGTTTTATTGATAAGATTGCACTAAACAGGAAATCTGAGGAATAAACTGTCATTTGAGAGATCCCCATGAACTTAAATCGTTGAAAAAAGCAATTTAAAGAATGATGGGGTCCATGGGAGTTAGCTCCAACATCAGCTGTTTTGCTTTTTAACATTTTTTTTAAATTGTCTATTTGGCACCATTAAGAGCATCATTAATACTTTTAGACAAAGTTTCCCTCCTAGCTGTGATTTGTTATTTCTTCCAAAGTGAATCAACATACTGTTGGTATTTTTGGTTATGCTGTCACCATTTTAAAGAAACGTGCTTGCATAGAATGAACTCGGTTTAGTATCTTTGAATAATTTGTTCAGACAAGTTTTCCACTGCACTGAAGCAACATGATTACTATTCGTCCATTACTCTTGTTTTTGTCACAATCTTCGATTCAGTACTCCACAGCTTTGAAAAAACCAAACAAAAGTACACGGAAACTTGGAGCTCAATCTGAAATAGTGAGCTATGACTTTTGGTCTCAGTAACTTGTACAGCGTCAACAAAATTTGCTAATAATTATGACGTTTCCCACAAACAACAACAAAATGTTTATGTTTCACAATAGAAATATTTATTTATTCAAAGTTTAAATGGACCTAAAAGCATTGGATTTACATGATTGAACTGGCATTTTGACATTTCATAGTTTTTACACAACCACAGATCTGGTTTTAAGGTTTTTGGTAGGGATGCACAATAATATCAGCATGGTATTGGTATCTGTCGATATTAATGATAAAGTTAATTATCGGGCATTGGCCATTTCATCAAAATAAAAGGCACTTTCTATATATATATATATATATATATATAGGCACTGTTTGACGACACAGTGACAAGGATGCCTGCTGCGCCAGCGCATCATGACATCATGTGCGTCGTTGAGCTTAGGTTTGTGAAAATTTACAAATTTGCACTGTTCGAGTGTTGTCATTGTGTTTGAAAGAGTAAATGTAATTAATAAATTTGACATTCAACATAATCCAAGTTAAAGTATTACATAATTTTCAGCCCCCTTTTTGGTATCTGCATTTGGTAGCAGGCCAAATTGACAAAGACCGTGCTGAATAATGTAGTATTTTAATTCCACAGCAGAGAAAGCTATGTAGTCTCTGTAAGTAGGTCTAGGGGAAAAATATTGGTATTGGTATCGGTTAACGGCCAAATAAGTTTTAACATATCGGCCAAAAATCCAATATCGTGCAGCTCTAGTTTTTGGGAATAAGAGGAAGTACACTCAATCATCCAGGTAAATAAATCACAAAAAAATTAAATCATGTCATCTGGACAGTTTCTTCTGGACAAGAAACTGCCCAGATGACATGATTTAACTTTTTTGTGTTTTGGGGAATAGAACAACAGAATTTTCAAATCAGCATGATGCTGTCACACACTTTAACTATTGAGCTTTCAAAACATTCTAAAAAATTATGAACAAAATGATTCTATTTCCACAAACTTTACACTTCTCTTTCTGTTCTTACATCAGCACGTAGGTGTTTTTGTCTTCTTTTGCTCATGTGTCTCTCGCTAGTTGATGGTTTAATTCCAAGTACACAGAAACTGGCCTTGACTTTCACTGTATCCAAGTTCAGAATTTTTTCTTCATAACTTTAAGTGAAGGAACATTTTTAACTTGTATCCCTCACATAAAACATTGTAGACATAAATATTTACATGTGTGACTATCAGACCCTTCTGCCACGTATGGGTGACTGTTTAAGGCTTTCTTTCTACTCTGTGTTTCTGTATGCCTGTCTTACTTAAAGCGCATCAAGAAGTGAGAGACACAGGTGTGCAGTTACCATGGTGACCAAAGTGAACCTCTGGCAAGAACTTGGTTCCGTTTACACTATTTATACAGATGTCGACATTTTGTCAGCCTAGATTACAAAATGAAGTCCCAAATTATTTTTAGGCTTTGGAGATAAAAGTTGAGTTGTTTTTTGAGAAGTAGCTGAACTGGCACCCTTCAACATTACTTCAGAATTGCTATGGTACTTTTCCTTAGCATGTGCTAAACTTAAGGGTGTTTTTTTTGAACTCCCATGCACCAACCAGTAATAAAATTTAATTTCATCTAAAATTTTCTGTAATCTGTCCCCCAGAGAACAGTCTTTGGTTTGCCTTACCTTGAGAGCTGGTGTCTCTGAGAGTCAGGTGGGCTGACGGCCTTTGGGCCACAGAGCTCAGGAACTTTGAGTTGTTGAAGGTGCGAGGCATTGTTCTCGCTTCTAAGAGAGGAAAAAGACCAGGAAAGATCAAAACTGAAGCTGTAGATGAATAAAGGTGTATGTGTGAGTGAGGGAGAACAAAATGATGCTCACCGATGAATGTTTGTTTGGAGATTATATTCTCCGTCACCTGAAAGGAGATGTGAACACAAGGGTCACTCTCATATATCCTAACAAGTTTTGTGTCAAAAATAGTGGAACATGTTTAAGATTATAAACAAAACAAGAAGTCAATACCTGGCAAACCAAATTAAATGCAAAATTAAACTGAAACAAATTGTTTAATCTTTCTTGCCAACCTTTAACTGATTTTGAAGCTTAACACAGAATTCTGAGTCAGATAAAATGGGACGGGTTAGAACATCTGAGAAACATTTGTGACAGAAAGAAAAACTTAATACTGTCCCTACTTTTTTTTAATGAATTGCATGAACTAGGCCTGTCACGATAACACATTTTGCTGGGCGATTAATTGATTCCGAAATTATTGCGATAAACAATAATATTGTTTGAAAATTGACAATAATTAGTAATTTTTGTCAAATTAAAGAAGAAATGTTGGTGAATTTGTTTTGTGTGTAGTACATTTTTCGACCACCGGACGACAGTATAAGACTGTTTGAAACGAAGGATGGATAGTGAGGGAGCGAGCAGCGTGTCTCTTTAAGAAAAATGGGAGGGAGGCCCCTTGACGTAACATGGGCGGTCTCTCCTTCCTTTATTCAAAATGGCGGACGCTCAGTGTGGTTTGAGCTCTTTAGCATAGCATTTTTCACACAAAGCTTTTAATAAAAAATCAGTGAACAAGTTCTCAGCTTCTTTTTGCAGAAAAAAAACAGCTTTTTACATGAAGGCTCGAGTTTCAACCGTGAATTTTGGAGCTTCGACAAGACAGATTTTTTGTCCTGAGGTCGGCCTGTTAGCTTAGCTCGTAGCTTAGCTCCTCAGCTTAGCTGCTTTTAACAATCCAAAAACGCGATTTTAAAGAGAAAAGAGAAAGGGAGGAGTCAGTGAAGAGCACCGGAGTTGAGCTTTTTGTCATCCGTTGTCTTCAGTAGAAAGAGAGAGACACGAAGAAATGATAAATCCGATAAATAAAAATTATGTTGATCATTTTCATTTATCATGCAATTAATTGATTTATTGTTTATTGCGACAGGCTGAGCTTGAACTAAAAGTAACGTTAAAAATGCTCAAAACTTTTAACATTTAACATATTTGTCTTTATACTTCTTTCTTTTAAACCCCTATTGTGCAGCCTTAGAAAACCAGCAGATTTTAGCCTCACCTTTGTTTCTTTATTCCTTTAACAAAGGTGTTGAAGTTTTTATACTAGACTGTCTGGGAGACAGAATTAACATTTTATGGCCAAAACATTTTTTGGCAGCTGTTATTGCTTCTCCTTTTCAGATGAGTTGTAAATTAATGCAACATGGTAGCTTTGTTTGTATAGCCCATTTCAGCAACTTAACTCAAAATTGCTTTACATAAACAATTAAAAATGTGACAACGTACAAAAGAACAATAAAAACATATAGAAAGATAAATAATTAAAAAAAACAAGGATTATGGGCTGTAATCCCCTGGTGAGGGAGTGATGTAGATCGGTGTGTCATCGGCATAGTTGTGATACTTAAGGGTTAAGCTAGAGGGAGTATGTAGATGTTCAACAGAAGGATGGAACCCTGGAGAACTCCACATGTAACTTTATTCAACTTAGATTTGCATTGACTCATTGTCACAATGGAGCCCCTGTCCACGAGGTACAATTTGAGCCAGTTTAGAGCTGTGCCAGAAGTACCAACCCAGTTTTCCAGTTGGCAGAGTGGGTGTAAAAACTCCTCCTAGTTTTAAAACACAAGTCTTGTCCAGTGTTAATCATGTTTTAGCCAACTGCAAAACTTCCTCCTTTGCTGGCTTACAACACAGATCTCATATACCCTGATACATGCTCAATAATTCAAGTAGATGAATCTAACAACTGAGACTGAGTTTGATGCAGCTCCTCAGACTGAAGAAGTCTTTTGGTTAAAAAATGAATCGTTTCATGACTCCACTCTGGACCCAGTGTTTCTTGACCAAGACACAGATCCTCTACTTCGGTTTCTGCTCCATTTATCCTTCTTGATTTTTTTTTTGTGGACACAACTGCACCAAAAATACAGACAGTATTTATGCAAATACTTTCAGATACACTTCGGCTGAATCCTATTTCACTCCTTCTTCTTCTTTTAGGTCTTTCCCTAATTTTAGGGGGCTGAGATGGTGTAGGGGCAGGACAGCCGACTCAGGACCCGAAGGCCCTGGGTTCGATCCTCGGTCATTGCACACCTTGTGGTGTATCTGAGCAGGACACCCTATCCCCAGTTGCTCCCCGGGCAATTTCAATAGCTGCCCACTGCTCCACCTAGTGGTGATTGGGTTAAATACAGAGAGCCAATTTCGCCATTGTATAGGAACATACAATGATGACATAATATATTATTATTATTATGTTTTTTAAAGGTAAGGGTGTCCAGATACTTTAAGCAGATTTGTCAGAGACACACTTTGAACCATATGCAAATTTGAGTTTAAGAAAATAACCCCCAAACTGAAATGTAAGTATCAAGGTTCATGCTCAGTAATCCAGGTAGAAAAATCCAACAAAGTTGTCAGGTCCTCTGGACGGTTTCTTTTTGTTGAAACGTTTCGTCTTTCATCCAATACACTTCATCAGTCCAAGGAGCTACAACAAACCCAGTCTTATAAATAGCACCTTCACATAGTGGGTCAACCAGTTTGATGGTGCTCAGATGCTTTCTGGAGTCCACCCTCTCCCGCGCCCACTCGTTTGAGGCAATGGTAAGTATTTTCTCAGTTAAATATACTTGTTAATGTTTTCTAGCACAAAATCTTTATTTTAATATTAAGTTTGCAGTACTTTGATGTATTAAGTTAGGTACTATTGTTTACTATTCGTAAAATATGGCAAAAATAGCATCACATTTCTTTGAAAAACATAATTGTTGCCTCACCAAATATTGTAACGTCCAGGTATTCTAATGTACTACGTTTGGTATTACTGTTGTTTTTCCCTAAAAGGATAAAAAAAAAATATCTTGTTATATGTGAAGTTTGTTCTTGACAGCTATTTTTAAACTCCAGTAATAAGCATGATGACGTAGCATCTGTTTACGTAGAAGGAACTGACAACTAGTGATGTTGTATCAACCGCTTGTCACATCGAAATATTGTAGCCTCTGTTCTTTGTGGCATCAAATCAAGCACCGGAACGAAGGAGAAACTTTAAGAAACTCAGCTTGACCTTTCTGTGCTAACACATAATTCTCCTCTCTGACTCACACACACACTAAATGTGGCTTTGGCACCAACTCGGCTCGGTCATTTATTTCCCCCTAACACCAAGTTGTGTTCACTTTTTATCTTTCTCCTTATTTCTTGTCTTGTTTCTCTGTCCTTATCCCTTTTATTAAACTTCTTTCATGTTTTCATTCTTGCCCTGTTTTTTACAGACAAAACCTCTGTTCATTTGCACATGGCCAGTCCTCAGAACATATGAAGCGAGACCCCCCCCCAAACCCCCTGTGGTTCTAATCCTCACTAATTAATTTGCTGCAAAGCCACAAAACTCTCACTATGTTGAATTTCACCTCACTTTTTGGACGCGATGTGTTTTTCTTGGCAGCGGCTCAGTTTCTCCTGCGCTGCACACTCAACTCAACCTGCAAATTGAATAGGATCACTCGGGGGGGTTGGTGAGTTTGTGCCAGTGTAAATGAACCCCTCTACCACCTCTAATGTGTACACCCTATATTCTCTAAGGAAACACAAAGCGTAGCGTGCACTCCGCCTCTCTGGCTCGTCAAGTAGCGTGCCTGTCCCAACTTTATGCTCCATACGACCTGAAAGCAGAAAATTGCTCTCACACAAACACTCATGTCTCACACTTGAACAAAGAAAATTGCCAACAGATTTTTCTGTCCTGCGTGTGGCTGCATCTGAGCAACAACAACAACAACAACAAAACAGGGATCTTTCTCAAGCAGAGGTCTACTAAAACTGTTCTGGGTCATTCCAGAAGTGCGTATTTCAAAAAGATATATAACCTCAACGTATCTGCTGCGCTCAAGAAGAAAACGCTGTGATAAGAAGCTATCAGATGGAGTGAAATCAGCTGTATCGCCTGCATGCATAATTTATAACGTAGAAGTGGTGTAAAGAGTTCCCCGACCTGCCAAATGTATAAAGGTTGTCACGTAGAGTTACAACCCGTCTGCAGTCTGTTCCCTTCTTACTGTTTGCATCTGGTTTCACGTACGTCGAGACATTATTAGATTTGCTGTCAGTCGCGCTCCAGATTAATTGCAGGCACAAATTTAAAAAGACATAAATTTCAACGTTTGGTGAGAAGTTTCAGTCTGCTTTGAAGTTATGGCTTCCTGAGGAAGATTTCTATGAAAACGAAGAGGAAAATAACCCAAATACTGTCACAATGAAATGTGGTTTTCATTTCTAAGAAACTTATTTTTTTTAAGTTAAAATAATTTGTTGCACTACATACAGTGTCTTTTTGCGATTTGGGGCAGCTGTGGCTGAGTGGTTACAGCAGCCCAATGGGAGAGTTGGGGGTTCAATTCCACCAGTAGTCACATGTTGAAGTGCCCCTGGGCAAGACACTGAACCCCTCATTGCCTCTGATGTGTGTCCCATCAGTAAATGAATGTGATCTAAAGTAGGGGTGCACCGATTTATCGGGCCTGATTTCCTTCATTTGGGGAAATCAGAGATCGGATGAAATTTGCATGAGAAACCGATTTGATAGATTTTTTGTAGTTTTAACAACAATTGTCTAAACTTCATTTATATTTCAGAGCACTACTTCATGGCCAGTTAAAACAATTTTGTACTGTTTCTAGGATATTGATCAAGGGTATGTTTTTCAATGAAATAAAATAGAAGATGCATTGTGACCTTATAACACCTGACGGTGTCGCTTATAAAACAAAATCGGAATCGGCAGATCAGGCTTTTTAGAGATCGGTGATCGGCCAGAAAACTGCAATCGGTGCACCCCTAATCTAATGAACTGATTATTCTCTATAGAAGGATTTGTTTGATTATCTTTGTATAGATGTAGTAGAGTGCTGTATGAATGTGCTTGTGGAGGTAATTGAGGGCACAGATTGTGTTGTAAAGAGCTTTGAGTATCTTGATATGATAGAAAGGTTCTATATAAGTATGGTTCACTTACCATTTAAAATAAACAAAAATGAAGGGAAAAATATATTAGAAGGGAGGAATAGTAGCTGTGATTTCCTAAATACAAACTGTAACTCACCAGTTTTCTTGCACAGTTATTCTCAAACGGTGAGATTTGGCTAAAATCCGATACAAATTGAATAAATTTGGTGGAATCCATTGGATCCTGCCCCCACAGCTCATTTAAAGGTGATAAAAATAACCTACAAATATTGGTTTTACAGTCTTACTTTACTTTATACAGATTTATTTTAGAATAGAATTTTAAAATAAAAAAAAAATGATACAAGCAGTTTAACAAAGGGTAAAGGCTGACAGCAGTGTATAAATGTCCACCCATTCACATGTCATTGTTACTCTGCTTAAACAAAAGGAATCTTTAATAATGTTTGGTCATTAGTTTTTACTAAAACAAAAATATCTGTATCTAACAAGTTGCACTATAAAACTGCAATAAAGCAAAAATCATTTGTTGTACGACTGTTCAAAAACACTTACAAGACAAGTCTGAAACTCCTTTTTCCTCTATGTTTTCATGCAAGGACAGAGGTGGTATGGACAGTTGAAGTCAACCATCTGCTTTTGTGCCTCTGAGCTGCCAAGCGAGGTAGTCACAGAGCAGAAACGGTGGTCCGTTTAAGGATAACATGACATTTTAGCTTGTAGGTGGTGATGACAGACGGTTTGCGCAACCAGCCAACCACAAGTTATAGAACAGCGTATATTTTTCTTTTAGTTTTTCTCTCTTCAGGGGTGGCCACAGTGAGTCATCCTCCTCCATCTCACTTTGTCCTCTACATCCTCTGTCCTCATTCCAACTACCTCCATGTCCTCTGTAACTGCATCCATGTATCTCCTCTTTGTCTTGTTCCTAGCAGCTGCATTTCTAACATCCTTCTACCAGTATACCCACTGTCCCTCCTCTGGACATGTCCAAACCATCTCAGTCTGGTCTCTCTAACTTTATCTCCCACTTGTTCAACCTGTGCTGTACCTCTGATGATCTCATTCCTAATGTATCCATCCTTGTCACTCCTAAGGAGAACCTCAACATCTTCATTTCTGCTATAGATATAGAACAGCATATGCTTCACATCAACTCTAACGGTACTCCACACCCCCCATGGTTGCTCAGAGAGGGGCACCTCTTTGAGATCATGTCACAGAATCATTTTGACACCAAAACCCCCAAAGCTTTGCAGTGGCATCTGTCTATTTATCTCTGCAACATAATAGAGAGGTATGGAATGATTGCTATTATGATCTGTGACTTTACTGTTGAGATTTTATTTTTATTTTGTTTTATTTACCCTTTATTTATACAGGTTAGTCTCATTGAGCCACGAGAACTCATTTTCAAGAGAGACCTGTTCAGAGGTGGGGCAAATGAGGGTGGAGGCAGGTGTGGGTGTTCCACCTTTTCCACCCACATTTTGATGTTGACAGTACCGGGAGTTGAATCTGCGACTTTTTGATCACAGGCCCATCTTATAACCTCTTGCGCCCCCACTGGCCCCCCCCCCCCCCCCCCCCCCCATATTTTTTTGCTTTAAGTACTTAGAGTCAAGTCTTTTTGTCCATTTTTTTCTCTCTACACACCTGATTCTAGTTTAGTCATTTTCACACCTGTACCACATCTGTATTTATCCATTAGTGTACTTTCTCTTCTATGTCCTCCTTTTTGTCAAATCCTTCTGTGTTTCTGCTCTTAGCATCGTAACTTTAGTCAAGTCAATGTTCTTGTTACATCTAGTAGTATTTCTTGGATTGTATTACCTGCAAGAAGACACAAATTAAGACCTCAGAACTGACAAAA
This sequence comes from Nematolebias whitei, assembly GCF_014905685.2. Classification (NCBI taxonomy): domain Eukaryota; kingdom Metazoa; phylum Chordata; class Actinopteri; order Cyprinodontiformes; family Rivulidae; genus Nematolebias; species Nematolebias whitei. The sequence goes on from NC_056498.1 coordinate 18,041,145, forward strand.
GCTGGATAAAAAGTAGGTTCTGAAATGAAACAGACAGTAGAAATGCAGTGTTGTGTGTTTTAACATAGAGGACAACAAGATCATGACATTGTCTATCTCATGTTCAGGCTTGCCTTTAATTTTAATTTTTTATTTTCTGCATTGCAAACTTCAATAACATAATTTACATTTGGGGTTCACTAAGTTACTGACCATAGGTAAACCTTTCACCTAGTTAAACACCCTTTTCCCCCACTGTGGAGTAAAACCTTACTGTCTGTCTGCGTTTCTTCCCTTAACGAGCATCTGAGCAGCTGTCGTGGTTTTTTACAAAACACAACACTTGCCTCCTTTTTAAGAGCACCACTTCTGAGTCAATGAGCATGATATTACAATTTAAAGTTCAAGTTAAAACTTTATTGCCTGCATGACCTTATATGAGTGCAAATTGGACAGACTAACACCAGGCTATGGTTGTGTGTGTGTGTAACTATGGGTTGTAGGGTCGTCTGGAAGACTAAAAAGCTTTCCAGCTGCAATAATAACAAATAAGCCTCAGCCATTGAACTCTGCTCTTTCACCCTGTTTAGAATAACAGACTGATATAAATAGCCTGATTTCTTCACGTCATACTTTGTCTGGCCGAAACTGAAAAAAGAAGGCATTTGAGAGCTAGAGGACAGGGATAGCATGTTTATACTGAGATCCTAAGTGAATCTTCTGAAGGAATTTTTGGCAGACAATACCCCCTTCATATACTTCATTTTATTGCTTTAATTGGATCACATCAAGAAGTAGGGATGCTCCATGAGCTAGTAAATGCAATTCAATTTAGCAGTGTCCTCCTTCTACCAAAATCGTAAATAACAAAAAGTTAGGACAGTACAAAGAATACACAATCACATAGTAAAACAAAAGCCTTTTTCACAAATATCTTTTAAGTCTGGCTGGAGACGTTTTCCTCATCATGGTGTGATTGTACCAAGGCAACAAGTGGAGGTGACATCAACCTCTGCCATTACACTTCTGTACGCGGTAGTCACAGAACTGAAATGGTTGATCTAAGAAAGGGTAAACCGGCATGGTGGTTCAACAATGTGATGAAGGGATGACAGATGGACTGTGCCACCAGCAACTGGATTTGGAATGAGACCGGGTTGATTGAACCACATGCAACTTTGAAGGCGTCTCATGTTTGTGACAATATCTTGGGATTGCGTTCTGAAGGAGACTAGTGATTTTTCTAATTCAGAGCTGTTGCTTGGTGTGTTTCAGAAATCTCCAGAAACCCTCTTCTGAGTACCCTCATACCTACGAAGTAATATCAACTCTTGATGAATGAACTCTCTAAGGGATCAGGGATGATATACGATCAGCTTAGGCTTGCACTCTTTTCCACTAAAACTCCCCAGATTCCAAGTTACGTGTCAGAAATGTTCATAAACATCTTCATAAGGAACAGTTCTTATTATGGTCCTACAGCAACAGTTCTCAATTGGCACTTTGCCACTGTCAACTCTCATCGGTTCCACACCACACTGCACCAGTTAAGGGTCTGCTGACTGCCAGTACCCACCCCCACTCAACCCCATTTATAGGACCACCTTGTTCATGGGTTCCAAGCGGACTGTACCGAGGGGATGATTTTGACGTAACCAGACAGCAGCTGTTGATCGGACAGTGGAGCTATGTCACTGAATTACCTTTTCATTCAACCTTTATTTATACACGTTAGTTCCCATTGAGCCTCAGGGAGTCATTTACAAGAAAGACCTGCCCAACAAAAATGCAAACTACATCTGAACCTCCACTTCCGCACTGATCGTGTTGATGAATAGCACTACAAGAAATGAAAGCACTTACCGAGAGATATTGGAGATGATGATTACACCCAGACTTCTAAGTAGTGCTGGAATAAGCTACAGAAAGTCAAGTCCGATTATAGGGGGATTAAGGACCACAACGAACAGAGTGGCTCAAACACAATGACCTGTTATGATCCCACCCACAGAGGGGAAACAAGTCACAGTGACAAATCAGCTACACCTGAGAAGAACCGATAAGACGAGAGCCGAGTGGAGTCACACTTACCAATGGCAAAGCAACTAATTAGACCTAACAATGACTAAGACTATTGATCTAGGTTGTAGGAACTATTGTTCCTACAACTTGTTTTGATTCTAGATATTTGTGCCAAAAATGAAATTCAACTTATAATACCTCTGTTTTTATGGTGTTGGGCAGTTATCAAGCCTACATCATGGTAGTGAAAGCATCTGTTTCAGATTGGCTTAATAATTTTCTATGACTTTTAGTACTGGAAAGCTCACCCCTGTTCTCGGAGCATGAGTATCTTTTCCTGAAGGACCGTTCAGAAATTGTAATAAAAAGTTTTAAAGTGAGCCCCAGATAAAATATACATTGTTGGAGTCCCATATATATATATATATATAAATATATATTATATCAATCACCTTTTTTACATACATTTTTAACAATAACATGAAGGTATCACTTTTTTATTTTAAAATTAAAAAACTCAAAGTGCTAGTTTCAACTTGTCCACACAGGTAGGTAACATCAAACAACTATAAGGCAACATTTTTGGAATTTTATGCAAAAACTAAAAATGCAAAACAAATGGGGCAAAAACAAGTAACAATATGCTCGTGGCTAAAAATCCAAATTTGGTGGGAAGGTAGAGGAAAGTGTCGAGGAAGAAATGACAGACAACTATGAGAAACAAGAGAAGCGGATTGAGGTAAGAGTTGGGAAAGCACAGGGAAGAGTCAGATGGGAGAAGTATGGAAGGAAAAAAACAGAACAGACAGAGGACTGAAAGAGAGGATTGAGAGAGAATAAGAAGGGAAGTGAAAGATGGACAAGTATGCACATGAAGGAACTTTTCTTCTGCAGATTAGCAGTAGCTGCAACCCAATACTTTAATTTGCTGCTTGACCTCAACAGGCCTGGACTGGAATGTGTGTGTGTGTAATGTGTGTGTATGTGTTTGTATGTGAGAGCAGTCAGTCACTCTTTGAGCTTCCAGGATAGGCTGTTATCAACCCTAATCTGGTCTAAGAGGCTACTCATTCCTCACTGTCTGAGTGTCCAGCTCCGGTAAAAAATCAAAAGTATAACCTATATCTGTATGTTGGTGTGTCTAAATGAAACTGTGTCCAAGATTAGTAAAGAACTCAGATGTGTTTGTAGGTGTGTGAGATAAAGGTACACAAGTTGTTGCTTTGGTCCTCCGTCTTGCTGAACCTGCTGAGCCTGAACCTTCAGGCTGTGTCATTCTTGGAAACTCTCAAAAAGTCTTGAGTTTCTTTTATATTTGCTTTAATGCTTTTATATGTGCACTGTCTTTTATAATAATGCATTTTCTTTATTTACTGTCTTTATCTTTTCCAAAATGGGCCCCAAGCCAAACCTGAAAGGTAATTTTAACCCAATAATACCCACAAAATTTGACCAGTTGCACCTCAGTGCTTGTGTGATGTTGACATCACAGCAGTCTAGAATTGATTCTGGCCCAAAAAATCCTACCCGGCCCCAGCCTGTAGCCATCATTTCTGAACCCCACCCAACCCGACAAATTAACAGTAATTACAGGTCCGCCCCCCCCCCCCCCCATTTTTAATTAAGGTTTGACCTCCTATATAGTTATTAACGGTCGGCGGACTCGCACGGCTAAAGGGGCAGAAGATCGGAGCTGAGGGGGTGTTTGTCCTTTCATGGCCATCAAAGTGCATCAAATCCCTGCTTCTGCCTGCATTCTGCATTATTCAGACACGGACCCTGCTCTGACATGTCGGATATTTTGGGCCGTCGGCCGTGCACGTCCGCTGAGTGCAGCGGCTGAATGAACGTCCATTTCCCATTGATGGATCTCTGGCAGTAGTTCATCTGAAGCTTAACTAAACTTTTTGCCTCTTTCAAGGCCGGTCAGCTCGCAGTCAAATGGCCGCGTGCGGCTGGTGAAAGTATGGCAATCCATGTTGCCATATAATTGGATCGACAGCTGCGTGCATCTGCTGATGCATTCAAAAGCTGGCCGGGCTCCGGGTTCGGGTTAGAAATGACAGCTCTACAACAGTCTTTATTTTTTTATTAATAACCCGCTGCATGTTCAGGTAGAGCTGGACCCAATGTTCTTGATCAAGACTTTTTTGTCCTTGATACCAAATGAAGACATTTAAGATTAGTTCAAATTTCTACGCTTACAAATTATTATGGGTTTATACATAATGCAAAATTGAAAGTGATATAATGCATCCATCCATTATCTTTTACCCGTTTCTTCCTTTTCGGCTCACTGGTGCCCATATCCAGCCATCACTGTTTGAGAGGAGGGGTACACCCTGGACAGGTCTCCAGTCCATCACAGGGACACATAGAGACAAACGAGACAAACAACCATTCACTCTCTCTCACTCACACCTAGAGACAATTTAGAGTTACCAATCAGCCTAACATGCATGTTTTTGTCTGTGGGAGGAAGCTGGAGTACCCGGAGAAAACTGAGCCATGCACGGAGAGAACATGCAAACTCCACCCAGAAAGGCCCCCGGCTGGGATTTGAACTGGCGACTTTCTCGCTGAGAGGCAGCAGCTTTACCAATAAACATGAGTCATTATGAAATCTGTGGGCTTGCAGTTTAAAGATGGCAAAAATCCACTTGGCCAAGACGTTAGCTCAACAGCGTGGTCAGAATAAACTATGTCTCCAAACTGCTCACTGCAAGCACTAAATATGAAATTAGTCAAAATGTGTGGATCATTTTCGGACAAAACCTCAATTTAGCCAGTTGGACAAGACAAAAGAAAACAAAGTAAAATGTATTTTGTACAGTTTTGACTGCTGGGTTTAGAAGAGCTCACGCTTCACTCAGAAGTTTTGAACTGGAGCCTTCAGGTTTCCACATCAAACAGTTACAGGCTGAAATGGGGATCAGGGCTGACTTTTAAAGTATTTATAATGTCAAAAGTACGCACATAGGCTAATTATCTTTTGACATTGGGGAGTATAAACTCTGTCATTATAATGCCACTAAATTTCTCTGGCGTTCCGAGTTAAACCTAGTATTTGAAATGTCACCATTCAGTTGGCTGAAGGGGAGAATAATGTAAATACGATTCTGTGTGCACTTATTTAAAGTGACGCTGAAATGCTTTTTGTACTCCAGTCAAGTCAGGCACACGGACTTTCACATACAGTAAGTGTTTGTGTGCAGTCGTCTGACAGTGATTTAGAGTCTTTTGCAACAGTTTATCACTGCACAGCAGCGAGGAAGCCGGGGTTTTATAACAGGTAACGCACCATTGGCCCGCATGATGCCAGTCACTGATAGCTGACCTGTTTACTGTGAGAGCTTCCTGCCACACAAACGCTGCGCGCACTCAAGGAAGCAGTCGAAAGTGCACAAGTAAAAATCGAGACCCTTTAAAATTTGGTTTTGTTGTTTGCCTCCCCCTTCAATGGTTTGACAACCGAGAACCAGATTATTTACATCAGAAACACCATATTTGATTACTATCTGTTCTTTGATACACCATCTACTTTCCGTTATACAGTAAGTTTCAGTTTTTTCTGTGTCAGTACAATGAAGCTCACAGATTCACTGCATTCGTTTGTTCTCTCCTTCCTCGTTTCAAAGTCCCTCTTTCTCTCTATTTGACAGCTTTAATCAATTTTAAAACATGATAACAGCTTATAAAGAAAGAAAGAGCATTAAAATAGGATTAAGTTAAAGTTCAAGCCTTCTAGTTCTTTGGAATGTCGGTGTTTAAGTTTCGTTTCACACGAGCAAACAACAAGGACGTGTCCCGTACTGTCTTTAAAAATCAGCCGTTCATAATGTGAATGTTTATGAAGCATTCAAACTATTTTGATCCATTTTTCTTCCGTACATTTTCAGCATCTTTCTTGTGCCACAATTTTTGTGCCATTTCAACAAAACAAAACGTTCAGCTCGTTAAGGACAATCCTGCTATGACTTTTGGTATTGGTGCAACTTTAGCTTTTTGAAATATTTAGTCTTTTCTGCCAATTTTCCTCATCGAAAATGAATTGAGCTCATTTGACATCCTTCAGATCTTTAGATCTGTTTACAACCTTTTACTGCTCCTTTCACATTTTGTTTTGCTTCAGCTTCTTTCAGCTTCTTTCTGCAAGTTTCAGCTTTTTCTACCATTTCAGCAGCTGTTTTTAGGCTACTTTAACCTTTTTCAGCTAATTCCACATTTTTTTGCACTCAGTTAAACTTTTTTGAGCCTAATTGAGCAAAAATGTGCTCTCTCCACTTCCATATTTTCTTTCTGCTTTATTCTGCTAATTTCAGCTTATTCTAGCTTTTGAGCTAATTTTAGATGTTTTCAGATAAATTCAATTATTTGCTGTTTTGTAATTTCTGCTACTTTCAGCTGTATTAACGTCTTTCCGCTATTTTCAGCTTCTTATGCTCCTTTCAGCTTTTCAGCTTTTTCTGCTATTTCAGCTACCATTTAGCTGCTTTATGCAAATTTTTAGCTTTTTCAGCTAATTCCACATTTTTTAGCTCATTTCAGCTCTTTCCACGTCCTTCTCATAGCTTAAGCTTCTTCCTGCCTTTTCAACTATGTTTTTAGCCATTTTTAGCTTTTTTTTGGCTGCTCTCCATTTTTTGTGCTCATTTATGCTTATTTAAACATAATTCAGCAAATATGTGATCTTTCTGCTTTCTTCTGCTAATTTAGATTTGCTATTACATTTCAGCTACACATCAGCATGTTTTTTTTTTAGCTAATTTAAGCAGTTTTTCAGCAAGTTCTTCAGCAATAAGCATTCATACTGCATTTTTGCAGGAAATACAATTTATCTAATTATCTGTTTTCTCGTAGATACAATATATTTTAAGACCTAAACATTTTCTTTAAAACACTCAGCACTGTAACAATAAGACTTTTTTATTTAAAGTAAAAGTCCGCTTTAACTCACGGTATATAAACAGTCTGCCATTGCAGGGTTTTTTTTCTTATTATTTTTAACAAAATCAGACCTCAAAATAAGCACAAAAAAAAAATGTTTAAGAACGTAATGCGCTAAAGCTCAAAAACAACCTTTTAAATTCCTGCCTCGGCAGTTTTCTGTGCTTGTAAACAGAATGAGCCATCCCTGTATCTCCTATCGTGGCTCCTCAGTGGTTTTATTGTTTCAATCAGGACTTTGGCCTTGTCAGTTGGTCATTAAGGGAGGGACGTCTGAGACAAAACAAAAACCTTCTGCAGGCCTCGTGTGCAGAAAATCAGCCGCAGAAGTCTGCATGTGCTCCACAGACTGCCCGGTAAACATGCCAACACGTGAGAGCCGAGAACGTGCGCAGTAAAAAAAATAGAGCTAAACTTGCTGAACCAAGATGATTCAAGGCATAAACTGGACACCAATAATGTTTACCTGAACGGCTATATTGGATAAAACCAGTTAAAATACCCTATCCACTGGTCAGTGAGCCAATTCTACAATAAATCTAAAATCAGTCAATAAAGGTGCAAATATTTTTAAGTAAAATAAAAAAGTGGGTTTTATCTTTCACTATACTTCACGATGTGCATGTGACTAATGAAATATATCTGAATATCGAGGATAAACCTATTAGCTAAGTTAGCTGTTATATTTTTGTTTTGACACTACAAATTAGCTAGAAGGTTTTTTTTTTAATTAACAGATTTAGATTGGACTGAATTTTGGCATTACTGTGTAGTGGACAGTTAGTGTTTGCAACCAAAATATATTATTTTACGCAACTCGTAACACACTAGTAACTTTTGAAAAAGAAGAAGCGGGTAAAGATAATGGATGGATTTATTTTTAGTTTAGGCCGTGCAGCTGTATTTATACAGCTCAAAGTTCTTTACATAAACAATTAAAAACATTGTTGCCAAAATGCAAATGAACGGTAAACGCATGTACAAAAATAAAAATACAAAATCACAGACGATCAAAGAAATAACATTTAAATGATAATATTATTATTAATGTATTTAGCTGAATTTAGGTTTAGCAGCAGGGGGGAGTGGTGGCACCAATTAGAGAAGACAACCCTGTGATTCAGAGGTCGCTGGTTCAAATCTCTAACCATTACATCAAAATGCAGGTGGGAAAGGTGAAGCACCCGTAACTGCCTCCACCCTCCTTTGCCCCACTGTGAGCCCTTGAGCAAGGCCCTCAACTCTATGGGGTGCCCTAGTTGGCAGCCTCTGCTCCACACAGAGAACTGTGGTTGCATCAAGAAGGGCATCTGACCCAAATTACCAAATCTTTGTGTAAGTTAACACACTGTGGTGACCCCTGAAGAAGGGAACAGCCGAAAAAAGAAGAAAACAGAAACATACATATATAGCTTGCCGTTAAAACGGACAACAACCTAATTTAAGCTCTTCTTTCCTTCATCCCTCATGTTCTGAAAGGCCCAGGCTGCAGTTATTAACAAGTTCACTGGATAGAACGATGACTGTCAGTGAGGCCTTCCAAACAAAATTCATGTTATGAAGTTTTAAAGGAACTGCGTGGATTATTAATGAAGTGTTTTAGTTTGCTCTTTTGAAGAAGCTATTTCCTTTTGGTTTGCTCCTGGATCAGTGTTTTGTCTGCTCAGATTTAAGCCGATAGCCAGTGTTCTGTTTCTGTGCATCAACACAGCTGAGCTCTAATTTATCTTTTATTTATTAAATCATGTTCAGAACTTTGTTTCAGTGTCAACTGAATCCAACAGGCATCAAGTAACACGGTCTAATAAAGCAACGCTGCGCTGTTCTTCAAGCTGAAAGTGCCCCCCCCCCCCCCCTTTTTTTTTACAGCTCTACTGTGGCAAATGTCCAACAGGAATATAAACAGATTTAGCAGCTGAGTGTCGTCCAACAGGTCAAACCCATTTGCTGCATCTTACAGGTCAAAACAAGCACTTGTATTTTTCACCTTTGAAAACCTCAGCTTTCTTGGAATACACTTGTAAGAACTAAGAGATATTTCAAAGAAAAGCAAGAGCTATTGAGCCTCTCTGAGGTGAACCGTAAACTTTTCCTGTTCAGCCTCACAGTATGATCACATTTATCAACTGTACAGAGATGTCTGCTTACAGTACATGACAATGTTGCTGGTATCTTGTTGCTTTCATGTCCGTTTTTTCCATTTTATTTATTATGCTGACACCAGCAAATACAGACTGTGGTTCAGGATGTCTGAGTACATGTAGGAAAAACCCATGGGTAAAAAAAGGGCAACAAAAAGACAGAGCCACTACAAAGAGGGGGGCCAAGATAACAATAAACTTGCATGTAAGCATTATTAAAGAACTTAAAGCTCCTGTGGCTGATAAGGACCAGTTCAACTTCAAAGACACCAAAACAACAAATACGGCAAACATGGCAATAAATCTGAGACGTCATCTGAAGTCCACAAAAATGCCACTTACTAAAAGAAATCCTAGGGCCTGGGGGAGTGGTGGCACAGAAGTTAGAGAAAGTGAGTGTGTGATCAGGAGGTCACAAGTTCAAATCCCTGGACCAATAACAAAAGTTTGGGTAGGAAAGGTGAAGCACTCACACCTGGCTCCACCCTTGTTTGCCCTACTCTGGGCCCTTGAGCAAAACACCCTCCCCCTACACACAACCAGATGGCCCTCTGCTTCACACATGCATGCTGTGGTAGTTTGGTAATAATAATAATAATAATAATGTGTTATGTATTGTCATCATTGTATGTTCCCATACAATGGTGAAATTGGCTCTCTGCATTTAACCCATCCACCACCAGGTGGAGCAGTGGGCAGCTATTGAAAGCGCCGGGGAGCATATGGGGATGAGGTGTCCTGCTCAGAGACACCACGATCTGTGCAATGACTGGGAATCGAACCCAGGACCTTCGGGTCCCGAGCCGGCTGCCCTGCCTTTACACCATCTTGATCAGTGGTTGTGTCAGGTAGGGCATCTGGTAAATGTTAAATGGACTGTACTTATATAGCGCCTTTCTATCTTATCAAGATACACAAAGCGCTTTACACTACAATCTGGTGTAAAAATAATTGCCATGTCTTCATGTGAGTTCACTCACTGTGGCAACCTCTGAAGAAGAGAGCAGCCACCCCAAAAAATAAAACTCTTTTGGCCTGCTTGTCCCAGCAGACATGCCGTTAATTTTTGACTAATGCTTAATGTGTTTGGACCATCAATGTTCTATGAACAAATGTGTAGAAGCCAGGAGCTTGCACGGCATTTCCAAAAGTTTTAAAACCTTTGTACACATTTATAAGTGGTAAATGTATATACTTAAACTTGCATTATGGTAAATGGTAAATGGACTGTACTTATATAGCGCCCTTCTATCTTATCAAGATACTCAAAGTGCTTTACAACACAATCTGTGTCCTCCTTTACCCATTCATACATCACTCTACTAGATCTCTACAAAGACTAATCAGTGCTTTACCACATTCATTACACTGATGGGACTCACATCGAAGGCAATGAGGGGTTCAGTGTCTTGCCCAGGGACACTTGGGCATGTGACTGCTAGTGAAATTGAACCCCCAACTCTTGCATTGGATGACAACTGCTCTAACCACTCAGCCACAGCTGCCCCTTATGTCACCTGGTCAATTTGAGCATCATCGTAGTCCATACGTGTACAACTCAGGTCCTAGTGGTCCACTGTCCTGCATGTTTTAGATGTTTCCAGATTGAAATGAACGAGTCCTTGACAGGTTTCTGCTGAGCTTCATGAAATTCTGAGTAGGTAATTAAATTATTTGAATCAGGTGTGTTGAAGCAGGGAAACAGCTAAAGCATGCAGGACAGTGGGCCACGTAGGACAAGGGATTGGGAACTCTGGTCTAGTCCATGAAGTCTTTCAGTGGTTGACATAACTTATCAATGAAAAAATAAATTAAAAAGTCAAAATCATTAAAAAAAAAAAAAATGTGACAGAAAGTTACAAATCTCTCTACCAGCCAAGTGATGGTGTCTGATTTATGGTGGAAGAAAAGCAGGAAATCAATATTTCTTTGCCATATTATGAACAATGGTCATCTGGGGATAAGATGGGTGGAAAATGTGAAATGATGGGTGGAGATGTGAGGTCACAGTTGACTTGAAGCTGGACATAATGCGGCTCAAGTTAAAGCTGTACTGACTAAGATTTACTGTGAGTTTTGAAGTATCTTAAGAATGTGCAGCACATGTACCACATTCAACAGTTAAACGATGGACATGAATGTGCGTTTGGGGAATTTCCCCAAGGATGGACCCATAAAATGACCATTTGGTTTATCTGTTGTGACTGAAAAGAAGACTCAAGTTGTTTTTAAGGCAGTCTTGGCTATCGGAGTGAAAGAGTTGGAAGGTTCAGGAAAGATGGAAGAATGTCAGAGGGTTTCTGGACAGGAACTTGGCCCGAGGAATGAACGGAGAAAAAGGAGGGTGGTCGACGCCAGACACAGAAGTCCTTTTGTGTTTGTCTATCAGCTGGAAATCACTAACACCACCACAGCCCACCACACCACCCTGAATGTGTGTGTGAGTGTATAAACAGCATGTCAGTGACTGACATTTGCTTTTCAATAGCCGACTAGCACAGAATAAGATAAGGACATGTTGCTCAGTTGCCAACTTCTTTCTTTGGCATGAAACAAGACTCAGACACAACCAGTCCTAAAGAAAGGAAAACATGTTGCTACGATTACGTCATACTGCTCCACTTTTTCACTCACATCGTCCAATCTAAAACGACATCTGTAGAGTTCATACTAGAGACTAACTTGACCAAAATCCTATACCTTCCCATCTTAAGAAAAACAAGAGTACTGCATACAGTACATTATATGCCCATTGCACTATTATACAGCAATAGAGCAAAATTTAGAAATGGCCCAGATAAGCAAAGACCTTGTATAACCTTTGATCTTGATTTGTGAGAAAGATTGTGCAACATGCTGTCTACTGGTGGTACAAATGTGTATCAAGTTTTTAATAAACTATCTTGAGCAGATCAGAAGCAAAATTCTTGTTTTAACTTAGACCTTAATTTGTGACTTTGACCTCGGAGCTAGAGTGATGAACAGTGTATACTGCCCTTCCCCTAGTGATGATGCATATGTGTATGAAGGTTTGTTAAATTAGTCTGAGCAGATCAGAAGGTATGAAAGGTTTGTAAGCTCAATCATCCAGATAGATAACAACAAAAAAGGTTAAATCGTGTAATCTGGACCAGTTTCTTTAAGTGAGAGATGTTTCGCCTCCCATCTGGAAGACTTTGTCAGTCTGCGGCCTGTCATCTGTCCCATAGGTAACCTTTATTGCTGTGTTTCAGGCCAATCTCCTGTTGAAATCTCAGAAGCAGGCTCTTAACATGTGCAAACATGGCCCATCCATCCAAAACAATCAGTCATCATGTAGAACAATCAAATGTTTTAGGCCAGATGACCAACTTGCTACGCACAGAAACAACCTGAGGACACCAAGACCAAAGTGGTTCAGAAAAAAGGTTGTAAGGTCAATCATCCAGGTAGATAACAATAAGTAAAGACCTCCTATAACATTTGACCTTGATTTGTGACCTTGACCTTGAAGCTGGGGTGAAAAAGTGTACATGTTTTTGTAGGGAAAACAGATTTTAAGAACGCATTTCAAAGTGACATTTTTGTAAGAACTACATTTCTGGTGAATCCTTGTGGACTCTACTCTAAATACTCGCTCCCATGTCTTCTATGGTTAGATAGTGGCTGGTTTCAAATGATGAACTGCTCACACAAAGACTGTATAATAAATGTGCTAATTCACAGCACACAACATTACAAGCTCACAACAAAGTGTTAAAAATTATATAGTGACTAGAACTAATTGCACAATTATCCACACAGATGAAGATTTCCTGTGCGTACTCAGTGACGTAGATGGTTAATATCTCACTGTGGCTGCTGTGTCAAAGTGTCTCATGGATTATGGCACAGGTGCATTTGAAAGATGAAGATAACGCTCCTGATGGGCCGCACTTTTTCATGCGAGCTCAATCAGAAATTTACCAGACTTTAGTCTTGTGAGCTCTAGCTAACTCTGCACAAGTTTGTTTGATTATTCTTACAGGATCTCCAGAAAGTGCTGCACTACAGTCAACAAGTCAAAAGACCAGGGATAACAGTCCTTGGGACTGTCTTCTGTGTATCAAAGCCTGAATGGCGTTACTGACCCAGACTCACATACACTATCTTGTTTGCAGTCCTTATGGTGCATAAAGTGCCTTTATAGAATTTTAATCTAATAAGACAGTGATAACACACTCATTCCCAATCAAAGGCTCTGATGTGTGCTGGTTCTTGGATGAACTTTTGATGTCGTCAGACTTATTCAAAGGATCCTTTCAGCATCAAAGTTTTGCCTACGGAGCTCACAAACTTTTAAAGTCCTCAAAGATGATGATGATTCATGACTGATGACTGAATGTGAGTCATGTGTGTCTGACTTCTGTTGAGTCCTGTGAATTAATACTGTTCTGTTTGTTGAAGTAAGCATTTTTTTTGTTTTTGGTGAGTCATTTAGACTACTTATTACTTATTACTACTTACTATTTAGACAACTAGAGCTCAAAATGCTTTTTTAATTTTGTGGTAAGCACCTGCCTGCCTTTTGAAACTCACTTTTAAAAACATCTTTCAAGTAAATCAGGGATAAAAGCAATCGTGATAATTGAAAAAGTACCAAGTCTCTATAACAAATGATGACTAAGGCCATGTCTAGTCTCTTGGACAATTAAAAAAAGATTTCTAAGGAATTTTTGTTTCTAGTTTCTACCAAAAATGTTCAAATATCGAAGCCAGGTATGTTGTTAATGAAGTTAATGTCCACCAAAAAAATAAAAAATAAATAAAATCTGTATGCCTTTTTCTAACTGTCTATTGTTGTCCATTGTATTCATCATTCTTTGTTGAAATCATGTATCTCTTGTAAATGAGTCCTTGGGGCTCAATGGGATTTACCTAATTAAAAGTTGAATGAACATTATGACAAATCAAAATAAGGAGTAGAAACATGCTTAGCTCATCAACCATAAATAAAAATACTAGACCTCATACAGGATCTCAGAAGTTAAAGATGGAAGGGGACAAGCAATATAAGTCCAGCTCCCTCTTTGTAAACAAACAGACCATTGCTCTGATTAAATAATAAAAATATACCTAAATAATATAGATTCTCGCACAACGTTGCTGGTGGAATGCACCAGCTCCCCCACAACTCTACACGGAAAAGTGGGTTAAAAAAAGGCGACAATTTTGTTGAAGAGTTGACTTGTTGATTCTTCTAGTTCTTATCTTACTGCTTGTTAAAATATTAATTTATCTTATACGTTTAGTTGTAAATAGTTATTTCATGCTTTAAAAAAGGTCATGTGACACCATGATTATGTACAAGAAAGTAGGCGGGACTTACAGTCCTCAGTGCACAGACTCTGGTTCCAAAAATACAACATCCCAGGTCTCTCTTGTAAATGAGTCCTCGTGGCTCAATGGGACTAACCTGTTTAAATAAAGTTTGAATGAATCCTGTGCGTGTCCCTGTTGGCTTTAAGTCCAAACAAGACAAGATAGAGACACAAGGTCAAATATACTTATGGCTTAGCTAAGGATTTTCCAAGAACAATTGTACTTTTTTCTTAATTTTGTCTCAGTCAATAATCAAAACTTAATAATGACAGAAATGGGATGGAGTGAGACAAATGAGGAAAACTGGTAAATATGGTTCCATTGTTTTGTTTTTCTACATGTAACACGATAATAGCCATGAGTAAAAAAAGGTTGATAGTGCATTGTTACTGAAAAGTTTTGTATTTCCAGTCCCCTCAGATGGGCAAGAACAATGTTTTAAAAAAATCTTTACTTTCAAAAGCATTTTTGTAATGTTCTTGTGTTAGGAGGAAGAAAAACGTGGTTTAAAAAAAGATCTGTACTTGTGTGGATGGGGCTTCAGACCTGCTTGCTTTTTTTCCCTTCTGTCTCATGTACTTAGCAAATTTTAAAACAGGATGGTTCCAAAAATCAGTTTTACTAATATAACAAACTATTTACAACTAAATACTGTAGGTTGCTTTAAAATAAACCTTATATAGTACAACAAACACTTCATAAGTTCAAGTACTTCCGTGTTGTTCTGTAAAAATACTTAAATACATTTTATTAACATTATCCATCCATACAGCCATTATCTTTACCTGTTTTTTTTTCCCTTTTTGGGTCACAGGGGTCACTGGTGCCCATATCCAGCAGTCACTGTTCGAGAGGCGGGGTACGCCCTGGACAGGTCTCCAGTCCATCACAGGGACACATAGAGACAAACGAGACAAACAACCATTCACTCTCTCACTCACACCTAGAGACAATTTAGAGTCATCAATCAGTCTAACATGCATATTTTTGGTCTGTGGGAGGAAACTGGAGTACCTGGAGAAAACCCACAGACAGAACATGCAAAGTACACCCAGAAAGGCCCCCTGGCCAGGGTTTGAACCAGCGATTTTTGCACTGAGAGGCAGCAGCTCTACCATCTGAGCCACCGTGCTGCATTATAAAATTATTTGTATTAAAAACATTTACTTATTTTGCACTATTTACACAGTAAAGACAATGGGCTCATGAAACACTGACTGAGGTCTTTCATGTGCAAACAGAATCAGTCACTTCTGTGTTTGGTTTGGGAATTAAATGGCCCACTTTATAGTGTGTCAAAACTCCTGACTTGAACTTTGCACATCAAAGAGCTTCTCTTGAGTCCACATCTTAAAGTGCATGATTTATTGTCAGTTATCTAACACTGCACAGCACGGCGCATGGCGTAAAGTTAAACCTGCAGCCTGTCTGTCCTCACCCAAACCAGAGATGCTAAAATACCTTCTTTTCATCAGCCGTCCAAAGTCAAATGTTTGTCGTGACATCACTGCTGTGAGATAGAGCAGATTTAGAGATACATTACTATTTATACACACCAAGAGACCAGCAGAGCCCTGATTCTTGATTAGAAATAACACGTTGGAGCTCGACTGGTTGCCTAACCTTCTTATTATAGATTCTTCATTATCAGAGCTGGCAAGGAAGGGAGTCTGCTTCCAAACAGATCGGTAAGCTGAGATTCAAGCAATCTTTTTTCTTTAAAGCATATGTTCTTTCACTGTATTCTAAATATTTTTCAAAATACTGTTACTATACAAGTGTAAGTGTCTTTCAGTTATCAGGCTCCTCTCTTGTGGAACCAACTTCCAGTTTCTGTCCATAAGGCTGACATATTGTCCAGTTTTAAGACTGGGCTTAAGACTTTCCTTTTTGATAAATCCTATGGTTAGGGTCAGTTTGGGTTTCCTGAACTATCTCTTAATTATGCTGTTATATTGGAGGACAAACTGACCTAATTTCATCAAATGAACAGTTACAATTAAATACAAATTAATAATTCGTGTTTGTAATTGTTTCTATTTTAACATGTGTTTTTTTTCTTTCCTCCTAGTAAGGGACCTGCTCGCCTCTATTCTGGACCTGCCATTCTGTGTCCATTTCTCCTTCATGTTCCTCTCAAACCCAGCCGGTCGAAGCAGACGGCCGCTCGGCCTGAGCCTGGTTCTGCTGGAGGTTTTTTCTATTAAAAGGAAGTTGTTTTTTTCCAATGTTGCCTTTGTGCTTGCTCAGGATGGGAGACTGCGCCGAAATGAAGACTCAACGCAATCTGCTGGCTTCCTTAGATAGAGAACTTTTACGAATTGACATTTATAATGTATGTGAATTAGAGCTGTCATTTCTAACCCAGGCCTGAAGCCTGGCCCGGCCCGACCTGAATTCGGGGTGGGGCGGGCCATGATAATGTGCTGGATGGGCGGGCCAGGTCGGTGTCAGGCTTTTAATTGCGTCAGCGGATCAGCCGCGATCCAATTATATGGCAACATGGCTTGCCATACATTCCACCAGCAGCCATTTCACCGCAAGCTGACCGGCCTTGAAAGAAGTTTAAAAAAAGTTCAGTTAAGCTTCAGATGGGACTGTACTTTCAGGAAGCGATCCATCGTCCAAATGGACGTTCAGCCGCTGCGATCAGCAGACGCACACGGCCGACAACCCAAACAGGTGATATCCCAAAGCAGACATGTCAGAGCAGGGTCCATGTCTGAGTAATGCAGAATGCAGGAAGAAACATGGTTTTAATGCTCTTTGACAGCCATGAAAAGACAAACACCCCCTCAACTCTGACCTTCTGTCTTTTATTCAGCCGCGCATCCGCCGACCATTAATAATTATAAGCAGTCAACGCTTTATTAAAAATGTTGTGTTTTTTTGGGGTTTGGACCTGTAATTACTGTTAATTCGTCGGGTTGAGCGGGGTTCGGGAATGATGGCTACGTGCTAGGGCCGGGTCAAATCAGATTGTTTGGGCCTGAATGCAACTCTAATGCGAATGTTTTTGTTCAGTGCCCTGAAATAACTTCTGTTGTGACTGGGCACTAAATAAATAAACTGAACTGAAACTGCAGTGAAGTGTTCTCGACCATGCTCATCCTTAAAGAAGGCAGAGGAGGAGAGGACAAACAAACGTTTTGGTTTATGAAAATGTTTTATGTGTTTTATGAAAATTCATGAAAATAAAAATTTATTGGTCTTTGAAATGATGTGAAATCACTTGTAGCTGTGTTGATAATTAGAGCAGAGTTAGGAAATTATAATAATGCCTTGCAGCAGGTTAAATGCAAGTTCATAAATTCAAAGTAGCCCTTTTGCCTTGATCGTGAGATTTCTGACCCTGATTTAACCCTGGCCTCCCTTAATTGGAAGGTAAATTCCTTTCCTTTGCTCTGCTGAAGGTGGACCAGCGCAGGGGTGGAGGTCAAGACCCTTTGGACTGAAAACTGAGGAGGGACCCACATTCCTTCTCCAACTACATAACTGCTGTTCAACCATGGTGGCAGCAGGACACCTACCTACACATCTTCTACCACACAATAAGACACAAGGATTTATTTTGTCAAAAACTGACTAACCACTACGTAACAAAAAAAGTTATGATGAATGTGACTTAGATTAATGACAAGTGAAGCTGAAACCTGGGACAGATCAGAGTGAGGACTGGTCTGCATTCCTGCAGCCGCTACTCTGACCTCCGATCCATCCCCGAGTGCCATCCATCACTTTAGCTGCAGTCAAAGCTGAAGTTCTGCCGGCTCGACCCAGCAGGTGTTGATATGTGTTTCAGGAATCAAACACAGGAGGCTCAAGGAGCAACGTTAGCAAGACTTGAACACGTCAGCTTAGTTTCACTCCTACAAACCTAAAACTCATCGCCTCCTCCTCATGTTTCCCTGCACCCCCTGCTGTTTCCCACCTGTTTGTACCTCCATGTAGTAAAGGTTGAGATGTGCTCTCCAGCTGTAGTGATTGACGACAGTAAACACAAGAAGGAAGTAAGCTGAACACAGAATCTGTGTCTTAAAGTACCATCAACAGGTTTTACATAAACTTATACTACAAAACAAACTGAAAAATACCAGAATCATACTTTGTACATTGATTAGAAATCATGTGACTGATTGGCACTTTATCCATATCTATATCGTTATAAACCTATTGTGAGATGTTTTACTTTTTAGAAATTGAAGGTGAAACTTCTCTGTACCCATATCTGACATCTATTCCACCACCTTTCTTTTATTTTCCTACTCTGGCCGAGGCACAAAAGGCCCTTCAGCTGTCTTAAATGACGAGTTCAATTTCTAAAAGCCTTTTTGGAGCAAATACAGTCTCCAAATACAAAGGAGGGAATGGAAAGATAGAGAGACACCGTCTTCTTTCCAAAACCCTAATGACATATAGTAAAAGGAAAAGAAAAGGGGAAAAATGAAGGAGTTCTGTTGGAAGGGAAGCGTCCCAAAGCTGTGATGTTATGATGTCGAACCACTGAGTGAACACAGTTTGATGTTGCAACCACATAATGGAAGTGAAAACTTTGCCATACAAAGAAGGAAAAGTGGTTTTCTTCAACAAAACCAGAAACACTGATCTCACACTGCGTTCACTAAACAAGAAAACGTATCACAGTTACAAATCACTCCAAACATGTACACACTGTAGCAATAAACTAACATAGACAAAAGAATGGTTATTAGTGACGTTATGTGACCGTTTTAAATGTTAACTTGTGAGACATTGAGATATAAACAAGCTTTTTCTCAGCAGATCTTTTTTCTTTTTCATTTCCTCCCTTTTTTTTTTGTTCCTACCCAACTAGGCTCATTGATGGCTCCTTGTTCCTTTTTATTCCTTTTGTTTCTTCTCACTGTTTCTATTATTCCTCCTTTTGTTCTTCAGCTTGTCTTTTTGTCCAACCACTGGACTGAACACACTTCATTGAATTGTCATTAACTTCCATGCTTAAAGTTCATGCTCAATAATCCAGGTAAAAAAAAAATCCAACAAAGTTAAGTCAGATCCTCTGGACGGTTTCTTTTTTTGTTGAAACTGCAGTGTGCTAAGGGCTAGGTTAGCTGTTCCTCCACTACAATATATTTAAATAAACGGGTTCTCTCTTTTTCGAGTTAAATTACTGCCATGTGACCGAGGTAACTGTGAGTGGATTGTTTAATCAGTGACATGAGACGTTAATTTCCTTTGACCCATTAGAATAAATGTGGTCATTTATTGAACAGAATCAAAATTTGAATGGCTGGATGGACAGATGGATGGATGAACAGATGGTTGGATGGATGATGGATAGATGGATGGATGTTGGATAGATGGTTGAATGGATGGATGGGTGATTAGGTGGATAGATAGATTAATAGATAGATGGATGGATGGATGGGTGATTAGGTGGATAGATAGATTAATAGATAGATGGATGATAGGTGGATGGATGGGTGATTAGATGGATGGATAGATGATAGATGGATAGAAAGATGGATAGATGGATGGATAATTGGATGGATGGATGAATGGCTGGATGGACAGATGGATGGATGAACAGATGGTTGGATGGATGATGGATGGATGGATATTGGATGGATGGTTGAATGGATGGATGGGTGATTAGGTGGATAGATAGATTAATAGATAGATGGATGATAGGTGGATGGATTGTTGGATGGATGGATGGATAACTGGATGGATGGATGAATGGATGGATGACAGATGGATGGATGGATGATGGATGGATGGATGGATGGATGTTAGATGGATGTTGAATGGATGGATGGTGATTAGGTGGATAGATAGATGAATAGATAGATGGATGATAGATGATGGATGGTTGGATGGATGGATGGACAAATTGTTGGATGGATGATGGATGGATGTTAGATGGATGGTTGGATGGATGGACAGATGGTTGGATGGATGATGGATGGACAGAGGGTTGGATGGATGATGATAGATGGTACTTGGATGGATGATGGATGGATGTTAGATGGATGGTTGGATGGATGGACAGATGGTTGGATGGATGATAGATGGATGGACAGATGGTTGGATGGATGATGGATGGATGGTACTTGGATGGATGGTTATGTGGATGGTCTGAACTAGCCTGACTGAAAGTGACTCCAGCAAACTGAATCATAAATTGAATTCAGTTTATTTATAAAGCACCAGTTCACAACAAAGTCGTCTCCGGGCACTGACTGAACAGAAACATTCACATACACAGAAAAGCCCGTTAGTAAAGTTCTCGATCTAAGGAAGCCATCTAAATGAGGGGACATCTGCCACAGTGGGTGTGATGTAAGTCGAGGTGATCTTTAGTCCATCTAAATAAACTCAGAGGTGACCATGTTTCCATTTGAGAAATGAGATAATCTTAGAAAACTCTGTTATTTTACACAATACAGAAAGGAACATAAAAGCAACAGGCATTGATTGTATAAACTAAATTTATGGTTGCTGTAAAGAATATTTACTGTTGCAAAGCTGTATTTACCATCCAGCTTCAGCAAAAATCCATTAAAGGTTTTGCCCCCATTGAAAATCTAGATCTGCAGTCATCTCACTGAAGCATTTCATAATAAAGAGTCGGCGCCTACTTGGTCTGCCAGCAGGCTCTAACCACCTCTTTGGCCTTACGACTCGACAATTTGTAAAAAAAATAAATAAATAAAATGAAACACGTTTCTTTCAGAATCTGCTTGGAGAAATCACTCAAGTGAAAATATCTATAAAAGCGTGAACGCAACATAAGCGCAATTTTAATTTAGGAAGAACAAAGGAGTTTTATTATTTGTTTTTCCCACGACAGAAAATAAAACCTCAAAATTCCAAGAATTAACTCATGCAGTTTAAATTAGACATTTATTAAATCTATGTCTGAACTGGGTGAGAAGTACCGCTTTTAAATTGGCTTAAGTGTTTTTTAAGTGTCCGTATTTATTTCTAGTGTTCCCCATTTGACTACGTGGGGGGAAAGCTAGACATTCCTGTTCCTGTCCACTGAGAACTACAGAGGCGCGGAGCAGCACACTTCGATCGTATCACACAAGTAGAGCAAAGAGGAAGGAGGTGAAGAGGTGAGAGCTACAAAAACCAGAGGAGGGAACAGATTGTGAGGGAATGTAAGAAAGACGGTGAAACTAAAAACAAAGTAGGACCACGGAAAAGTCTCGGCACCCCAAGAAACTTGAGCTTTCTTGTAACTTCCACCAGAGTCTTGAATCTTAATGGGTTCAAATAGGTTGATTAACATGATTGGAAAGTAAAATTTAGATCTCCCAACTGTAAAACAGTGAAAATGTAATGATTAATATCCAACACACGGTTAAAATGAAAATCAACAAACTCTGGAAGAAATCATGTACAACTTGCAAACGAAGACTAAAGAAGAGAGGAAGTAGCTGGACATTGATCCAAAACAGAAAAAAATTATGAATGAAGGAAAGAGGTTTTTGAGGGATTTCTCCACGAATCTTATTGTGCAATAAACATTCACAAACCGTCTGGAGTCAGATTTCAAAAGGTCCGCTCATAAAACTGAATCAGAATCTAAGACATGCTTTGATATTTTTTTAAAACAGACATTTTTATGTTTGGTTTGATCGTCTTGACCATGCACAGAGGCTTTAGTGAGAAAAAAGAAATTTAAGGCAAAAGATAAAAATAATGTGTTTTGTGTATCTGTATTGAACACAATGTTTTACCAGTGTTTCTATTTCTGTCCTGGCTTATCTGGTTCCTCTAACCGTTTATCTTAGATTGTGTGCTGAAGTGATTAATAACTGAGATAAATTTATAAACTGTATCAAAGGGGGAAAAAAAGGCTGCCGTTGTCTTGTAAGAATCTTTAACCAAGCTATAGTAGCTATACAAGCTGCATTTTGATATGATGTGATCATTTATCATTTGGGGCTGAGATGGGGTAGAGGCAGGGCAGCCGACCTGGGACCAGAAAGTCACGGTTCGACTCCCAGCCATTCCCACATGTCGTGGTGTCTGACACCCAGTCCCTAATTGCTCCCTGGGCAGCTTACACAGCTATCCACTGCTCCACCTGGGTGTATCCCAGGTGCGATGGGTCAAATGCAGAGAACTAATTTCATCATTGTATGGGAACAGTGATAACAATCTCAGACTTCCCCTTACTCTTACCGGTCTTACCACCTTGTGGTTCGACAGAGTGGCAAATCCCGGGAAGTGCAGAGAGAAATGTTATCCTTTACTGGGTGTAATGGTGGGCTTTGCCGCCAGAAATGAATTTTCAGCCACCCCAATCATTTGAAGAAACCTTTAAGGAATATAAAATATACTGTATCTCCATCCATTCATCTTCACTCGCTTCTTCCTTTTAGAATTGCGGGGGGTCACTGGTGCCCATGTCCAGCCATCTACTGTGTGAGAGGCGGGGTACACCCTGGACAGGTCTCCAGTCCATCACAGGGACACATAGAGACAAACAACCATTCACTCTCTCACTCACAAGATGGACGTATGGAGGGTCTTTACAATCCCCCGCCTTGCTCCACAACGGGGACAATTAAATAAAGCAGCCTTTTAAAAAGAGTTCTTAAAATACTGCCCTCAAACTTTTCATCTTTTAAAAAGTAAATTATTTTTACACAAGTTTTTCACACTTAAAAAAACCAGAAGCCAAGAAGCCTAAATCCATGTCTTACTATCCAAGGGACATTTGTGTTTGCTAATGTGGGGGCTGACACAAATTATTTGTCAGCATCCAGACAAAGTGGGAAAAGCCCTCCCGGCTACGTCTGCAAGGAGGTGACTTATGTTGTTGGATCACCTTTATGAATGACTGCATGTTTGGGTTGGTGTGTGGGTGGGTGGGTGTAGGAGTGACTGGAAACACTTAAACCAACTTCCTGTTGTCACTATCTTTGCCATGAAGACTCAACATTTGCAACAAAGCAAGTCTGATCTTTTTGTTTGTAACCTGTTTAAACTCTGAAGGACTGCTTGCTTCATGGCAGCGATTCATTTGTGTTTATTACTACTTGTTTGTGACTGCCAAGTGTAAATCTGTGAGCTCAGAGATTATTATAGCTTCAAGGAGCGTGAGCTTCAAAAACTCTCTGAATGCAAATCAAGACATTAATTATTGACTCCTTCCAAACTAAACACAGTAAAATCAGTCCATGTCTGAGCCAATCCTGCAAGTCTGTGTCATCTAAAACCAGGAGTCTTAAAACCCAAACACAGCTGGAACAGATACAGGATACCTGAGGCTGTAATTCTTTAGCAGTAATTTTGTTCATTGGACACTTTTGACTTTTGAGCTGCTCTTTAGAGCAAGTTGAACTGAAATATAACACACTACAGGTCTTGTCGGTGTCTGCTGAAAAAAAGGAAATCCACACTCCAATAATCCTGGTCATGCCACTGATTATTTATCCTTCTTTAGCACTGTTGGATTCAGCTGGAACTGTGTGCATAAACATCAACAATCATCGGCGTGTTCAACAAATCTCAGACGGGGTAGTAGGGGAAAGCTCAGAGATGTTTTGGTTAGCCTAGAGTACTGACAGTATCTTCTAACATATGAATACTATGATGGAGATGTTCTCTATTATAGTGGAACAAAGAGGGTTGAAGCAAACAGAAAATAAATAATCCAAGTGAAAATGTGTTACACACCCATAAAATAAAGTCAGGGGGAAAGACACCTCTGGTTTGTGGGATTGGGGTCGTGTGGAGTAGTTTAAGTATCTGGGTGTCTTGTTCAGAAGTGATGGTAAGATGAAGCGGGAGATGGATCGACAAATCGGTGTCTTGTCCTTGGTAATGAGGGCATGTCTTTAGCCAGATGTGGTAAAGAAAGAGCTAAGTCAAAAGGCAAAGCTCTCGACTGACTGGCCTGTCTACAGGTATATTTCAACTCTCACCTATGGTCATGAGTTTTGAATCATGACCAAAAGAACGCACTACCGTATACAAGCGGACAAAATGAGCGTCCTTCATAGGGTGGCCAGGCTCAACCTAAAGCCCCCAGTATACTGCCGCGTACGTACGCGTGTACTGTACGCAGAGGGTTCAGACTTTGTACTCCAGCGTACACCCCGAGCAGCTGCAGAGCAGCTTCACAGACAAGGGGCGTTTACCTTCGGGACAAATTGAGGTCGCCGATTGGTCATTTGCTGACACGCCTACTGGATTGATTGACAGGTCGGGGAGAAAAAAAAAACGAGCGCTGGCAGCCTCAGCCACAGCGGTAATCTGTGTTTATATGTTGTTCATAAAAAGATCTACCCCCCCTCCCCCCAAAAAAACAAAAAACAAAAACAAAAAACGGGAGCATTAGCTCTGCAACCCACACATCAGACCAGCCCACCAGGAAATCTCCAGACCCTCCCGCAGCCACGCTGGACTTTTCGCTCGTGACAAATTCCTTCATTTCTCACCATTTCAGTCATTGCATCAACAGAGGAGGAAGAGATCAGTTGCCTTTTGGCAAAAAAACAAAACAAAAGAAAAGGCCAGATCAGGGATGAAGAAGGGGAATTTAATACATTGGTGTCGCATACAAAACAGTCCATCGCCAGGCAGTTTATTGTGCGACACGGCGTATGCGGTCGTAAAAATTGAGTTTTGCACGGACATGCCCTTGGGGGTATGCTCATACCTCTGCGTATGGACGTACGCGGGAGTATACTGGGGGCTTTAGATTTCAGGTGAGGAGCTCTATCATCCAGAGGGAGCTCGGAGTAGAACTGCTGCTCTAGTCAGTTGGGATGGTCTGGGCCAGCCTTTTTATGGAGACAGCTGATTTCAGCTGTGTTTTCTGGGAAACAATCAAAATCAAACTAATAACGCCTCATTCTGTTCTATTCGCACCTCACTAATAATTTAAAGATTTGCTTTTAAAGGCTTCATCTTTTACCAGACTGGCATTCCGATATTGGGATTACAGTATAAGACTTTTGGATCAATGTTATAGTTTCTGGTAATTAACAACTCTAACAGCAGTTCACACTGTACAACTTTAAGGGTCATAAAGGACAAGCTTGATGCTACAAAAGCTTAATGTTAATGTGACACACTGCACAATGTAAGATTTACTAAATGTGGGCTATGCTGTTTTTTGCTACAGCAGACTCATGTCCCAAACATACCAGATATCAATCTAACAATGAATGGAAAACAAGACACTTATTGTTGAATTAGGACTTAAAAAGATGTTTCTCATAGCAATACAAAAATCCCAAACTACTTGTTAGTTTTACGTTGTCTTTGGTTATAAGAATGTACAAATCAGATGTTGGTAAGCCCGCCACACACACCAATCATAGACCGCCAGTTAGAGCTTGCAGATGCAACCAAAGATTTAGTGTTTGTTTTATGCCAAAGGATTTGGTCTACTATGGCTGAAAATTGAATTCAGCTTCCAGTGGAGACCACCTTGTTGCCAGCTCTTTCAGCGGGTTCACCAACAACTTGTGGACAAAGTCACTTTTACGGTCCCATTCAGTTAGAACACATCTGCTTTTAAATGGGTTTGACCTTACACATGCAGTATACCAATAAAATACAAACAACTGAGGAAGTCAAGAAATGTGAGATCAAGTTTCATTCTTATTCTGAGCTACCATTACAAAAATACTTACCGAGTCACTGCACAAAGAGATTAGTGAAACAGAAAGACAGGGGTGAAGAAAATGTGGGTTTATCGGATATCATCTCAACACGTAATAGTATTGCATTAATATGTTTTTCTAATATTGTGCAGCCCTAATTAAAATAATCTAAATGCCCTTGTTACAGTACATGAGAACAAACTACATCAGAACAGACATTGGAATAAGTTCAGAGGTTTTCCAGGGATGGGAACTACACAGCTAGGTTGCAGTAAGGTTTGACGAGAGTCAAGACAAGTCAAGAGTGATTTGGAGCTTCTTGTGAAAGGACGTCCAACTTTACTTCAACACGTTTTACTGTAGTTGACATATTTACAGGAAGAAATTGGTTTGACAGATTATCAAACATGTTCAAGCTAAACACTTGGTATGTAAACACACACACACACACACACACACACACACACAAATAGAAGTACGTTTGTCAATATGTGAACAAATCACCTAGGGTTATAAAACACTCCACGGCATTCTTGTTAAATATAGACGTTATGTTATATGATTGTAAATTTGACTAAAAAAACTCATGTTTATTGTCTTACATTAATTACAGGAATACAGTTCCATAATTTAGCCTAGTATCTGAAAAGCTGTTGGGAGTTATAGCCATTTTGTGTTTGCTAAGGTTAATTAGCTGTGGTAGACATAATGAACCGGGTTGACTCCAAAAATTATTAAATATAGCTGTACAATAAATGATCATGTTTTAAGAGTTTTCTTAAACTGTTAATTAGTTCAAGAAATATTTTGCTTACAAACAGATAAACAATAGTGCATACAAACACAATTGTCTGCCTTTTATCGTGGTGGGCGACAATATTGGTAGGTTTTCATTGAGTCTCCCTTTATTACAGTACTGTAGAAATAAAACATTTAATGTACCGGTAAATAATAATATGTATATTTTGCTGGTTCAGCTGGATAATTTAGCACGTGGAAGTGGGTTGTTGAGGTGTTTTGTCAAAACAAAATACCATTGGATCTACTGTTTTTAATCAGAGAACAGTTTGAGCTATCAGTAAAGTCTGTCAGTCAATGAAACCAATACAACCATCAAGAGTTCAACATAAATATTCCATCCATCCATCCATCCATCCATCCATCCATCCATCCATCCATCCATCCATCCATCATTCCATCCATCGTCCATCCATTCATCCAT
>NC_056498.1:18068507-18091515 GCF_014905685.2 Nematolebias whitei
ATCCATCATCCATCCATCCATCCATCCATCCATCCATCCATCCATCCATCCATCCATCCATCCATCCATCCATCCATCCATCCATCCATCCATCCATCCATCAAGCCATCCGTTATTGGGGGTCATTGGTGCCCATGTCCATCACAGGACAAATGGGACACAACCATTCGCTCTCTCACTCACACCTAGGGACAATTTAAAGTTACCAATCAGCCTAACATGCATGTATTTTTGGTCTGTGAAACCGGAGTACCTGGAGAAAATCCACGCCTGCACAGAGAGAACATGCAAACTCCATCCAGACAGACCCCTGGCCGGGATTCTATCCGGTGACCTTCTCACTGAGAGGCAGCAGCGCTACTAACTGAGCCACCGTGACACTGCATAAATATTATTTTCTGGAAAATGCGGGAAAAGTAACTTGTCACTTTTTAATTGCAGCCATTTGTCCTGCGCAGCTCACATTTGAGTTAACGCTTCAAGCATGATGCCAGAGGTGGTTTGGTGACCAAAGAAGACTTGAACCATCCCTATGGATTTGTTTAATTCAGCACACATGTCTTGTAGATAAATGTTTACTTTACAAGTAATACACTTTTATGGATAACTATTACACCATTATGATGACAAATGCACATAATTACATTCACCCAGAGGTTTGTAATAGTCACTGCAGATGTTTCTGTGCTCACGGGACCCAAGCAGATTCCTTTGAGCTGAACTCAAACCAAACCTCCATCTGTTCCTGATCCTGGGCTCAGCAGAACTGGCTAAACATGCACACATAAAGGTTTTATATCCAAACTGTACGACTTGAGGGGTTAAGATCTATTTTTTTGACAAACTTGACTTTGAAGAAGATGCAATTCTATATAAATCATAAGCGAAAAACAATGCAATGATTTTCAAATCATTCAAACCTTGGATTTACAGTTTTGTGGTAAAGAGACGACTATTTAGCTTTTGTCTGTGGTTACTTTGAATATATGTCAAGAGCTACGTTAAGTCATAAGCCATTACTATTTCTTTCAACAACTATTTGTCAGGTTTAATGGTGCCTTCGCAGATTCACACATTTCCCGATCTATACTGGTGAACTTCCTCATACATAAAATACTTTTCGTCTGTCTTCTAAAAACAAACCATATGTTTCCTCTCCTTGATAATCTTGAAAAGGCAGTGTTCTTGAGCTTAGGCATATTCAAGTTTTGCTCACAGTTTACCTCCTCTGTCTTCTGAATTGAGCTTTAGTCCAGAAAAAGAGAAGTCTGGAACTTGCTGAAATATTCTATTTGATTGTACAGTAGTCCCTCAATTATCGTGAGGGTTACATTTCAGACACCCCCGCGATAGGTGAAAATCCGCGAAGTAGGGATGTTATATTTATTTTAGCATTTATATATATTTTAAGGCTTTATAAACCCAGATCTCTTCGTTCGAGTGATGAACATAGTTATGGGGAGTTGCTGGCACTGCTTCTTCACAAAAAAAGCACAGTGAAAGAGAGCATACAGACTGATGCTACGATTACTAAGCCAATCAGCGCCCGGGATATATAACACAATGCTCTGGTTGGTCGCCTTCCATCAATCAGCCAATCATGTGCCTTGTACAATCTTACATTGAAAACCCGCAAAACTGTGAGTCCGCGAAAGTCGAACCGCACAGTAGCAAGGGACTACTGCATTTGCGAATTTGTGGAGATGTGTAATGTTCTCCTAAAACAATGGTTTTCATAGCTTTTCATAGCAATACGTCTATATTGCTTTGAAAACATGAAGAATTTCTGAAGAACGTCATCACTTCAATGTAGGTTGAACATAACGTGAAAACCATCATAATCTGCATTGGTTTTTATATTACTGGTACTAGACTTTGGTTCTAGCTGTTGATAAACTGGAATAATAAATTCCCCAAATCCTTTAGATGAAACCTTAAATTGTTACAAACTACACAGTCTATGTAAACATTTAAGATGAACTTCTGCATGTGTTGCGCAGAATGCCATAAGTTGTCTCCTACCTTTGAGATATAAGCCTTGATGCCTTCGGCTAGTTTGATGCAGGATTCCCCAAAGAGCTGGGCCAGCTGGTCCGGGATGTCCTGGTCTTTATCCAGAGCGTTCAGTAAACTCAAACACTTTAACTCCTCTGTCACGCCTTGGCTACGCACCTTGATGGACAATTAGATTAAAAAAAAGAATAATTATATAATATCTACTGGCCCATACAGATATAAACATACAGATATACAGTAAACCAAGATACTGAATGAATTACATGTGCTTACTGCCTTTAAGCTAAAAGTGGATTATTTTTTATTTCCTGGACATGCTTATTCCCTCGGCTGGTGAGCATCACTTCAAAGTTAATTCCTTTAACAATCCAATAAATGAAACAGCTATATGACTCATTGAAGGGAACCAGATCTTGACGCTCTGTTTGCTTCATAGAGCCGTTCAATAGAGTCATCCAATTTTGAACGACAGTGACATCGTCACGTACGATGTTGCGTATGTATCACGTGTTTTGTCAAATGGGAAATCCCCCTGCTGCTGCACTCCTCCCCTTTGCCTGTTTTCCTTCGTCTCAGTGAAAACGTGAAGGAGTGATACTCTGTGGGACTGAGGAGGAAAAGACTAAAATTAGGAACTGCTCTTTACTGTCTGCAACTCAGTTCTTATCATCTGCTGTAAAGAGCCAATGTCAATTTATTTCTATAGCACATAAAAACAATAAAAGCTGGCCAAAGTGCTTTACAGTTAAGTTAAAAACAAACATATTGTACCATTCAGGAAACACAAGAAAGTTAACAATAAAATACAACAACAATAAAAATCAGCTCTAACTGGTTCTCAGACTCTGCATGGATCAAATGCCAAGGAAAAAAAGATTAATCTTGAGCAAAGATTTAAAAGTCTCAACAGTCTTGGTGGTCTTTAAATGATCAGGTAAACTGTTCCACAGTTTTGGAGCAGCAACCGCAAAAGCCCGATCACCTCTGGATTTCAGTTTGGATCTGGGGACATCTAAGAGGAACTGTGGCCTGCTCCTACTGGAGTGTAGGTGTTAAGATCACATAAATATGATGGGGCCAGACGTTTTAAGACATTATAAACAAGCAATAAAATCTTAACATCAATCCTGAAGTGGACAGGAAGCCAGGACAGGGGTTATGTGTTCATGTTTTCTCGTTGCTGTTAAAAGACAAGCGGCTGCGTTGTGGATGGTTTGTAAGAGATGCAAAGATGTTTAAACCATTATACAATGAATTACAGTAGTCCAAACGACAGCGTGAATCACCTTTTCAAGGCCTCTGAAAGGGAGACAAGACTTCACCTTGGCAATGAGTCGTAGTTGGAAAAAACTGGATTTCACAACTGCATTTATCCGTTTGTGAAATTTAAAAGCACAATCAAAAATAACTCCCAGATTCCTGACAGTGGAGTGGCTGTATGAAGCCAAGGGGCCAAGAGTGTCAAGGATGTTACAATTACCAAAGTTGATGACTAGTTTTATTTTCATTTAAATTCAGGAAATTTAGTTTCAACCAGGCGCAACTGGTAGAGCTGCTGCCTCTCAGCGAACAGGTCCCTGGTTCAAACCCCGGTCCAGGGGCCTTTCTGGGTGGAGTTTGCATGTTCTCTCCGTGCATGCGTGGGTTTTCTCCAGGTACACCGGTTTCCTCCCACAGTCCAAAAACATGCATGTTAGGCTGATTGGTAACTCTAAATTGTCCCTAGGTGTGAGTGAGAGAGTGAATGGTTGTTTGTCTCGTTTGTCTCTGTGTGGCCCTGTGATGGACTTGCGACCCGTCCAGGGTGTACCTCGCCCCTCGCACAGTGATTGCTGGACATGGGCACCAGCGACCCCCGTGACCCAAAATGGAATAAGCGGGTAAAGAAAATGGATGGATGGATAGTTTCAACCAGGCTCTAATGTCGTTGAGACAGTTCAAGAGCCGTTCAAATGATCCGGATCGTTTGCGAACATCACTTTAATATTCAATTCAACCTTTATTAGTCTCATTGAGCCTCGAGAACTCATTTACAAGAGAGACCTGTTTTTAACAAAAAATGATGACAACAGTAGACAATCATAAAAGAAGGCATATAAATTGAAAAAAAAATATGGAAGAAAATTATATTTGAAAAATAAACAGCTACATTGTAAAGCGATGTAAAAACTAAAAACAGGAACATGTCTGTGTTGGTTTTTACCATGAACTTAGCAGTTTTTTGAAGCCACTTAGAGAGGTCAGGGCCGAGAGCTTCAAATATTTTTGCAAGATTTCCAGGAAACAGGAGCGGAGTAGGAGAAGGCCCTTTTGCCTAGTTCAGTTTGTACTGAGGGGACACTGCAGGTAATAATGTCCTGAGAGCGCACGCTGTAGCTGCACTCACAAAGTGACATGTAGAAGGAGATGTATGGAGGTAACAGACCAAGAAGTGATTTAAAGATGAAAATTTACTAATGAGAGAGTCTGCGTGAAGTTAATGTTGACCAGGTAACCAGTGAATACAGGGTGCAGTGGTGGGTACAGCAGTTACAGCCAGTTATGAATCTTAACACACTGATTGGCAGCATCCAACATCTGCAGGGTGCTTGTAGGAGTGTTCATGTAAATAATGTCACCGTAGTCAATGGTATCTCAATCAGGTCAGAAAGTTTCACTAACAAACTGTTGTCTCTGATAACTCACAAAGACATCACTTCAGTCTTGTCAGATACTTTATAAAATGTCTGCCTTTAACTAAAACTTACGCATGCTACACATATTTTACCAGCATGTATTCTTCAGTTTCTAAACCTTGAACACTACAATAAGCAAAAACCAAATTATTTTTAGCTCCTATCATTGATTTTTTTTAATCCATTACTGACATCACACATGAATTCATTTAAACCTAATTATTTTGCTTTCCACTGCCCTTTTGGGACGCTTATGCACATCAGTGAGTCAAACTTGTCATCATCCTCTGGTGTGTCATCACTTTCTCTGCACTTTCAGAGAGCGAGCTCATTTTGCTTTCAGTTTTCACCCACATGTGTTTCACATTTCGGTGCAGCCTATTTGGGTTGCTACACTCTTACTTTGAATATCTTTTTGCCGTTGACTCCGGTAGTTTTTTTCAATCTCCACACAAATAGTAAGGAAACCTATATGGGTATGTGAGGAGCTTAGAGAAAGAAATCCACTCTCTAAAACCACAAAACTCTCTTTTTTAATATCTCTTTGCAGTATTTTCTTTAATCTGGAGATTTTTTTTGACTCTTAAAGTGAAACTGGCCTGTTGGAAATCACTTTCTTAAGAGTAGAAAGACTCTATAGTTAATGTTACATGAGCTGTGAAACTGGTACTGACACAATCGCGGTCCAAATGTAACTAAAACATGCTGGTACCTGAGGATCGCTCTACTGAAGAAAAACAACTCCTCATGTAACAACACTGAATGCAACACTGTTCCAAGTTTCTACCGGAGTGAAACGGAGCGAGCACACTAAAAGCACAACCGAGGCATCAACCAAGAAACGATTTTTGTAAATATCTGCTGGGGGTGGGGGGGATAATTACAAAGTTCTAGTTGCCTTTTTTTGGTTTAATTTGGATGTGACATCCCACGTGATATAAAAACAAGATATTGTGTGCTGTAATTTCAGGCAGCGGAGGTTAAATTGGAGATGTATGAGAACAGGAATGTGCAGACGTCTCTGGTTGTGGAGTTGTGAGTGTGTGTTCTTCAGGGAGGTTTTCACGGTCTGAAAGTCCTGTTAATGACTCTGTAACAAGCGCTGATGAAGAGAAGGAGATTACAGCGCTGCACTCCTTCAACCTCTCGCTTTATTCTTATTAATTTCTTTCTGCTTGACCTCTCTTTTCTAATGAAATCCTTCCCTTCTGCTTTCTTTTCAGCTCTTTTCCCCCCATTCTTCGATTAGCTTTGTTCTCTACCTTAACATCTTGGACATTTTCTCTTCTTTTTCAGATAACTGTTCATGTTGACGCTTGAATGGATCTGCTTGTTCCAAACCATGATAACAGTGTGTCCGTGAGTGTGTTTTTGTGTGTGTAAGTCAGGTCTAACCAACCGGGACGCAACAGGGGGGCACTTACGGGAAACACGGGTACTTTGGGGGAAAAAAACCCAAAACGGGGTCATATATTTACGTGCTGCCAGCTCACGATAAAATGACTCATGTTCATAATGGATTCACATGTCTTTTCAGGGACAAAACCTAATGAGTTTAATTAGACACACATGCCAGCTTCATATTCGCTGCACTTTCCACTCCCAACTCTGTCTGCTTGGGGAAACTCAGATCTAATATGGTCAAAACTGTACCGAGCTGGGAAAGATCTATTCAAACTTCCTTTTGCTGGTGGTAAAAAGAGAAAAATATGTGAGAAGTTAAACATTCAAAACACAAAACACTGAGGCAACAAAAGGAAATAGTTTGCTTGCAGTTGGCTTGCTGGAAAGGACAACAGGAAGAAGGTAAATCTTTGGATTTATAGCTATTTAAGGAAGTATTTTGGGCTCAGAATATTTTTTATTCTTTGGAGAGCAATAAGTCCACCCTTAAGGACCATGACTTCACTGAGGTAAACAGTGAAAATGTTTAAAGAAGACTAGTATAAACTTCATTTTATAGCTCTCTCATGTAGCTGCATTTTTGCAACAATATTAGATCAAGTATAGTGATGCTCCCATAGTCAAAGCACTAAACTATTTAGAGTTTACCTACAAAAATGGGTACCACTTTACAATAAGGCTCCCCGTATAGATGGCTAATAAATAGTTTATAAATACTAGGGATGCACAATATTGGATTTTTGGCCGATATCCGATATGTTAAAACTTATTTGTCAGATAACTGATACCAGTACTGATATTTTTTCACCTACACCTACTTACAGAGACTACATAGCTTTCTCTGCTGTGGAATTAAAATACTACATTATTCTACATGGTCTTTGTCAATTTGGCCTGCTACATTTACTCTCTCTAATAAAATGACAACACTCGAACAGTGCAAATTTGTAAATTTTCACAAATCTAAACCTGTTCACAAGTGAAAAGTGTATAAGTAGTAGTGCATTAATAGTCAAACTTGACAGTTTCTTAAATTAAAAATTAACTTAAAACAGAAGCCTTTTATATCATTGAGTTTTTTTTTATGGAATGGCCGATGTCCGATATTTAATTTTATAGCTAATATCGGCCGACACGATACCATGTGTCGATAATATTGTGCATCCCTAATAGATACGTTATTGATTCCTCTATAAACACTTTATAAATCATTAATAACTTCTTATTATACATTA
The DNA here is from genome assembly GCF_014905685.2 of Nematolebias whitei. Taxonomy (NCBI): domain Eukaryota; kingdom Metazoa; phylum Chordata; class Actinopteri; order Cyprinodontiformes; family Rivulidae; genus Nematolebias; species Nematolebias whitei. Next base: position 18,075,838 of record NC_056498.1, read on the forward strand.
ATTAAGGGCGAGAAAGAGATAAAACTGACAGTTTCTTGCCAAACAGTGAGCCAAATCTGTTCACCTATATATTTAATCTAGAGTTGTTATAGTAAACATTTCAGACTAAGTTACTACTTTGCACAATAAGCTTTTGTAAACCTATTTCTTTAGCATATAATATTGTACTTTATCACTGCATTATAAGTATCGACAACTAAAATTATATCCTAAAAAAAATTAGGTTTACAAATGCATATTGTGCTTACAAGGTAGTAACTTAGTCTGAAATGTTTAATATAAAAACTCTAGATGAAATATGTAGGTGGCAGATTTGGCTCACTATTTGGCAAAAACTTGTCAGTTTTCTCTCCGTCGCCTTTAATTAATGTTTAATAAGCAGTTATTAATGATTTATAAAGTGTTTATAGAGGATTTAATAACATATCTATAAACTATTTTTAGTCAAATACACATTTTTAATTAAAATATGACAATGTAACCAAAGTAATAAAAGTCTATTACTTTTTGTTACCATTCAGAAAGTGTGAAAACTGCTTTCAACCAGTCTCCATGAACTAAGAAGGAAAAATTGCTGGCTTATGGGGGCACATATTTTGGTGAAGAAGTTTGACTGATGCCTTGATAAATATGGAAGCACATTCTTCAGTCAGTGGGGACTGGGTTATATTTGTTCAGCTTGGTTGGGGTTCAGAGGGTTTTAATGTAAACCTGGCCAGGGTTACTACAGTGAATGGATGCACACCCAACAGTGAAGCACGGAAGTGGCAGTGTGATGATCTGAAGCTACATCAGGCAATGCGTTAAGATCGCCTCATGAAAGTTTTTGAAGGAGTGGTCAGGTGGAGGTCATTGATAATCTCAGCGTGGCACACAGAAACTGAAAGAGGGTTTTATAAAGCTGGTGTAAAACTGTATAAGCTATTTGTGAGGGGAAAATGCTGCACTGTCAACTGGTTCATGCCCACAATAAGAATTAGCATGTCTTGAAATAAGTCATATAACCAGCTGTCTTGCACGCCAAATTTTTTACCAAAGCTCTGGTGCAATCTGTTCGTGCTCTGTTTATATGATAGGAGTGGCTGCCAGCTACAACTCCACTTAATGTTAGCTCAGTTACTGTAAAACTGACAGAGGTACAGACATTTTTGCGATGGCTAAGCTGTAGTGGCCATGATGATTACTTTACGAGTGTCATTAAAATCTGTCTAGCAACTAATAAAATATTTTGCCCCCTTGGCCCCCCTTTGGTGAAGCCCCTGAATCCCATTTATAGAGACTGCATTTCATGAGTAGATGCGATGTATAAACATTTTGGTTTCTTTAGAGGAAAAGAATGAAAGCTGTTCTAGAGATCCTCTGGACGGTTTCTTTATTTTGTTAACTTTTCGTCCTTCATCCAAAAGGACTTCATCAGTCTGAGGAGCCACAACAAACTGGATTATTGAGCATGAACTTTGATGTTTTGAACCACTTTGGCTATAGCTGCCTCAGAGGAGTTGATGGGGAGAGGGCGGACTCCAGAAACCATCTTATCACCATAAAACTGGTTGGCCCACTATGTGAGTAAGCCACTTATGGGACTGAGTTTGTTGTGACTCCTCGGACTGACAAAGTCCTTTGGATGAAGGACGAAACAGTTCAACAAAAAGAAACCATCCAGAGGACCTGACTTGACTTTGATGGATTTCTTTACCTGGATTATTGAGCATGAACTTTGCTGTTCTAGAAATGTTTGTATAAGAAAAAAACTAGACGTTTCAGGTTGCAGTTTAAACAGTTTTCTCTCATTTCTTACATCAGTTTGTCTTAACTCCATACACTCTACATTGTTCTTTAGTGTTACAATGAGAGGAATACAAAACACAATAGATCATCCAGGACCATTTGCCTACAACCAGAACACGTCCCAAAAAGTGCTGACAGTTGAGTCCGGGCTGAGACAGTTTGTCTATTGTTAGAAGGAGTACTGACAGCTACCACCAACAAAGTAATGGGGAGGTTCTCACATGCATGACTGGTTCTGAGCGTTCTCTGTGAAAGTAAGCATCACTTTTTTCTGAAGGTTCTGCCAAAAAAACACTCCTTGTTTCTCTGGATTTAGTTAAAGGATTAATTGTTAGTAAGGAGTGTCTTTGTACGTGGGAAAAATGTTTTTTTTCTTTTACTCACCATGGACGTGTGTGTGTGTGTGAAGATCTGGATGTTCATTAAGTTTTGACAGTATTGGTAGGGAGGATTTGATCTATTATGGGAAACAGTCTTGCCGGTGTTATTGAGGAGATAAAGTCCATTACTATCACTGCCCTGGGTAAAAACAAGATTAGAGGTAAACTGTTGGCTCCATTAGTGCAGGAAAACAAGACCAAAGGCTAAACTCAGTGATGCAGACACATTAGATTTCTTTCCTCTGGCTTTAAACGGTTTGAAGAGTAAACCCAGAGAAAGGATTTACCTGCTAAAACTATGAGAACTTCACACCACTAATCTTGTAAAACGCCAGTAAAGAGTATTTCACACTTCTTAATTCAGCTGTTAGTAGCCCAGTTTTTCCAGAGGAAAGATTTCCTGTTTCTTGTGTCACTAAAACCCTAAATTTATTGTTCTGCTGCTGTGTGGGCTTTTCTTGACAATGCCAACTAAAACCAACATCATCTCACTCCACTTGAAGCTCATGTAAAATGAAAAGAAAGAAACAGAACTGATAAATTAAAACAAAACGTGGTCTAGCATGACTTATTGCTGTGTTCAGTTTAGATTCACATGTGTATATATGTGGAAGGACTTCGCACCCATTCATTTCATTGTTTGGGGTGGTCCTTGTGGATGCATCCTTCAGCAAGTACTAGAGGTATATGAATGCTTTTGGCTCTCTTCTAGCCGATAGACTTATTTTATTCAGATGGAAGGATCCACATCCCCTGGCATATGAACACTGGATAAGAGAAGTTATGTCATATTCATTTGAAAAAGATTGGACACGCTTTGAGGGGATCTGTTGGGAGATTTTTGGACACTTGGTGGCCATTTGTGTAACTGTGTCAGTACCTGTCTGATATATGCATGCCTGTACAGCCAATCCAGTATGTTTTTTTCTTCTTTTTGCGTGTGTATTATTAATTATTATCATTTACAGTAGTCCCTCGCTTTTTCGCGGTTCATTTTTTGCGGACTCGCTCTATCGCGGTTTTTCAAAGTAAGATTGGACGTGGCACACAATTGGCTGATTGATAAATGAGCCGCACGATCGGCATGGAATTTTTATTTAAGATATATTATTTAACATGATTTAGCACCTTTTGCACCTGTGTGCAGCCCACGGGTGCAGGGAGAAGCTTCCTCCTGCAGCATGTCATATTTCCGCGGAGAAGTGGGCGTGGCCGAGAGCGCTGACAGAGAGAGCGGATATCATGAAATGCTGTGCTCTTTTAGAGCGTTTAGAGTTTAGAAAATTGTTAGGGTCATTGCAAGACTGTGGGAAGGGTTTAAAACACCTGAATATATACCTGTATATAAATACTAAAATAAACTACTACTTACTACTACTGCTACTTCTGTACATAGTTTCTTTCCATCTCATGTACCACATGAGATGGTAATGGACAATAAAGTTAACTTGAACTAGAACTTGGACTACTCCTGTATCCCTACTTCGTGATTTTTCACTTATCGCGAGGGGAAGGGGGCAGGGTACAGAACCCCTGTGATAAACAAGGGACTACAGTTGTCTCCTGTTTATCGTGGAGGATCCATACCCTGACGCCCCATGATAAGTGAAAAACAGCAAAGTAGGAATAGTAGTACAAGTACTAAGTAGTAGTTTATATATATATATATATATATATATATATATATATATATATGTATATGTACATACATGTACAGAATGTGTACAGAATGTGTAAAGGTGTTTTCAACCTTCCTACACTTTTGCAATATTCTAAACAATGTTTCTAAACTCTAAACGCTCTCAAAGAGCCCAGAATGTCATGATTTCAGCTCCCTGCTTCCTCTGCTCTTTGCCTCCTGCAAGCGCTCTCAGCCATGCCCACTCCTCCACGCTGCACGGTGCACAACTGCAGCAGGAAGTTTATTCTGCAATACGGGCTGCACAAAGGTGCAGTAGATGCAAATAATTTAAAATAATTAATTTTAAATAAAAATCCCATGCTGATCGTGCGGCTCATCCATCCATCAGCCAGTTGTGTGTCATGTCCAATCTTATTTTGAAAAAAAAAAAGCCGCGATTAAAGTGAGCCCGCGATAAACGAACCGTGAAGTAGTGAGGGACTACTTTACTATATCAGTATAAATAAATAATAAAGTCTTTGATCAAAATTTGCATGTGCATGTTGGTCTTCATGTCAGATATGTTTTTAAATGTTCTTTTTTTTTAATGTTAAAAACAGTTTTTAACCACAGTTAGCTTGAGTATTTATATTGTATCAATCCACATATTTCTAATTTTATGTAGAAAAAGTTCTCCAGTAAAAGTCTCCAGTGGTTTTGGTAGCTTGGTTGTCAGCGCAGTGGCTTTGCAATCCTGAGTTTGAGGATTCAAGCCCAGGTTGTGTCAGGAAGGGCATCTGGTGGAAAACAATTACCAAATCAGGAATTCGCTCACTGTGGCAACCACTGAACATGATGCCAAGATAATTTAATTTTACAATAAAATTGCAATTTAAATTGATCTGAAAAAAAAAAAAAAAAAACCACAAAAGTACTCATGCTGCACCAGTAGGTCACAAGAACATCTACATTAACATATTAATATTTACTGTACTGTAAATAGTCTGCCATTCTCAATGTTCCAATACATATTGAACATTATTATTGATATTGTTTATCTTATTTCTTATATATTGTATTGTTTATTAACATTTAGGAACTTTTGTGTGACATCTTTTTATCTGTTGCTGCTGTTACACTTGAATTTCCCATCCGTGGGACAATAAAGGCTGTTTCTATTCTATTCTATTCCTTGGTCCTCTTTTATTTTCTTTATACCTGCTGCCACTAGGTGCTATTTTCAGGAAACATAACATACCTTTTCACTTCTACGCCGACGACTGCCAAATCTACTTCCCCCTCAGACTCAGCGGTACTCGCTCTATTCAACCGTTACTGGACTGCCTGGCTGACATCAGAGATTGGATGGCTTTAAATTTCTTGAGTTTCAACGAGAAGAAATCTGAAGTTATGCTGTTTCCTCCCAATGACACAATCACCAACCACTGCATCGACCTATCCGTTCTGTCACCGTTAGTGAGTCACTAATCTAGGAGTGATACTTGACCCTTCTCTGAAACTCAACAATCATGTAAATATGATTGTTAAATCCTGCTTTTTCCAGCTGAGGCGACTGTCTAAGCTGAAGCCCATATTGTCCAGAAATAACCTGGAGACAGTAATTCATGCATTCATTACATCCAGGCTCGACTATTGCAACTCACTCCTTTTTGGTATCAGTCAGACCTCCATAGCTAGACTTCAACTGGTCCAAAATGCAGCAGCCCGGTTTTTGACCAGCACAAGTAAAAGAGAGCACATTACTCCTGTTTTGGCCTCTCTACACTGGCTTCCGGTTCACCTTCGAATCAAATTCAAAATACTCTTGCATGTCTATAAATCACTAAACAGCTCTGCCCCCTCCTATCTTACTGATCTGCTCCAGCCGTATGTCCCACCACGTTCTCTCAGATCAGCAGACCAGTTGCTCCTAACAGTCCCAGGAACCCGTCTCAAGCGCAGAGGTGACAGGGCCTTCTCTGTAGCAGGCCCAAGACTTTGGAATGAGTTACCTCTGCTCGTTAGACAGGCCCCCTACCTCACAGTTTTTAAATCTCGCTTAAAAACACACTTTTATTCCCTGGCTTTCAGCACTGTGTGATCTGTGCTGAGTCTGTGTGCATCACACAGTGTTGGTCATGTTGCGGTTGTTGTTGTTATCCATTATTGTTTTTGTTGGTTTCTATGTTTTTGGTGTCCTGTTGTGTAATCTGTTGCTGTGTGCTTGTTCTCTTTGTCCCTGTACAGCACTTTGGTGTGCTTTGTCACTGTTTAAAGTGCTATATAAATAAATTGGTATGATATGGTATGGTATTCTAATACACAGAATAAGAAAATATCTTGGTTAAACACGCCAAAAACAAGTAACAAAACTTTGTACACTTGTGGTTTCTTTTTAACATGGTTATCATTTTAACAAACAATGGAACTGTGATAGTGACAAGACCAGAATAAAACAAGACAGATGTAGAACAACTGACGTCATTCTTGTTCTGGATTATACGTATACTCCCTATAAATGAGGGCCGTCACTGTTTGTCCAAAGCTCCATAAGTCAAGTCTACACAAATACTAAAAATGGAAGTTTTAAATGTTCTGCTTTTCGAGGATAAAAGAAGAATGGTTTATTTGATTACATGTTTAATGCTAGATGTCTCTAAACCCAACACTCTGAAATTTAGCATTTTCTGAGGTGTCAAAACATTTTTAAAGGAGTTTTAATGAACATTATGAATCTATTTAAAAACAGACCTTGAATTAAGAAAAAAAACTAAACTATATTTTTATTTATTTCCATATTTTTAACATGATTTATGACAATGCATGTTAAAAATCATTGATGAAAAAAAACTGTGACTTTCCTTGATAAGTCTTCTGCTCTTTAGGGAATAATAACTGATATAGTCTTCAGTAGTGACTGTAATTAACATTATGTTTGTGTAAAGCTGATGGGAAATAAAGAGGAAATGTGAGATTTTCTGTAGGCCAGCGCAGACATGCAAACCTCTGAAGATGGGGGGCCGAGCCTCTTCATCACTGTCATGCCCTGAGAGCACGCATCTGGAAGGGCTCCACGGTTTTAGTCAAAACCTCCCCCTTCAGCTGAGCGCTCCTCTGATACCACTCCATTTGCCAATTCTTGGAATTACAAAACTTGCTGCTCTATCATTTTGAGAATAAGTCATAGCCCAAAGTGTGATCACCTACAAATCAAAGACATTTTAAAAGCTCAGTCTAGGCTTTCAGAAAAGTAAAACCTGAAATCTTGTAACTAAAACGACTGCGATCTACATAAAGATGTGAATATTTGCTTATGGTTCTCAGACAGAAGTCAGAAGAAGGTTGTTATTGACAGCACTATGGCTAAGTGGCTAGCACTGTTGCTTTACCATGTGTCAAACTCAAGGCCTGAGGGCCAACATGGCTCTTGTTAGAAACTTCTCTGGTCCCCAAGATGATATTGTAATGGTAAAATAATGGTAACACTTTACAATAAGGTACACAGAATCTGATTAACTACTAGGGAACGCCTCAGGAGCTAATGAGTAGTTAACCAGTATTTACTGGGGAACACACAGCCAAGCCTTATTAGGGGACTACTGGTTAGTTACCTTGTAAATGAAGAGGAACTAATCAAGAACTAATGGGTAGTTACCAAGGAAACCAAAGTGGAACGAATCAGGAGCTAATGGGTAGTTAACCAGTACTTACTGGGGAACACACAGCCAAGCCTTATTAGGGGACTACTGGTTTGTTACCACAGAAACAGAGGAGAAATTCTCCATTTGGGTTCTGAATAAGCCCTGCACCAGTGAGGTCACAGCTCGTTTAGTCAAAAACCTGTTTCCTAGTGATTACTGGTTTTATTGGATTCTCTCTTTTGTAAACCTACTGATGAAAGACATCATGAATTTCATAATCTTGTACTGGTGTCATCTTAACTATGTATGACTAACACTTACTGAGTACCAAATCGTTGCCTGGCTATTATTTTGTTCACCGATGTTCACCCCAATAAGTACTGGTTAACTACCCATTAGCTCCTGATTCATTCCTCTTTGGTTTCCTTGGTAACTACCCATTAGTTCTTGATTAGTTACTCTTCATTTACAAGGTAACTAACCAGTAGTCCCTTTGGCTGTATGTTCCCCAGTAAGTACTGGTTAACTACCCATTACCTCCTGATATGTTCCTGATATGTTCCTGATTTGTTCCTGATTTGTTCCTGAGGCGTTCCCTAGTCAAATCAAATTTTGTGTACCTTATAGTAAAGTGTTACCAAATAATTGTATTACTTCTCATTTTAATTAAAAAGTGAACATACTGTATTTAGTGCAGCCTTCTCATGACAGAGGGCTAACTTTGAAGCCCCAGTTTGTTTTATTTTTCTTTCTTTAGGAACCTGCAACCAAAAAAAGATGTCAGGTATCTGACCAGAGTTGACGTATTGACTGAAATTGTCTCTCAGTTTGAAACAAGTTGTTAATTTTGGCCCTCTTTTGTAATTGTGTTTGACACCACTGCAAGGTTCTGGGCCTGGGGTATGAAGATAAATTAGTCTCAAAAGTAGTCACACAAGCGTAAAACAAAATAGAATAAGATTAATACCACAAGTTTTACAAATGCACACATTACAAATTGCACAAGTAGGAATATTCGCCACATACAAATTGTCAAATACACATGCACCAATTGCCTGCTGTGGACGGATCATTGAACACAGGCGCATGAAGCAGCTTGCCCGTGAATGTGACTTTTGAGACTTTTTTTCCAGATTCACAAATGTAATGCTGCATTTAAGGCTGGTGAAAAGCTGGGACACCTGAGCTTTACCAGATTTACATGTGTATTTATGACTCGCTGGACGCATTTGTAAAACTTCTGGTACGCGTTTAGATCATATTGTACTCATACAAATCTTGTATAACTGCTCTAGAGACTAATTTATTTAGTGTCTTTATGTGTGGAGTTTGCATGTTATTCTTGTGTTTGTTTCTTCCCACAGTCCAAAAACTGTCATGTTTTCCACTGCAAAAGAGATCTAGATCCCAGTAGGATTTTCCTGGAGGTTAACAAATAAAGAAAAGTACTTTCTTAAAGGACATAAATTTGATGTGGCTGAGCTTGTCAACTTATAAATTTATAAGTTTCATAGCAGAATGATGCAAATGAATAAACTTTCCCTTGAGTCCTGAACTATCAGTAAACCTCGACTGTTCAAAAGCTAAAACGTCCAAAAAACACTCGCTACACACGAGATATGACTCAACTTAGTTATTTTATTTTGCAACATGAGATAGATCGTTGGTCAGATGTCAAAAAGAGGATTGATTAATAAAGTCTGTGTTATCAAAATGATATAACAGGCTTGCTAACTTGTTTTTTTTTTTATCACAAATCACTCTAAGGCTTATACCAAAATAGTTGCAAAAATCTCTTTATGGTATTTTTCAGAGTATTCTAGTTATACTACAAGCATGATCAGGATTCAATAAAGGATGAAAAGTATTTTACAGAAGTAAAAACAAGGAGATTACAGCATGTAAATATCTAAACTTACTTTTCTAAAAAATACATATAAATATAAAGTAGTCCCTCGCTATTTGCACGGTTTTTCAAAGACAGGACATGACACACAATTGACTGATTGAAGGATGAGTCGCACGATCAGCATGGATTTTTAAAATTTAAATAAATTATTTTAAACAATTAAGCACCTCCTGCACCTGTGTGCAGCCCACATGTGCATGGAGAAGCTCCCTCCCAGTATGTTATGATCCAAGAGCTCTGGCAGGTGGCAGAGAGCTGAAATCATGACATTCTGTGCTCTTTTAGCGTATTTAGAGTTTAGAAACATTGTTTAGAATATTGCAAAAGTGTGGGAAAGGTTTAAAATGCCTTATAGAAGTAGTAAAATAAACTACTACTAACTACTTGTACTACTATTCCTACTTCGCGGTTTTTCACTTATTGTGGGGGAGCTGAGAACGGAAATCCCCACAATGAACGAGGGACTACTGTACACATTTGATCATAAAGACTGGCATTTTAATGACCATTTAAACAGAAAAATAAATAATGAAAATCTGCTATACAGTATATCAGAACAAGTTTCTATTTGTATGTAGTTGCACGTATCCTGATACATGCTCAATACTTGTACTTGTATCTGTACTTTTACGTAGCTGAAATGACAATAAAACTGACTTTGATTGTGCAAAGACTGTGTGGAACACAATCAATATATATATATTTTTTTATTCTTAAACCTTTGTATAGCTGTGTTAAAGAAAAATGTGTGTTTTTAAAAGGACGTATAGACAGTCAGATTTTTATTCAAAAAACACCAAAATCCTCAACATCAAAATCAAAACAAACGTGTTAATTTGATCATCATCTGCAAATTATACAGACTCAGCTTTATTGAATTCTTATTGATTTTATGTTACCTGGCACTTACAGTTGGTGCTTTGATTTGTTTTTAGTGAATTATAAAAGATAGGGATGCACAATTTTATTGGCTGATATTAGTGTTAAAGTTAAATATCGGCCATTCCATCAAAATAATCACTGATATAAAAGACGCTGTTTTTGTATGACAACCCAGTGACAAGGATGCCTGCAGCGGCAGCACAACGTGATGACGTCACACGCGCCTACCTGATCTGATCATGGTGGAGAGGAAAATTCAAAATGTCGGCAGTGTGGAAGGTTTTTTTTGTTGAGGATGTTGGATTCTGAAGATTTTTGGACTACGATGAGCCTCGCTACATTCTCCACAGTCAGAGATATTTTTCTGACGTAGCTTTACTCGAGTTACAAGTCGTCATTGAGAAGCTAATAGCTGATAGCACTTGGGTGAGTTTCACCACAGATATTTGGACGTCAAGTGTTAGCCCCGTTAGCATGATTAGTCTTACAGCACAATGGATAGACAAAAACTTTGAACTTAAAAAGTCTGTCCTTCATGCACAGAGTGCAGAGAATCCCACACTGCAGCTAGGAACCTGGAACAAGCCTCCACAAGTGAGACAGCATCACAGCTGACTAATGCTAATAAATAATATTTAACACTTTTCATTTAATTTAAGTTAAAGTGCTATACATATCATATGACTGTTACTGAATATATGTCACCAGCTCTTACAGCTGTTACACAATTTTTGTAGTAAATAAGCCTAAATAAGACTGCTATGATCTGACAAAGGAACGTATATTTGAAATATCTGTATCAGTTATCGGCCAAATAAGTTTTAACATATCGGATATTGGCCAAAAATCCAATATCATGCATCCCTAATAAAAGAGTAAACTTTGGTTGTGGTTAGCTCTATCATCTCACATGGACTTTTAGACAAGAACATGAGCCTCCATGACCCTGAATTCAGGGCAGCATGGTGGCGCAACTGGTAGAGCTGCTGCCTCTCAGCGAGCAGGTCATTGGTTCAAACCCCGGTCCAGGGGCCTTTCTGGGTGGAGTTTGCATGTTCTCTCCGTGCATGCGTGGGTTTTCTCCGAGTACTCTGGTTTCCTCCCACAGACAAAAAACATGCATGTTAGGCTGATTGGTAACTCTAAATTGTCCCTAGGTGTGAGTGAGAGAGTGAATGGTTGTTTGCCTCGTTTGTCTCTATGTGGCCCTGTGATGGACTTGCGACCCGTCCAGGGTGTACCCCGCCCCTCGCACAGTGATAGCTGGACATGGGCACCAGCGACCCCCGTGACCCAAAATGGAATAAGCGGGTAAAGATAATGGATGGATGGATGGATGGATGGACCCTGAATTCAAGCAAGTCCAGAAAAGGAGGGGATGATGAGTATTTGGCGCTGCTTCTGAACTGTACACCAGATGTAAAACAAGAAAAAAAAAAACTAAATACATAAAAAATATTTTGTGATGTGCAAAACTGTGTCTTGTTTTAAAAGCACCAAAACTTACCTTGAATGATATTTACAACCACTATTCCTCAGTGCCCCCCCCCCCCCCCCCCCCCCCCCCCCCTGTGATTCAGGAAACACAGATTATAGGTGATTTGTCTGAAACCCTTCTTTTCTCGTGCAGTCTCTCCTAGCTGTCCATGCCGGCCTGGATGACTGACCTGCAATCCTGATGCCGGCTCACTCAGGAAGTCGCAGACAATGCTGCACTGTTCCCTTCCCTGTGCGTGTGTGTGTACATATGTATTTTGTGTAGAGTGCACTAAGTGTGTATGTGTAATAGTGTTGCTGTGTGTGGTTGTGTTTGGTTTAACAGGACACCAAATCCTGAAAAGAATATCTCTGTGGGCCACTAGGAAAGCTAGCAATAAATGTGTGTGGTGGTGGTGTGTGTGTGTGGTGGTGGTGTGTGTGTGTGTGTGTGTGTGTGTGTGGTGGTGGTGGTGGTGGGGGGGGGGGGTGTCTGAGAGTTCCTTGGCAGTGCAGAACTCATTTGAGAGGATTAGGAAGAGGAGAAGCACCCACGTAACACAAATCCAAAAGGCTAGATTTCAGGAAGAAGTGTGTGTTTAGGAGTATAACAGGCACAAACGTTGAAAAAGGGAAAGTGTTTGTTGAATATAAAGATGATTCTGGACTTTGTGATGAAACACGACAGAGAATAAGAGGAAAGAACAACCAAGACCTCAGCGGATGCAGCTCTGCTCATAACATTAGAACAGGCATGGATATAAAACCCAGAATAAACTTAAACGTTGCACAATTATTGCTCCTATTAGATATTTTCCCTAAATATGTTAATTGTGGATGTGATTTATTTGAATTAAACAGGAAGTAAGAGATCATGCCACCACTTTCTTGTGTTTTAATAAAAAGGGACCACTGGTATTTGATTGTGAGATTTGTTTCAGAAAGCTGGTTTAGTGACAGATCTGTTAACGGTGGGAGGACGGAAGCTGTGGGTGTTCAGTCTGGAGAGAAGAGTAACTTAAACTCTGAACTAGTGACTCAAGAGTAACTCACAGATTTAGTTCATGGGATAATTATTTCTGTGAAAATAATCTGCCTCCTAGGGGTTTCTCTTTTCTTCAGAGTTTCGCTCTAACCTCTCGTCTCCTGTTGATCCTGAGATGGTATTATGACAAAACTACAAAAAAACCTCTACAGTCCTCAAATGCAGATAAAATCCATCCATCCATTTTCTTTAGCTGATTTTTCCTCTCTGGGTCAGACGGAGCCGGCTCCTATCTCCAGCAGGTGACCCATGGCAGGTCCCAAGTGAACGTATAGTAGCACATAGTAATTTTGGAAGGTTAGAAATGTAAAAACCTCTAGTTCGAAAAGAGTTACCCAAAACTATCTTCAACTTTAAGAATACCAGTTTGTCAGCAGTACGACTGATCACTCAGACCATGGCTGAACATCTTTACATCTTTAGTAGCTGAGTGGTTTGGAGGGTGTTACAGGTTCCAGTTCTATGTCCTCTCTCCTCCTCTCTAACCACAGCCAGTCGAAGCCGAATCATTTTAATACAAATGCAATTAAACATAAACACATTACTGCACTATAGTCAAATAAAACAGCAGCTCAATCTGCTAACAAGCATGCAGGTACAAAACTACACCTATAAATGTAATTATATTAAAAAAAAACAGATTGTGAGTGGAGGACATTTCAGTGTGGCAGACATTTTATTAGAGTGCATGTTGTCGGCAGCAATGAAACTTGAAACAAAGTGCTGCTCATTACCTGCTAACAGCTAGGTGATTGTTGGTATCCACATTAACATGCATTGCTCACTGTGTTCTGCAAAACTAAGCTCAAGTTATTCAAACATGCAGAGTAGTACAGTTTCCTGCAAGGAGAATAAAACGATTGTATGGACGTGTAAGCCAGACAATCCCGTGTTGTGTGTGTTTTTGTGTTTTCATGTGGAGGGGCGAGAACAAGTCATTTCGTGTTTTTAACTGCAGATACCTGCATGCTACTTGTTCTAGAGTTTAGCTTTGCCCATACAAGTTTATGCTTTTCCTACTTGATCATACCTTCAGGGCTTCTGTTACTTTGGCAGGTTTCCAGCGTGGCGCTGACATTGATTTATTCATCCCTGCTACGTGTGTAATGTCCAACAGCTTTCTCAGCAATCCGTCAGCTAAGGAGCAATCAAACCCCGGGACTTTCTGCTTAGGAGACTTTAATTGTCCCAAGTTTTTGTCTGCAATGAAAGTACAGACCCCCCCCCCCCCCCCCCCCAGTCCCAGGAGGCCTGCTAAAGCTCAGCACACATAATATCATAAGAGCTTCCAGAGGAGGATTTTAAAAAACTCAACCAAAAAATACAATCATTAGATGATGGGGACACAGAAAGTACTGTTCGTGCAACCAAGTGCACGTCAACAAGCCTGTTTAACCAACAAACTGTAATTTACGGGCGAACGAGACATTTTAAAGATGGACGATAAACAAAAATTGTGCAATGACCTACTTTAACGTCTTACGTATTCCTTTATAATGATATATTTTGGAATATGAGCCGAGCTGACAGTTTTGATCTGAAATTTAAACATACATCAGAAATCACTGGAAGCCCCAATTTTGATCTAACTATGATGAAAAAAAGCACCTTTCTCTTCTTCCAATCAGTTGTTTTGTTTGTCCTGGGATGTCGGTCATGTTTGGTTGTTTTGTCTTTGCAACAATGATTCCAGCAGCAGCTCTTTTAAAGTGCTGCAATGAGTAAGACATGTCAAGGTGATTATCCTGCTGTTTTCTTACGACATGAACCGAAAGTGAAACAAGACTGACTCACCAAGATAGAGTAGATATACTGACCTGACTTTAGGTGTGAACTGGAGTTCTTCACGTAAACTAAACGGAACTGATTAAAACCATATTTCCAGGAAACGTTCCTGTATTTATTGTAAATGTTTGATTCACAACCACCTTGATTTGACATTTTCCAAACTTTGTGTTTTTACACTTTTTTCAAGCTTAAAGGAGTGACGTGGCATTCTGTATTAAGTTGTAATTAAGGCATGGCTAGCTAATACCTGCCGTTGGTTAAATTCTAGCAAGACTGGAACCCTGATCATTGCTCCTGATCAGAAAGATGCTTGGATCAAGCAACACCTCGGTCCTCTGGGCTCCTCTTCTCAGCCGAGCCTCAGAAACCTTGGTGTTCTGTTGGACCAGTCAGTGTCGTTGGATCAACATTCAAGACTACTGGTAAAAAGTTGCTTTTGTCATTTGAGAAATATTTCTAAATTGAGGGCAATGTTATCCAAATCTGACCTGGAGATGATTATTCATGTTTAGATTATTGTAATTCCCTTTTTCCTTGTTTTAACAAACCTGCCGTCGCTCGTCTCCAGTTGTTCCAGAACGCTGCTGCGAGGCTTTTAACAGGAGATAATAGAAGGTCTCACATTACACCAGTTTTATCTTCTCTTCATTGGCTGCCTGTTGAATTTAGAATTAATTTTAAGATTTTAGTCTTGACTTTTAGAGCTTTAAATGGACAGACCCCCTAGTACATCACTGAAATGTTGACGCCTTATTCTCCAGCCTGCACCCTTCGGTCTTCAGCGTTGAATGTCCTGAAGATCCCTAAGACCCAGTTTAAAACTCAGGATGACTTTTCCTTTCAGGCCGTATAGCCCCCAGGCTGTGGAATGCTCTCTCCCTGTTTCTTCGTGTGGCCATCTCCACTGATTCCTTTAAAAAGCAGCTTAAGACATTTTTATTCAGGCAAGCTTATAGTTAAATGTTTTATTTACTGTTTTTATCAGCTGTTCTTACTGTTTTTATCAGCTGTTCTTACTGTTTTTTATCAGCTGTTCTTACTGTTTTTTTAATCAGCTGTTCTTAATGTTTTTTTTAATCAGCTGTTCTTAAAGTTTTTTTAATCAGCTGTTCTTACTGTTTTTTATCTGCTGTTCTTACTGTTTTTAT
>NC_056498.1:18091525-18097362 GCF_014905685.2 Nematolebias whitei
TTTTATCAGCAGTTCTTACTGTTTTTATCAGCTATTCTTACTGTTTTTATCAACTGTTCTTACGGGTTTTATCAGCAGTTCTTACTGTTTTTATCAGCTGTTCTTTCTGTTTTTATCAGCTGTTCTTACTGTTTTTATCAACTGTTCTAACTGTTTTTATTAGCAGTTTTACTGTTTTTATCAGCTGTTCTTACTGTTTTTATTAGCTGTTCTTACTGATTTTTTTATCAACTGTTCTTACTGTTTTTATCAGCAGTTCTTACTGTTATTACTAGCTGTTCTTACTATTTTTATCAGCTGTTCTTACTGTTTTTATCTGCTGTTCTTACTGTTTTTATCTGCTGTTCTTTCTGTCTTAATCAGCTGTTCTTACTGTTTTAAGCAGCTGTTCTTTATGTTTCTATCAGCTGTTCTTACTGTTTTTCGTTTATATTAAGCCTGTATCTGTATTTCTGTAAAATATTTTGTTATTTTATCTATGAAAGGTGATATAAATAAACTTTAATTACTTACTTAATTTTATGAACCATTAACATTTTGCTCATTGTAGATAGCTCTTTAAATGGCAGGGTTTAGTTTGGTAGCAACTTAGTTCAGTAGCTTGATACGCTATGGCTCTGAATGCATTCCAGTTCAAAGCAGATTGCTGCTATCTTGTAAACTAAACTCAAAGATTTTGTAGTGGTTCACACAAATGCTCTCTAGCCTTTTACATCACTGCCATTTTTTTATTTTTGTCAGGAACATATTATCGTTAGAAGAGCCACAGTTTGCACCAAAATAGGTTACAGCTAGCTGCTGCAGCTAAATGTCTTTGAAAACACCTCAGAACTTGATGCAAATAAGTACATACTGTGAAAAAACTGACATTTTAAAAGGATCATAAATGAATGTCTGCATGAACAGATATAAAGTATTTGGATAAATCCCCTTTGAGCATGGTTCTGTTCAGACTAGTCATCAGTTCATCAATTGGATCATAACAAATCTCCAAACTAAAGTCCAAAAAGCAGTCTACAACAGGTAAGATATTGTTTGTTCATAAACATTCCACAGAACCAGATCTGAACCATTGCATTGAACGCTTGTTTTGTTTTCATAAAACGTTTCTTCGATTGCATTTTTACCTGTAATTTTCCAAACAGGCGAGAGGTTTCTGCTCTTCATGCATAATCACCGAGCTGCAATCTGTCTCTGTGAGATTAAAGATGTAAATCAAAAGACTAATTATAAAAGAAGTGCACACAGATGTGTGACTCTAATGGCCTTGTGTGCAGGGCAGACAGCAGCATAAAACGTCTACACCCTAATGTTCAAACTGTGTTTTATTGCAGCTGTAATACGAGTTAAAGCCTTGTTGCTGAGTCTTTTTTAAACTTTGCAGTGCCAGTGATGAATTGAACCTCACACTACTAAATTAAGTTTCTCTTTTAAATAGTTAAACTATAGCAAACAATCTAGATTCTGTAAGGGGGTTGACGTAATCTTCAGGTAGAGATTATGTTACAAAATACACATTAAGAGTCTTCATATGGTCTGCACATGCTCTCAAAATTATTCCAAGCCTTCAGGACAGCTTTGTTCTGCCCGGAGGAATTCATAAAATTAGATGAGTTAGTCACTTCCTTTGTGTCTTTTTTAGGTCATGTGTGTTTGCTCGAAGTGTATGAGAACTGCTTGGTTTTTCTTTGTCAGAAGGAATGTAGGATGTCAACTAATAAGCATGTGTTTTTGAGAGCATCAGTAAATGTTTAACCTGCCAAGCCAGACACAGATTTATGCACTAGCTAATATTTGTGACAGCGTACACAAGCCCACAGCAGGACGGCAGAATACCACTCCCAGGCTGTGCACGAGGAACTCTGACCTTTCTTTGTGAATTTTCCTCTTTTGGATTTCTTCCAGTTTAAAGGCGTACAAAGGCAGGGTGGACCTGCCTGCCGTTTCTTTATTTCTTTGTAACTTCCTTCATCCATAAAACAATTAAGAATGGTAATGTTTAGAGGGGAAAAAAAAGTCGTTCAGATTTTATCGAGATAAAAACAGAAACAGCGCGTGTGCCTCAGATAATGGTAACTTTAACTGTATTAGTCTGTGGCTCAGCTTTCTAATTCAAGTTACGTTTGCTTTAAGGGAATAAGTTTGTGTTTTCTGACATCATTCAGGGATTGCTGAGTGAGAGACAAAAATGACGTTAAGAAAAGAAACCAAAGAGGTCAGGAGTTTCTAGTTTTATACCTGTGCTCACCCGTCGAAAGAACAGCTTCATTCAACTTCGGCATAATGTAATAAATAAACAAATAAATAAATAGAACGTAAGACAAATGATTTGTTTTGTTTTTAAAATTTAGCTGATTAAGAAAATTTAAGTCAAGTCTGACAGAGAGCAACAAAGAGTATAGTCCTCTGTGGTGATGTTGATGATACTTCTTAAACTATTCAAAAAAGATTTGAGGGACTAGACCTGTCGCAATAAACAACAAATCAATTAATCACATGATAAATTAAAATTATCGCCCTCATTTTCATTTATCGGCTTTATCGCTTATTCATGTCTCTCTTTCTACTGGACACTGCATGACCAAAGGCTCAACTCCGGTGCTCTTCACTAATCCCTCCCTTTTGCTTTTATATTTAAAATCCATTTTAACCGTCCAAAATTGCGTTTTTGGATCGTTAAAAGCAGCTAAGCTGAGAAGCTAAGCTACGAGCTAAGCTAACAGGCCGACCTCGGGAAAAAAACTGCCGAATATCCAAAATTCACGGTTGAAACCTTCGTCTAAAAAGTTGTTTTTCTCTGCAAAAAGAAGCTGAGAACTTGTTTACTGATTTTTTATTAAAAGCTTTGTTTGAAAAAGAAAAATGCTATGCTAAAGAGCTCAAACCACACTGAGTGTCCGCCATTTTGAGAACCGAAAATCGGACAAGAGACAGCCCATGTCATGTCAAGCGGCCTCCCTCCCATTTTTCTTAAAACGACACGCTGCTCGTTCCCTCACTATTCATCCTTTGGTTCAAACAGTCTTATATTGCCATCCAGTGGTCAAAAAAGGTACTACACACAGAAATTAACCAACATTTCTTCTTAAATTTGACAATAATTACTAATTGGGATGGGATTAATCTGTCTAAATAAAGGTTGAATGAATGAATTATTGTAAAATTTCAAACAATATTATCATTTATCGCAATAATTTCTGAGTCAATTAATCACCCAGCAAAATTTGTTATCGCGACAGGCCTATGAGGGACCACCATGATTAGAGGCATATTTACTTCTATTTGTCACAAACATATTGCTAATAAACCCCTCAACAAGCTCTTACCTCAATATGCTGAGTTTATTTCAAAAGTTGGGTTCATAAGAAAAATTCAAACTTTATGTTTGGAAAGGTCAGTAAGTCTGCAGAGAGCAAACACCAAAATGTTGTCAACATTATGGTGAGATTAGACCTTGCTGGGTCTAATTTCTCACAAATTAGCTAAAACCTCTGACCTTTAAATCAGTCTGTTTATTAATTATAATATCAACGAGAAGTATAAAACTAACATTAGTCAGATCTTTAATGACATATTACACATGGCTCTGTTTGATGATAAACAATAATCAGTCCACATCTGGAAAATAACTGGTACTGTAAGTGGTGTATTATGTAATATCCAGATGGGTTAAATTTCAGAGCAGATAGAGAGGTTTACTGTCTGAGCACATAAACTTGACACTTATGACTAATGGAATAATTCAGTTTCTTTGTTCCCGCACAGCAGGAACTCCCCTTGGTTGCAGTGAAACCATCTGTGACTTGGCATAGGTCTTTATGAGATTCTGACAGTGTGGTAACCTTGGGCAAAAATACCATAGCTTCACCCATATCACGGCATTAAATCAAAACTTAAAGCATAAATAAAAAATGCAATTGTTTCTGATTGAAAGAAAAGTTACAACAATGACTTAAATATAACTTTTTTTGTCTTTCGGCTGTTCCCTTCATCAGGGGTCGCCACAGTGAGGTAACTTGTACAAAGAATTGGGAAATGTTGTTACACCGGATGCCCCTCCTGACACAACCAAACCCACCGAGCTACCACGCAGAGGGCTGTCATCCAAGGCACCCGAGGAGGAGCTGGGAGGGTTAAGGGCCTTACTCAAGGGTCCAGAGTGGGGCAAATGAGGGTGGAGTTATATGTGGATGGTTCACCTTTCCCACTTTTTGTTGTCAGTCCGAAGATTCAAACTGGCTCACCTTTCCTAATGTTTGTACCACCACTCCTCCACAACTTTAATATCACTTATTGGTATAGCAATTATATCTACAATGATAGAGCCATACAGTGATACTTAATAGATAATATTTAATATAATAAACATACTATGGTCACTTTGTTGTTTTGATGCAGCTGGACCTAACAGTTGTCTTCAACAGTGTAGACCATCAGATTCTTCTGCCTCATGTGGACCTATGAGTTATTGTCTAGTGTGTTTAGGGCCTATTTAACAAAGAGATGATTTTGTGTTTGTATTGAGCTCACTGTAGTGCTTTTTTGCATGTGGTGTGCCTCAGGGCTCTATACTTAGCCCTCTTTTCTTCTTCCTGTACGTACTACCGTTTGAATCTATTCTTTGAAAACAGGATATCACATTCCATTTTTATGCTGATGACAGTCAAGTCCATATGACACTAAAACAGGAAAATCAATACTTTGCAAACTAACTCCTACAATGCAATGCTGAAATCAGGGCATGAATATCAAAGTTTTTACACTTGAGTGAACAAAAGACCAAAGAACAAAAGAAGGATTGTTGTTTGGGCCCAGTGATGCTTTCAAAGTTTGTGCTGATCTGGGTCCTTTAACACAATATCTGACTTAGAAAGCAACACAAAAAAGGTCTCTCTTGAAAATGAATACTCGAGGCTAAATTACACTAACATGTATAAATAAAGGTTGAATGAATGAACGCATGAACAACCCTACATGTAAGACTCAACAATGATTTGAACAATGGGTCAAGATAATGTTTTTTTTTTTAACATTTAATATTGATGTTGCTGTTGTTCGGCGTATTGTTTCTGTACTATCAGAGCTTAGCATATTCTTAGCTTAGTGTATTTCTTAGTTCAAACCCTAGATCTTACTACTGTATTTCTTTACAATTTATACTTTTGCTGGATGTAACTGGGACCCTGTGTACACAATTTCATTCTACCACATGTACCACATGAGACGTGAATGACAATAAAGAAACCTTGACCTTGGAACATAAAGGTAAGAAGACTTCAATAAAAATACATTAGTTAAAATATCTTATAATTCTCAATATTTGTTGCACATTTTCTGTCATACCTTATTTGTGAAGTAACACTGGGAGCCTGACAAGCTGTTAACTCGTTAATTAGCTGGATTTGAAAACAAATTTGGAAAACAGTAGCATTTATGTTGAGCCCTCTGGTCTCTATACTAGGTCTTCTTTTCTTCTTCCTGTACATTTTGAATCTATTCTTTGAAAACTAGAAAAACAGCATACAGTTAAAAATAATAAAAGCAATTTGACCAAGCAAAAAAGGAGCTGAAACATAAAAGAAAGTTTGCTAAAGCAGATTTCAAACCCCACAATGTTTTTCCAAGTATTTGAAGAGATCTTAATGTATTTTAGAAAATTAAATGCAAATAAAGTTGTCCAAAAAGTAAAAAGTTATGAATACCAAAAGTGATACTGGTCATGTCCTGCATAAGCTAAAAATTTTGATACCTGAAAGGCCAAAAAAGTTGCAAAACCGCCGAAATAACTGGAGTCAAAAAACAAAAAAATAAATAAAAATATTAATAAATAAATTATA
>NC_056498.1:18097462-18108847 GCF_014905685.2 Nematolebias whitei
CTGCATTTACACAAACAACAAAAAAACTAATAATCCTGGTGGATCATAGGGAATGGTAAAACGTGAGATTCAAGAGAATAAATTCTGAGGAAGCTCACTGCTTCCCACTAATATCCTGGTATCTTTTTGTACAGAGGTGCTGTAAGGACATGCTACCCGTCTGCATCACATCCTAGTGTTCCAGCTGTACTACAGCAGACAGGAAAAGTTTACAGAGGGTTGTTAGTGGAGTAAAGAAACTCACTGAGACCCCCTTACTCCCAGTATAAAACTTGTTTTAAAATAGGTTTTTCCAGAAAGCAAGGGACACCTCAAAAGTATTCATTTTTCCCTCTCTGTAAACAGTTTTCACTTGTGCCATTAAACATACGACACGAGATTTTTATAGCCTTAATCATGAAGTTCTTTGAAAGCAGCTGTTTCTTATGCATTGCTCACTAATTAATGGTTTAGTCTGACAAAAATAAATTAATTCCTGATTTATTTTTGTTGTTTTGGAAAAAATCACAATGAAACATTTCATGAACCTTATTAAAAACAGTTAATAAAACACAGCAAAAGTTGGTGGTTTGTTGTCACATTTTGTTCAGTGGTGATGTTTCTTTTAAAGGATTATTTTCTGTCTGTGCACAAGATGTTACTGCATGAGTGACCGTCATAGGCGTCGCAAAAATTATATGTGAAGGGGATGGATGCGTGGGAGAAGCGGCGAAGCGTGCTCTATTCACACAAGGGGAGCTGTTGGTCAGACTACTTCTTGTTGCGCCATTAACTCTAAAATAGTTATTGAATCAAGTGTTTACTTATATGTTTAAAAACCCATTAAAATATATCAGAATGCAGGAAATGGCATCTACTTAATTCAAATCCCACTCCACACACACACACACCAGTGTGTGTCCCTCATTTAACAAATGCTTCAGACGCCAATGGTGACTGTACGGTATTGGTGGAGGTGTGCGCTCTCCGAGTGCTTCTAGGTTTTGTTTGTTTAAGTTGGTATTTTGGCAAAGTGATTTGTCTTAATAAAAGAGTCATTGTAACATTTACAGCAACATAGAGTTAATACACACCATGTGAACTAAAATTTGCCTACTTGCAACATCAAGAAGTTATTATTATCTTTCATTACTTTATGACTCATCACAGGTCTTCAGGTCTGTATGAACCACAGAAATACTTTGATCCCTCAAAGACAGATTAGCTTTGAAACCACAATAGTGGTAGGAACAGATATAATTAACCTGACAGAACAATGAATTGATTTGACAAGTCCTCTTGCACAACGATAAATCAAAACCAAACTAAAGTCCAAATTAAAAAAGCGCCTGTGCAGAGTTAGCACATCTTCTCAAAGACACGGAAAATCCCCTAAATGATTGAGCTCACAAGTTCTCTTTAGACATAAAAGAATCTTTGTTGACAATTACATTTAAACGTGTTCCTCATGTCATTGCTTATTATAAACTATCCTTTTTTTTTTTTTAAATGAAAACACTTCTTGTTCATGAATTCCACATCAATGCCTCAGCAGCGTGACATGGCTCAAGGCCATTTTTCTGTAGATGGTTTTTGTTGACGTGCTGTAATTTTGCCACAGATTTGAACCAATCATTTTGTTTTTGAGGAGTCCGTAGAGACATTTTAGAAATGTTTCACGAGGTGTCATATTCTGCTGAATCTGCCAGCTTGCACGTTTGCCAGCTCTCGAAGGCCAAAAAACCAGTTTGACAATCGACTGGAATCTTTTGTTATTATGTTTCCTCTTCTTTTGAGAATCTAAAGCAAGAAAGTAAAGTTTTCCAGGTTTAAAAGACATCTAAAGCCTTCCTCTAAACGAGAAGTTTAAAGTTTGTTCATTTTCACCAAACTGAAGGAAAAAAACAAGTCATAATAGATATTCTTTTCGTCTTTGTCTTCTAATAGAAAGCATTTGCCATGACCTAATTATCAGGTTCAGTTCCCTGTTGGGATGAGAATTCTGTCTCTTTTCAGAGATCCAATTTATTTGGCTCAGCTCACCCAAAAGAGCAATCTCAGTTCTCAAACAGCTCCTCACAGGAAGAACTAAAAGAAGAGCTGAAAAAGCTACCTTTTTTCCATGAACTGAGCCAAATGAGTCGGATCCCGGAAAAAAGCTACAATTCCCATCTTGCCCATAAACGCTTAGTGCAATTTTCAAATTTAAGACCAAAGGGTTTTGTCGAAACTGTTCCCTGAAGAAATTTCAAACATTACCAGAGTTCAGTTCTTCCCGACACCCCTTGAGAAAACACGAGTAGAAAGCCTGAAAGGTGACCTTTAAACTTTTGCGCAAAGGTTAAAAGTCTACGTGTTTCTCAGTTGCTCCCACTCTTCATAATATTTTGAGAGACCTCAATCCAAAATTGGAAGCTTGTTTTCACAATATTCCAGCTAGATTTTTATCGTTCCTACAAAAGGCCAAGATGTCCGTGTATTCATTTCTGGAAACAAGACTTCTGTGTTTTTGTCTTAACTAGTACAGTCTGTTTCTGTCCTGCCTCTGGAACGTCTGGAAAGCATTACTATATTTGATTTAGATGTGAAAAATAAATCCAAATTAGCCTAAAATCCACATGCTGGATGGTAATCACCTAATATATAAACTATAAAAAATGACTAATGATGTTTTAAATAATTATTCTGTTGTCACCACGTCTTACCCAACATGGGCGTCAATGCTACACTGCTGTAATATAATCTTTAGGATGTCTTTTCTGTCGCCCTGGTTGCCTCCAAATTTTACAGAATAAAACATTTTTAGAATGACAACATTAGTTAAAAGTCAAGGCCCGAGTCCTGGTTTTCAATTCAGCAAATTACAAAGCCAAATGTGCGCTCAGAGGTTGATTCATTGATTTACGGATGACTTATATTCTCACATCTTCAAAAGCCTTAGAAGCTTCTAAAGTTGTTCTGTTATTTTATGAAACTACAGCCAAAAAGTTGCTCCTTTATAGACCAAAAAAGGTCTTCGTAAAGGTACTCCAAAGTGGAACAAACCAGTTATGTTGGTGCTAAGATGGTGTCTTTGGCACGCCCCCTCCTCTTGTGCCGGCCCTCTTCCTCGTCGACAGTCATGTCAAACTGGTTCAAAACCAAAAAAGGTTCATGCTCAATAATCCAGGTATACAATCCAACAATTTTCAGTCAGGTCATCTAGACAGTTTTTTTTTTTTTTTTCTGAAACGTTTCACCTTCCATCCAGAAGGCTTCATCAGATTTCATCGTTTCATTGCTTCATCGTTTTTGTTTGTTTCCTTGACTGATGAAGCCTTCCGGATGGAAAGTGAAATGTTTCAGAAAAAAAAGAAACTGTCTAGATGACCTGACTGAAAATTGTTGGGCTCCTTTATAGAGTTTCTGAAGACACCAGAAAGATGAATGTCTTTTTTGACTACAGTACTGTATTTGCCCTCCACAAAAACTTTGTATTTGGCTTTCTTCAACAGCTGAAACCGCAAAAATACATTCCCTTCATTCAACAAGACATAAAAATAAGACAAAACCGCTAACATTAAGGTTAAAAGAAACAACTGCCTTGGACACTGGAAGAGTGAATGGAAACACTTAAGTAGTTACTGCAGATGTAAACAGAAAAACCTTTGCTTGTTGGTTAATTGTTACATAAATGAGACATGACAGGTGGATGGGCAGCTCCTATGACTGAGTTCAGCGTAAATGCTGACTTCAGAACTGGAATAAGAGGGTGCGTGATGAAAAACTGCTGTAGTAATAGATAGATGTGCCTTTTGTGCTTGAATAGATGGCTACTCAATTCCCATCAGATTAAACCAGTTGTGAACTTTCAATTCAATTATATATGTATATAAATATATAAAACAAACAGTTGCTTGACAATATATGTAGGTAACTTGAGATTACCGACAAACAAGTTAACTTTTACAAAAATGAGTACCTGGTATACAAGCAAACTTTGATAGAAGATTTTTTTTTCTTCATTAGTGCATAGAAAAGTTGTCTCGTATAAAACCAATCTGTGACGCAAAGAAAAAGGGGATTGATGCTTTAGAGCATGTCTGGGAGCACTTTGAAATATAACTAATACTTTTATTTCGCTTTAGCTGATCCCATCAAAGTCTATGTTTAGCTGTTTTAATGATGGACTTTCAAACAAACAAAAAAAAAAACCTGTTTTTTTTTCTCCCGCCACACTTTATAGTATCTCCATCTCCTTAGGCTACCGATTATCCGTTGTTAGGTCACAAAGCAAAAGATCCAGGGGAGAAACCCTGGCATTCCTCTCCCCAGAGACACTCTCCAGCACCACCTGGGGGACCCTGAGGCATTTCCATGCCAGAGAGGAAATATAATTCCTCCAGCCAGTTCTGGGTCTGCCCCTGGGTCTCTTCCCAGTGGGACATGTCCAGAGAACCTCCAGAGGGAGGCATCCAAAAGACATCCTAATCAAACGTCTGAACCCTCTCAATTTGTACATGTATGAAGAGTAAATATGAAAAAACATGATTCCAACACAATAAGGCAGCTGTGGCTGAGTGTTTAGAACAATTGTCTTTCAATGGGAGTGTTGGAGATTTGATTCCACCAGCAGTCACATGCCCAAGTGTCCCTGTGCAAGACACTGAAACCCTCATTGCCTTCAATCTGTGTCCCATCGGTGTATGAATGTGATAAAGCACTGATTAGTCTTTGTATAGATATAGTAGAGTGCTGTATAGGAATATGCAATGTGGCATAAAATTCATATCACGATATGTATTGTGAAGGGTGGCGATAATGATATATTTCACAATATGTTTTTGGTATAAAACTTGCTAAAAAAAGCATAGGGTGTCCTTTTGCCATCATAAATTTTGAATTAAGAAAATTCCACTACTAGGTCCAGAGAGGTTTTAAATAATAAACAAATCAAGTATTAGGCTTCTTTCTTGTAGTGCAAAACAGTGCAAAAGATATCAAATGTAGTTTTAGTCATTTGTTTTAAACAAAAAAAATTGTTGTTAACTCTTAACAGTTTCCAGTCTTCTCACTTAAGAAATGAACAGCAACAGATCAGCATTTTACACTGAAAACACTTCACCCTCCAAACCTCTAGTGGGCGACTCCTTCCGCTTTAATGGAGAGCTGACACAAAATGAGCCTGTGGCTTTGACCAGAGGGTCTTGCAGTAAAAATCACACAACACAGCGTTCTTTTCACAGATCAGAGAGCAGGTTTCTCTAAAGCTCACCAACGCTTAATTTAACTTTCGACCAAAAAAAAAAACTTTCGACGGAACACAGCGTTTTGCACATGCGTCAGAATATGGCAACTCTACGGCAAGTCGGCTGTAGTTAGCTTGTAGCTTTGCTACTTAGCTCTCGAAGAAAAGACTTTAATAGCACTTGCACACAGTTTTCAGCTCAAAAACAGTAACGATTAAATCTGACAACTCTGATTTTACACTTGAACACCACTTATGAACAGTTTTCAACAAACAAAAGTAACGATTAAACTGACAACTCTGATTTTACTTCAGACACAGCATTACTGCGGTTAGCCGGTAGAAGACAGATCTCTATCGTAGGCTAAATTTCTATCGTTTCTACCGTATACCGTTTATATTGCACATTCCTAGTGCTCTATGAATGGGTAAATGAGGACACAGATTGTGTTGTAAAGCGCTTTGAGTATCTTGATAAGATAGAAGGTGTTATATAAGTTGTAGGAGTTGTGGTTTTGTCCCTGGTGTCATGTTTTTGTCTGTGTTCCCCTGATCCTCTGTTTCTCTTTATAGTGTTTGAGTTTCTCTAGTATCTAGCCCCATCTTCTGTCGTGTTCATGTCTTGCATCCTCTTTCTCCTTCTCTGGCATCTGTGATTACTCACAGGTGTCATCACTTGGTCTAATTGGTGTTTTCTGTATATAAGTCTGTGTCTCTGTGTTAGTCTTTGTCCTTGCATTGTTATCTGTCTACTAGTGATGTCCTGGCCTGTTCCCTGTGATGCCTGTTCTGCTCCTCGTGTTCATCTCCTGGTTTATGTAAGTTTTCTGCCCCGTCAGCTCTTTTGTCTTGTAAAATAAATTAATTTTATATTATCTTGAGTCCTTGCCTGCCTGCCTGCCTGTCTGTCTGTCTGCCTGTCTGCCTGCACTATTGGGTTCACCAGCACCAGCCAATTGTGACATAAGTAGAGTCCATTTCCATTCCATTTACAATGGGAGCATGTGGTTTAGTACCAGTAAGATCAGAAATCAGTCAAGATGTACAGATGACAGGTGGGACATTTAACTGTTAGAGATCAATACAAATATTCTCTTACATTCTCTATTTCGTAAGCATTCATCTCTTATTTTAGACTTTCATAGTGACATGGAAACATTTAGTAACTGCCGATTAAATGCTTGTGACTGAATAAAAAACTAATAAAATTTTAAAAATGAACCACATCTCAGAATGAAACTATTAAACATGAAAATCTTTTTATAAGTTTAAGAAAGATTGCCTTTTTTTTTTTTTGTAAATTCAGATATCAGTTTCTAACAACCCAGGACAGAATTCATGGCCTAAAGACAAAGTTTGGGCAGCATGGTTTTTCTTACTCCCCTTTTGGCAAGACTCGCAGCTTACATAAACATTTTTTTGTAGCGGACTCCTTCAGTTCTTGTTAAGGGGGATTTTTTTTCTCTATTCTTTCAGGAGAAAAGAAGCTTCAGGGTCTGTGAAATTCTTAAGCTGTCTTGCATGAGCTGCTCTTTTAAGCTGTGTCCACTGATTGTTGATCATGTTAAGACAAGAAACTGTTAAGGCCTTGCCAAAACCTTGAGCAAATGCCTCTTGAGGTACTCCATTGTGAATTCTGAGAGAGGTTTGTTTTAACATCTTCATTGTGTTGGAGACATTGTACTCGTTTCATCTTCATTATTTTTACAGATGTGTACTAATGGCTTCCAGGATTAGTTGCAATTTGCTACAAAGCTGAAATTGTTTTTCCTTTATCTCTTAATTGTTCCCTGTGACATGGCTGCTACAGTAGTTACAGAAATAGCTAAGATCTTTTAGAGTGTGGCTCTTCAGAAACGTTTTGAACAATTAATAATTTTGCAGTTGTAGAAAACTTTTTGAACGACCTCAGTTTGGTTTAATAGTTTAATTATTTATTTAATGTCTGGACCGAGCAGGGCCAAAACCAAAGGATTGCTGCTGGAAAGCAACTCCAACCTTGAAGATTTTACAGCTGTTCATGCAAGCACGAGTTTTCCAACCTTTACGCCACTGCCAATTTTGTTGGCAGAAATATTATATTCGTGCAGGAAGTCCACAAGTTGCACTGGAAGTGCTAAAGATAACTGCTGCTGCTGCTGCTTATTCGTGCTTGCATGTAATTGTTGAGTTTGCATGAAGTAAGTTTTTTAAGCATTAAGTTTCTTTAAGATGGCAGCCACCCACTTTGGTCTTGGCCCTGCTTAGACCAGCAGTTAGTCATCACGTCAAATTAGACCCTGTATT
Organism: Nematolebias whitei; assembly: GCF_014905685.2. Taxonomy (NCBI): domain Eukaryota; kingdom Metazoa; phylum Chordata; class Actinopteri; order Cyprinodontiformes; family Rivulidae; genus Nematolebias; species Nematolebias whitei. Next base: position 18,104,955 of record NC_056498.1, read on the forward strand.
TTATTCGTTTGTAAAACTTTATTTCTGTCCAAACAATGCTAACATAAAAACTAGAATAGCCAAGCTGTGCAACTAGATGTGGAGAGCCTCCTATAATAACCTGGTCTGTGGTTCCATCTTAGTTGTTGTTCAAAAGGTCTGTGCTTTGAATCCACATAGATGCACCTACAACATCCATCCATCCATCCATCCATCCGTTATTTTTACCCGCTTCTTCCTGTCTGGGTCGTGGGGGCCACTGGTGCACATATTCCAGCAGTCACTGTGCGAGATGCAGGGGACACCCTGGACAGGTCTCCAGTCCATCACAGAGACACAGAGACAAACGAGATGAACAACCTCAAGGTTCATGCCCAATAATCCAGGTAAAAAAATCCAACAAAATTCAGTCGGGTCATTTGGACGGTTTCTTTTTTTTTTATTGCGACGTTTCGTCTTTCATCCAAAGGACTTCATCAGACTGAGGAGCCACAAGAAATTCAGTCCCACAAGCAGCACATTCACATAGTGGGCCAATCAGTTTTATGGCGATAAGATGGTATCTGAGGCCTGCCCTCTCCCCCGTTGACTCCTCTGATGCAGCCATAGCCATCCATCCATTATCTTTTACCCGTTTCTTCCATTTTGGGTCATGGGGGTCGCTGGTGCCCATGTCCAGCAATCACTGTGCGAGGGGCGGGGTACACCCTGGACAGGTCGCAAGTCCATCACAGGGCCACATAGAGACAAACAAAACGAACAACCTCCTGCCCAATAATCCAGGTAGAAAATCCAACAAATTTCAGTCAGGTCATCTGGAACTTTCATCCTTCATCCAAAGGTCTTCATCAGTCATGAAGTCTTTTGGATGAAGGATGAAACGTCGCAACAAAAAATGAAACCATCCAGATGATTTGACTTAACTTTGTTGATGACAAACATCCATTCACTCTCTCACTCACACCTGGGGACAATTTAGAGTTACCAATCAGACTAACATGCATGTTTTTGGTTTGTGGGAGGAAACCGGAGTACCCGGAGAAAACCCACGTATGCACTGAGAGAACATGCAAACTCCACCCAGAAAGGTCCCCGGCTGGGATTTGAACCAGCGACCTCTTTGTTGAGAGGCAGCAGCTCTACCAACTGAGCACACGTAAAACAAAGCTTTTAAAAATCTTTGCTTTCAAAAGTGTTTTTTATGTACATTTCAGTTTCTCTCTAAAGACTTTTTTGCATGTTGATGATAGGTGTCAACACAGAAAAAAAGTCTTAACAAAATATTAGAAAATCAAATAATATAAGATCAGATATTTTTTGTTACTGACCTTTACAAAAAAAAAAAAAAAACACCTCAAAAGATCTGAAATGTCAATTTAAGGTGCTACTTGTTCAGTTTTTTAAAACTTTTATGTCAAACAAGTTTTTTACTTATTGCATCTAAAAGGCATCATTAGTCCATCGGTTTGCTTTTCAACCAAAACCTGAGGTCTAAAATTTTGAGGAAGTCCTTAAATGTTTTTTTTTTTCATAAAGGTCATACATTATTTGTGCAGGTGGTTGTTTTGCAGAACAGGCCACAGCAGCTCCAAATGTGCTAAACCCTCCTGAGGGTGTTTTGCAGTCAATCTTAATAGGTCTGTCATTCAGCGCTTTCCGACAGTTTTCTTTGCATTTAAAAATGTAATTTGACCACCGGTTTTAAAACTTACTTTCTTAAATTACATTACAAACACTGGAAACTGCTACCTAATGTTTAGCGGTGTGGAGCTTGTTCACAAGAGGCCGTTGTGTTCTGTCGATGAATGTTCGGTCATACAAATTTAATTTGACTTGCGTAGATCTTTTATTTATTGAACAATGACTCTATAAATCATAAATAACCTGTCCAAATGTTGTGTTAAGGTTTTAAGTTTAGTGACGGTTTCTGTTTCTGTTAGTTGTTTTAGCAAAGCAAATCAAGTGTAATACAGCACCTGCTTTATGCACCATTTTAGGATATCAAAGTTCATGCTCAATAATCCAGGTTAAAAAAATTCAACAATGTTCAGTCAGATCATCTGGGCGGTTTCTTTCTTTTTTTTTTTTTGATGTTTCGTCCTTCATCTAAAGGAGTTAATTAGTTTTAGGGGCCACAAACAAACTCAGTCCCTCAAGCAGCACACTCACTTAGTGGACCAACCAGTTTGCTGGTGATAAGATGGTTTCTGGAGCCCACCCTCTCCCCCGTCGACTCCTCTGGTTCAAAACATCAAAGTTCATGCTCCATAATCCTGGTAAAAAAAAATCCAACAAAGTTCAGTCAGGTCATCTGGATGGTTTATTTTTTTGTTGTTGAGACATTTCGTCCTTCATCCAAAGGACTTCATCAGTCCGAGGAGCCACAACAAACTCAGTCCCACAAGCAGTACACCCACATAGTGGACTAACTGGGGTTGGCGGGCCCCAGAAACCATCTTATCACCAGCAAACTAGTTGGCCCACTATGCGAGTGTGCTGCTTATGGGACTGAGTTTGTTTTTGGCTTCTCAGACTGATTAAGTCCTTTGGATGAAGGACGAAACATCTCAACAACAAAAACAAAAAGAAACCGTCCAGATGACCTAACTGAACTATGTTGCATTTTAGGATGTAATAGTTTGTTTTCAGTCTTTAATCAGAGTAAATTAATTATGTCTTTGTAATCAGGCCTCTCTTGTAAATGAGTCCCCAAGGCTCAATGGGATTAACCTGTCTAAATAAAGGTTGAATGAAATTTATGGTCAGAAAAAAATAAAATTGTACAGGTGAAACTTGCCTCATGATACTGATTTAAAACATACTTAAATGTGAAAATGTAATTTAGTCCCAGAAGTCAACATGAATTCTCTTGACACTACATGTTAAAAACAGAATAAAACGGTGTAAACCCTGTACCATCAGCTGAATGGCATTTATCAGGACTTTATGAGCACATTAACAAAGTAAACACTGATGATACGTGCACACATCCAGCTGAGACCAGTCCCTGATGAGCTTCCTGACTTGACAACACCAACATGTTACTACACTGAACTTTTACACCTGCACCTCATGTTTTTTGTTTTCAAATCTGTGCTAAATGAACATGATTTATCCCACAAGACCACCCTCTGACCGATCTGTGTTGAATTGGCAGGCTCTGTGCACCCGTTGGGTTTCACCGGATACTCCGGTTTTCTTCCACGATCCAAAAGCCATTCATATTATGGAAATTAAATATTAAAGAGTACACTTAGGGGTGTGTGTGTCTGTAGTATGTGCATGTGTGTGTGTGTTGGTGCGAGGTTGTTCCATCCATCCAGGTTGAGGTTGAAGAGCACAATAAGATTCAGAACATTTGTAGATGTCTGGATGGAAACCCCATACCAACGCACCACTCTCCAGTTCCCTTTCAAATTAAAAAAATAATCCTAACGATTGATGGGAAATTTTGAGGTAATAACATATTGTTTGATAAAACTTTTTTTTAAACAAATTTTAACTTATTTGTTATTCCAATCTTGCTATATGATACCTATGATACCTATAACAGGATTGCTTTAATGTTGTTGGCAATTTAACGTTAGGTACACTTTTTTTGTGCACACAATTCTGTGGTTATTTGCCGTGGCTTGGTGTAATGGCTAACTGGTGCACTTCCTGTGCAGCTGTGGCTGAGTGGTTGCAATAGTTGTCCACTAATGGGAGAGTCAGTGGGTACGATTTCACCAGCAGTCACATGTTGACGTGTCCCTGGGCAAGACAATGAACCCTCATTGCCTCTTATGTGTCCCATCGGTGTATGAATGGGATTTAAAAAGCACTGATTGGTCTCTATAGAATGATTTGTTTGAGTATCTTTGTAGAGATGTAGTAGAGTGATGTATGAACGTGTGTGTGGAGGTAAATGAGGG
>NC_056498.1:18108857-18111255 GCF_014905685.2 Nematolebias whitei
GATGTAGTAGAGTGATGTATGAACGTGTGTGTGGAGGTAAATGAGGGTTGTGCTGTAAGGAGCTTTGAGTATCTTAAATAATCATATAATGGAAAATGAACAATGACATAAATGTTAATAAAACAACATTAAAGACTGAAATAAAGTACACTTCACACACTTATTTTCAGCCTAGCCATTAGCTCATTAATCAGGTTTGGAATGAACCCTGTTTCTCCGAACCGTGGTCATTCAAAGCGTCATCTATCACAAGATGATTTTTGTTCGGGATTTTTCTCTTGAAAGAGTTTTTTGTTTTAATAAATCTTGCTGTTGTCGGGGCTTGAAATGATAACGTGAGGTTTAAATTAGCCACAAAAAAAAAAAAAAAAAAATCTAAATCAGTTCCAAGTTAAAAAGGCCAGAAGTGTTTGCGCTGACATCATTTTTGCCTCATCGTTGTAATTTAAGAAATAAAGACTTGAGGCCAAAGTAAAGCCGAATGGACCTGTATACCACGGTATTTCAGTAAACATGTATATTTAACCCTCGTGTCCTCAGACAGTTGTTTTGTGTAGTTTACACCCATGTACCTTTTTACACAGTGTTGTAAAAGTACTCGAAGCCTGTTTAGATCCTGGACCACCAGAGAATCACTTAACATCTAAACTTCTGCCTCGTAAAGGAAAGAAAAGGAGCTTGTGTCATTCCTGAAAAATTCGTCCCACCCTTGAGTCCTAAAACTGACTGTAACTTGATTCTACAATGTGGACCCTCAATCATAACACACGCAGACTGCAGGGGAGCGAGAGGTGAATAGAAAGAGAGTGAGACGGAGAATTGCGTATTTTGGCAATGCACTTTGGTGTACTGGGAATTACTTATTAGTGTCTCTGAATTAAATCTAAATATTTGGAGCGACAGATTTGATTTGACTCCAAATTATTCATTAATTTTGAACGTGCGAGCGTTTCATTGCACACTATCCTTCACTTGAGGGTTGAGTCACAAACTTGGCTGGTCACAAAGGGAGGCTAGACTATCTTTGTTTGTATGAACGGATATTATCCTGCAAATATTTACTGCCGGTTATCTCTCAAATCAGACAAGTTTACGGCAAAACAACTCAAGTAAGTTTACTTTCTTATCACGGTCTTTCATTGTTAAAGCCTAATCAAGAAAAACATACTGCAAAACTAGACACTGAAATTAAATTTTTATTGGTGCACATTTGATGCCAGTAATAAAAAAAATCCCTTTTTTTAACTTTAGAAATAAAAATAGATAAAGAATATATGTTTACCAAAGTTCATGCTCAATGATCCAGTTAGATCAATCCAACAAAGTTAAGTCAGGTCCTCTGGACGGTTTCTTTTTGTTGAAACATTTTGCCTTTCATCCAAAGGACTTCATCAGTCTGAGGAGCAACAACAAACTCAGTCTTCATACTCAGTAATCCACCACTTAGCACCATAAAACTGGTTGACCCACTATGTGAAGGTGCTATTTATAAGACTGAGTTTGTTGTGGCTTCTCGGAGTGATGAAGTCCTTTGGATGAAAGACGAAACGTTTCAACAGAAAGAAACCTTCCAGAGGATCTGACCTAAATTTGTTAGAATATATGTTTTAATTTAAGTTTGAACTACTATCAGAGTTTGAAAGTCTGTCAGAGAACAGGTTAGAGTGGATAATTTTTAACCCAAATGACCCAATCAGTAAGGCTATGTTGTCCAGAAGACACTTGTCATTCTCAATCTTTTATGGGGATATATTTTAATGTCTTATGTTGTTAGTCAACAGTCAAAATTACTTTCTATTGAACCCTTAAACCTATAGTTCAGATCATCAAAGTTCATGCTCAATAAACCAGGTAAAAAAATCCAACAAAGTTAAGTCAGGTCCTCTGGACAGTGTCTTTGCGATGAAACGTGTCACCCTTTATCCAAAGGACTTCATCAGTCCGAGGAGCCACAACAAACTCAGTCTTATAAATAACATATTCACATAGTGGACCAATCAGTTTGATGGCGATAAGATGGTTTCTGGAGGCCACTCTCTCCCCTGATGACTCCTTTGAGGATTATTGAGCATGAACTTTGATGTTTTGAACCACTTTGGCCATGACTGCCTCAGAAGAGTCGACGGGGGAGAGGGCGGGCTCCAGAAACCAGCTTATTACCAGCAAACCGGTTGACCCACTATGTGAGTAAGCCACTTATGGGACTGAGTTTGTTGTGGCTCCTCGTACTGATGAAGCCCTTTGGATTAAATGTTTTGATACAAATAAACTGTCCACAGGACCTGAATTAACGTTGTTGGAGATATTTCAGATCAGGTCTTGTGGACATGCTGTGAACATTTTCTCTCTCTCAGTTTGGAAAAATCGGACTATTTAACAAGCTCGGTAACAAGTTTGG
>NC_056498.1:18111655-18143025 GCF_014905685.2 Nematolebias whitei
AAATTGCATTTCCTGTAAAAATGCAGTGTGAATGCTTATTGCTGAAGAACTTGCTGAAAAACAGCTGAAATTAGCTACAAAACAAGCTGATTGTAGATGAAATTGAAGAACAAGCCTAAGTTAGCAGAAGAAGGCAGAAAGAAAATATATTTGCTGAATTAGGTTTAAATAATAGGAAATGAGCAAATAAAATTTAGGAAATTAGCTAAAAAAGCTTAAATTAGCACAAAAATTAGCTGGAAAGTAGCTGAAATAGCGGAAAAAGCTGAAACTAGCAGAAAAAAATTGAAAGGAGTATAACAAGCTGAAATTACCATAAAGAAATCAATTAGGTTGAAAGTAGCAAAAATTGCCATGAAAAACTTGACTTTATCTGAAAACAGCTGAAATTAGCTTTAAAAATGCTAAAAAGCTAGTTGAAAAGGTAGAACAAACTTAAATTAGCAGAAAAAGCAGAAAGAACACATGTTTGCCCAGTTAGGATGAAAAAAGCAGAAATGAGAACAAAAAAGTGGATCTGAAAAAAGATCAAATTTGGAAGAAAAAAAAAACCCAGCTGAAAATTAGCTGAAAAGACAGAACGAAGCTTAAACTACTAGAAGGGAGCGGAAAGAGCTGAAATGAGGGAGCGGAAAGAGCTGAAATGAGCTTAAAAAATGTGGAATTAGCTGAAAATGCTAAACTTAGCATAAACAGCTAATAGTAGCTGAAATTGCAGAAATAGCTGAAATTTTCATAAATAAGCTGAAAGGAGCTTAACAAGTTGAAATGAGCAGAAAGACTTTAGAAGAAGCACAAAAATCTTCTAGTCAGCAGAAATAATCTGAAAGGAGCACAAAACAGCTGGAAAAATAGCTGAAATGAGCTGAAAGTAGCTGAAAAAAGTTTAAATTTGCACAAGGAAGCTGAAAGAAGCTGAACAAAATGTGAAAGGAGCAGTAAAATGTAGTCAGCAGATCTATCCATCTTTGATGGATGTAAAATGAGCTTAATTAATTTCCTATGAGTAAATAAAATGGCAGAAAAAGCTAAATATTTCAAAAAGCTGAAGTTGCACTAATACCAAAAGTCATATCACCCTTCTCTTGAAAGAGCTGAACATTTTGATTTATGATTTGTTGAAATAGCACAAATATTGCGGAACGAGAAAGATGCCGAGAAAAATGGATCACAATAGTGTGAATGCTTCATGAACATTCACACAATAACAAAAACGAACAGGCTGTAAAATTAAAATGGGTGTTTCAGCCAAAAGCTCCTTTTGACCTTTAGAGGAAGAGTTTACATCCACATTTTAAATCCTGATTCTTCCTGCAGATTTAGTTCAAGCTTTCCTAATCTCATGATTAGTTGTGCATATGGCTGCCTGGATGTAAAACATGGAAATTCCAAGTCAAGGTTGAATGGCTCCACTTACAAATCACAGAACCTCTTTTTTGGCACTCCGGTAGACATTAACATGATAAATCTGATAATGTAGTGGGACTCGTATCCAAAATGAAGAATGAATGCAACATAGAGTAATCAGATTGTCCCATCCACACATAGTCTTAAACTCACGAGGCACAATCTTAACACCTAATCCAACTTAAAACCGAATGTAACACTAAACCTGATCCCAGAGCTACTGTAGAAACCTCTAAGCTGGAGGTTTCATTGTTTCATAGTCATTGGGGCATAACTAAGACAAAATCCCTGGATATACACACTTAACACAGATGGAAAACGACAAAGCTAGAACATTTGAGCTGTATACACATAAATACACTCTTACAAACATCTAAAGTGGGGTAAAATAGTGTGAATCAGACCACACACAAAATGCTGCATGTAGGCGGTGAGTACGGGCCAATCAGCGGATCAGTCACACAACACATATAAACACCAGACAGCGGAGAGGATTTTACACAAATTAACACAACTGTTGCAGAAACTATTTCTTCTAGCAGTCGTGAAGCCCATATATGTGCAGGAACACAACTCCAAACACACAGCAGAGTGGGTCAGTGTGGACATGTGCTCGTGTTTGTGTGCAGCGAGGACAAATCCAGACAGTCACGAGGTCCAGGAAGCTCTAAAATGTGGACATTAATCCAGTTTTACAGCTTTAACAACATGCAGCAAAACGTTTCCTGATAGGCAATCTCCACCCATCAAAAATAAAATGTGATTTGTGCAGTTTATCTTCACGCTCAATCCTCCACGTCACAAAAAACTAAGGAAGACAGCAAAACATTTCCAGCAATAGGAGTGGACTGATTAGAGGGTGATTATAATATCTGAAAACCAGCTGATAGCCAATACTAAAACTGTTGTTTTGTTGTTGTTGTTTTTGATCCATAAACATATAATTTTTATTCATACAGAATAAAATAATAAAGCCATGGGCTCATAAGATATTTTACTAACAGACAAACAGGAATTACTTTAAGAGTAAATAAATAAAAGCTTTATGCAATGTGTAGCACTCTGAGTGAGTAATGGGCATTGGCGTCAGACGCATTAATGTGGGGGGTACACACTGGTGTGTGCTGGGGGTCCTCCCCCAGAAAATTTTGAATAAAGTAGATGCCATTTCCTGCAGTCTGGTGTACAAAGTATTTTAACAGGTTCTTAAACATCTACATTTACCTACATAGTAAATATTTGATTCAATAACTATTTTAAAGAGCAACAAGAAGTAGCCTGACCAACAGCTCTCCTTGTGTGAATAGAGCAAGCTATAATTCTCTCACGCATCCTGGCCCTAGGGGATGACTTTCAACTACTACCACACCAAATCTTAGCTCAATATTTCTAAAATTGACTGAGCTGTAGCTATTTTTTTTTATTTTCTTTTTATATTGGTTGGCTGTAGAAGCCATTTTGAATTGGGTTGACTTCAAAGATGACTCTGTTGCAGCTAACGAAGACATTCTGAGAGCCTCATTAAAATCCATCTTGTGGTTCCTGAGATATTTTGCTAAAATACAGATAGGGCAGACTTCTATAGCTTATGGACAAGTTTAAAGCCCAGATCTTGCGTGATCGGTTGGTGCTTGGTATGCGTGTTTGGGATGACTCACAGCGACTACCATACCAATTTTTAAATCAATATTTGCAAAAGTAGCCATTTTATGGGTATTAAATAGCTGTGGCAGAGATCTTGAACCAACTTAATTGTACATGTACATCTAGTGATTAACTTTGGAGAATTTAAAAAATTTATCCACTGATAAGTGATTCATGAGATGTTTTTCCAACATTACACACAAATTAATTTATGCTACAACCTTTGTAAGAACATTTTGCTCACTTTTGTCTTTCAGCAGCAAGTATTAATTATGACGAAATTAATGTGAATGACAAAATTTGGTCACCGTTTCCAGTAGAGTGTGTGGTTGTAACTCACAGCAGGAACAAGACTTATGTTTTAGCGCCCCCCCCCCCCCCCCACCTCGATTAAAAATGGACTGTACTTATGTAGCACCTTTCCATCTTATCAAAATGCTCAAAGCACTTTACACTACAATCTGTGCCCTCATTTACCCATCCATACAGCTCTACTAGATCTATACAAAGAATAATCAGAGCTTTATCACATTCATACACCGATGGGACACACATCGGAGGCAATGAGGGGTTCCACGTCTTGCCCAGGGACACTTCAGCATGTGACTGCTGATGGAATCAAACCCCCAACCTTTGCATTGGAGGATGACTGCTCTAACCACTCAGCCGCACCCAATTAATCAAAAAGCACCCCAGCTGTTAAAGGACCCCGACATCAATGAAATTACATGGGGCTTTAATTCTGAGTTATATTCAAAAACAGAAAGTTTCATAATATACATATTTTACAACAAGCAGTGGAAGTAGCTGTGTTGCTCCTAAATACATAAAATTAAACATATACCAGTTGATTTCATTGCTGATTGTTCAAGCTGGTCTTCCATAACTTGTGAACTATTAAAATACTATATGCCATTTTTCATAAATCAATGTATTAGTTTCCTTGGAGATGCAACCTGATATGAAAGTGAGTTATTTTGACACAAAACAAGCAAAGCATTAAATCACCTCAAGTAACCTTTCTATATTTCCAGCTACAATTTACTGCTTTGAGGTTTCTCCTGCACACCACCACGTTTTAGCACCAGATGTGCAGGATTCTTGGCTTGAGGGAACTTTGTTGATAAAAACGTGTGGAGTAGTTCACAACTCACAAAGATTTAAAATGTCAAGAAAGGAGAAAAATAGACTTCTGTATTTTCTTTTTATTAGCAGTGTGTGTTTAACAGAAAGTGACTCAGAAAATTGTTTACATTTATCTACAAAGTACAAAGTGCCAACTAGCTTCCAACGTGTTTTAAATTAATACCTGGTTTGTATAATGCTGCACCGTCGAGCAACAGAAAACACCGGACACTCCGGTGTTTCCATGCACCTGTTTGTTTTTGTGTGAACGCTGCAGCTCTGGAGAATTCCTCTTTGTACAACATTCATTGTCCCATATATCTTTTTGTCTTTACCAGCCTAGCATGACATGTTAGCTCTGAAGCGAGTGAAAGAAGGGCCTTTTCCAGATTAAAAATAGTTGGCCTTCACATGAGAACCGGGGGATTCCCCCACATGCGTATACATAGTCCCATGTTTTTCATTAAGTCTCTCTGTCTGCCATCAGCTCTGAGCCTATTCTGATCCAACTTCTCATCGCCTCGCACACGAAAGGAAATAAAGATTGAGATAAACTCTTTAAAAGCCCCTTTTTTACACTGTAACACACAGACACACACAAACTCATTTCACCCCAATCTCATAAATACAATGAAGTATTAGGGCCACACTAAAAAAAAAGTCATGAATTTGCAAGAATAAAGTAATAATATTATGAAAATAAAGTTGTAGTATTACGAGAATAAAGTTGTACAACATTAAAGTCATAATATTACGAGAATAAAGTAAAAATAATACGAGAATAAACTTCTACGACAAAAAATGCATAATATTATGAGAATAAAGTTGTAGTATCATGAGAATTAAGTCGTACAAGAATAAAGCCAAAATAGTATGAGAATAAAGTCCTAGTATTATGAGAATAAAGTTGTAATATTATGAGAATAAAGTCAAAATAAGATGAGAATAAAGTTGTAGTATTACGAGAATAAAGTCGTAATATTACGAGAATAAAGTTGAAATATTACGAGAATAATGTTGAAATAATACGAGAATAAAATCACAGTTTTACAAGAATAAACTCATAACATTAAGAAGAAGAATGTCAAAATAATACGAGAATAAAGTCGTTCTTGGATGAGAAGCAAAACGTCTTTTGTTACAAATAAAGTCCAGTTGTTTTTGTCTTCAACTTTTTTGAATAAAGTCTTAGTATTACGAGAATAAGCTCGTAATATTACCAGAATAAAGTCGTAATGTTATCAGAACTCTGACATGAAAAAGCAGCTTTACAACTGCGGTAAAAAGATGAAAGTTGAGCATCTTGTTAAGTTATACTTTGGTATTGGTTTTACAAATAAAGAAATACTTAATCTATTAGTACATCAGCATCAGATTATTATCAGTATCAGGATTTTGAAATGATTGTGCAAACGACTATGTCAGTTTCGAAGAAAGAACCACACAGATTTGGAAGATGTTGCTTCTTTTATGGAAGAGGGGCTTTCTGGCAGTGGTCGACTGCAAAGCTAAAGGTGGTTACATCAGCAGTAATACGTTTAAAAATGACTTTATTCTCATATTACTACTACTTTATTCTCGTAATATTACGACTTTGTTCTCGTACAATTTTATTCTCATAATTTTGACTTTTCTTGTAATGTATTTTTTTTTTCTGAACGTGGCCCTAATACTCCATTGTACATAAAGCATTTGTCTCACTGATTCTCTGATGTATATGTTGTTGGATTCCCTTCTTAATCATAGAAATATATATATTTAAAATAAAATGGCTGGAATTTAGTCAGTTTTACACACATGGAGCTAAAGTTTGGTGTGGTTGTAGCTGACAGTTATCCCCAACACACACTGAGCACTAAATGGTTGCAAGAGCCCTTTGCTTAAAACTTTGCCACTACCTGTTGGAGTAAACTGTCTGTCAGCAAAACATCACTTGATGAGGTTTTATGAGGCTGTCACTCAAAAGGTAACAATAAGCATATAATAGCTGATATAAATGGTGAAGTCAGCGCAATTCAAGATGGCTGACAAAGCCATCCGACTTTAGAAAACACTAAACAGTTTGTAAAAATAAAACAACATTTTTCTCACTCTTTATTTTTCTGTGGAGTGCACAACAGTCCATGACGTTAGTGTCTCACCACCTTGGGATTGTTGGTGACGTGAAATTGCAAGAAAATATTTGTTTTTAAAGCTGGAATCAAACCTGGCAAGTTCTTCTAAAACTTGTTGAGGTTTGCACACATCCATCCATCCATTATCTTTACCCGTTTATTCCATTTTGGGTCACGGGGGTCGCCGGTGCCCATGTCCAGCAATCACTGTGCGAGGGGCGGGGTACACCCTGGACAGGTCGCAAGTCCATCACAGGGCCACATAGAGACAAACGAGACAAACAACCATTCACTTTCTCATGCACACCTAGGGACAATTTTAGAGTTACCAATCAGCCTAACATGCATGTTTTTGGTCTGTGGGAGGAAACCGGAGTACCCGGAGAAAACCCACGCATGCACGGAGAGAACATGCAAACTCCACCCAGAAAGGCTCCTGGACCGGGGTTTGAACCAAGGACCTGCTCGCTGAGAGGCAGCAGCTCTACCAGTTGCGCCACCGTGCTGCCCAGTTTGCACACATATTAACAAAAAAACATAAAGCTCTAGCACTCAAGATTAAACAGAAGCTGAATGGTGATGGGTTCCAGAAGCCCGCAACAACGTTGTAGCAATAATTTTTTTAAAGTTTGACGTGCTATTTTTTTCAAACAGGATTAAAATTCCTGCAACTCACGCAAAGATAACCCTTGAAACATTTCAAGATATTTTAAAAACTCCCTCGCAATTGAAATTTTGCAATTTGTCACCAGTAGTTAAGTACCGCGAGACAATAGCTTGAGTTTTTTTGCTAATATCAACTATATCGATTATGGCAGTTTTGATATTGGGAACATTGGTATTGTGATGACAATACGCTATCAATATGATGTGCAGCACTAATTTATACATGAGTTTTGTGGTGCTCGTCAGCAATCGGTGCGTCTACCAAATCAGGATTGTGCATCAGTTCCTTCAGAGTTTACGGAGTTTATTACCAGCATCAGTAATCACGCTTCAGTAAACGATAAGATCTGACAGACTATTTCTTGGAAACAGAAACAGAAAGAAGACTCAGTCTGGGACCATCTCCCATCGTCACATTATGAATCAACCTGACAGATGAAACCTATCTGTCTGGCTCCGTGCGATGAGGAACAGCAAAACAGCCAGTGGCAGGAAAAATACATTCAGTTTGTCTTTCCCCGCTGTGACTCAGTGAACATGTTGCTTCTAAAGTTGATGACTGCACAGCTTTCTCTTTCAGAAGGTTGAGACTGAGTCAGAGCAGTTCAGTTGTAAGAGAATGACGGCAAAACCTCCCTTCAGGTTTGTAATCTATCGCAGCCTTCCCAAGCATGGTTTGGACATAATATCTCGTTAGCGTTTTTGTTAACTTTGGAAATAGTGGAATTAGCTTCCGCTAAATTAGGTTTCGCCAACTTTACCAAAAGTCAAAGCCTCTCATACAATTAATAAGCTTGTTCCTGTCTGTTGTGGGCGTGTCTCCAAGAGGCAGTCAGTCACGATATTGGCTTACTACGTATAAGACGTAAGGCTGATGCAGCTTCATCTTGATGAAGACGTGTGACCCAGACTGAGTGACAGTCATCTAAATGGTTTAGCATTAGATTCCGCTACTTAATTTAAAATTTTTTTTTTTTACCTGTTTAGTAGTTTGACTTTAGCAAAGCTAATTGTTTAGTTACCGGAATATGGGTTAGTGAAGCTGACTTTTTGGTTAGCTGTGCCCATCACTGCCTTTAAATGATCATTTCAGGAGATAAAAATATAAGTAATCAAAGCCTGGGAGTCTGGCCCACCTCCATTACTGACCTGCATATTTCACCTCTGCACGCCACATCTGTATCCCACTAAAAAAATGCTGCAACCTCTGCTTGCCCAAATGGCTCCAATATGTGCCCTTTTCACACATGCGGTTGAGACGATTTTGTTCAATAAAAGCTGCCAGACAGAGAGGCAGGCAGTAGCTTCTTCATCGCAAAGCAGCTTTTAGATTCTGGACTGTGTTGTTTGACGAGCCCATGACTAAGGGAGTCAAACCGCAGCCAAAACTAGTATTAAGTCACCCTAAAATAAGGTTTAACCTATTTTTCTAAAGCACGTGTCAAACTGAAGGCCTGCAGGCCTGAAATGGGATGCAACTTTATCCAGTCTGAGATAGCATTTTAGAACCAGTCAGTGACAGATTTAAGTCTCAAAACTGAGCACATTTAGTGCAGACTTCAGAGAAATTAGCTGACATTGAAGCGAAAGTTAGAGTTTTTGTAGTTGTCTTTGATTGAAGTGAAAAGGGCAAGAATGAAAATCCAAAAGACATCGGTCAAACATATGGAGATCAACATGAATTGAGCTCATGTGCATCAGAGCAACACATCTTGCTTGATGGATATTTTACTTTATTTCTGTATTACTTATATGAGTACAGGACATATTTAGACATATGTCTGGATTTTTATTCACATGGTTTTGATGGAAATTATGCCATGCTATAAAATATGTCAATCACAAATATGCCTTTTATTTGATGTACATTTTTATTTATACGGTACGCAATGTTTGTTCTAAACGCTCATGCTTTATGGAAAGGTGAGTATGCGTCTTGATTGATATGCCTGGGCTATAACTTTTAGTGGCAGTGCATTTTCCACTGTAGACAAACTTTTGCACAGAACTACAACTTTTCCTCACACACAGCTGAGTTGTGACTGAGTGGTTAGAGCAGTTGTCCTCCAATGCAAGAGTTGGGGGTTCGATTCCACCAGCAGTGACGTGCTGAAGTGTCCCTGGGCAAGACACTGAACCCCTCATTGTCTCTGATGTGTGTCCCATCAGTGTATGAATGTAATAAAGCTCTGATTAGTTTCTACAGATTCAGATTAGCTTTGTATAGATCTAGTAGAGTGCTGTATGAATGGGTAAATGAGGACACAGATTTTAGTGTAAAGCACTTTGAGCATCTTGATAAAACAGAAAAGAGCTATATAAGTACAGTCCATTTACCATCCATTTACAACACTGGGGGTTTTGGTGAAACCAGTAAGTTAGCCCAGCTGCTTCTCTAAACTCTCGTTTTTATCCATTTTTTCTCCCCAGACTTGGAAGTGAAGGTCTTTAGGACTATGTCTCCTAAATATAACACTGTAGACCTCTGATTCTCCTACCATTTACAGTTCTGAATTTTTTTTCATAGGATTTTTGAGTCTTTGTACAGACTGTTTGTCAGAGGCTTATTTTCTACTCTGCCTTTATGCCTGCCACTTTTATTAAGTCCGGCAGTGAGAGACAGTTGCGCGGTGACCATAATGAGATACTAGCAGCAGCTTTATTTATTTTTCTTCTTTTAAATCTAAATTTTCTTTCAATTTCTTCTACAGGTTTTACATGAAAATGTGACATTCAATCAGATTAGAGATTTTACACAGCAAGTCCCAAATTACTTTTGGAGTTTTATCAATTTTGGAAATTCACAGGAGATGCATCAAACTCTCTCCAAACTTCCTGATGCACGCTCAATAATCCAGGTAGAAAAATCTAAAACATTTAAATCTGGTCCTCTGGACATTCAACAAACAAAACAAAGCAAAACAACAAAAAAAAAAAATGTAGAAACGTTTCTTCTTCCATCCGAAAGACTTCCTCAGTCTGACTGTTTTGTTTTTTGAATGTCCAGAGGACCAGATTTAACTTTTTTAGATCTCTCCAAACTTGTTCTAGTAGATATTTCAAGATGAATAACTTGAATGTTGCACCTGGAAACCAAGGTTATAATAAGAATATTTTTGAAGACTTGGAGTGAGACCCTGTTTTAAACACTCCAGACTGGGAAAACACTTCGTTTTGTGCAGTCACCCAGTTTCCATAAAAAAAAAAAAAAAAAAAAAAGAGGTTTGTTCTAGTTTGAGACAAGAGAAGTGGGGAGCAGCTCCTTACCTGTGATATGGACATGTTCAGGTAGACAAAGAGCCCGGTGGTGGAGGCGATCTGCAGCACCACCACCACAATCACCACCATGGCCAGCCACATCTTGGACGGCGCCTCCTTGCGCACAGCCGGGCTCGGAGCCCCGGTCGGAACCATCATGTAGGTGGTGGACTCGCTGCTGACGGACCTGAAGTAGTCCTGGTGCTGCTGCGGCGGCTGCGGCTGCTGGTGGTGCTGCTGTGCGCTCGGAGTGGCCATGGCACTGGTTCCCGACGCATGAGGAGCGCATGAAACCCAAAGAGAGAAAAACAAGAACAACAGCCTCCAACTCGTCTGAGAGAAGAACAAGGACTGATTAGACCTCCATGCAGACTCCGCCAGCCAGTTGGAAAGTTTTGGAGAGGAGAGTTAAAGTTGGGACGGTGGATCCATGGTGTCGGCTCAGCTGCTGAATGAGGAGGCAGCTGGGCTGAAGAAGCCAGAGAGCTTCAGCTCAGAGGGGCAGGCTTAACCTCTTCATCACCCTGGAGCTGTTCAGGAATGCACACACACACACACACACACACACACTTTTCACAAGGCACGGGACTCTAATGCCACACACTGCCAGGACAGATAAACAACAGGGATGGGCTTCAATAAAATCTGGAGCACTTTTTTATTTTAAGGAAAATGAGAAAGTTGATTTTTTTTTTTATATTATCAATACCTCACAAGTTTCATAAATCCACTTTTAGAGGCTGTAATTTGTAGATCTATAGGTTAAAGATCAGACCTCTTGTATTTAGGGGGATTAGATTAATCTGGAGCCAGTCCAGTCTAGTTACTGGTAGCTACTAGAAAAATGTATTTTATTATTTTATCTCAAGTTGCTTTTCTGTGTTTTGCGTGTAGATGTGTGTGCACGTTGTTTTAAATGGATAATGTCAATACTGATGGGGCAGGGGGCGCTGTCTCCTTCTCTGACTGATTTAGGTGTTTGTTTTTTGTTTGTTTTGACCATTTTTTTATTTTTTTAAATTTTATGAACAACAATTTACAAACTAACCAAAGGAAAAAAAAAAACGTAATACAAAGCATCAATTAAATTTCACAGGTTTAGTTATATACATTCAAAAAATATACAAAAAAACAACCTACATAACAAGGAAGAAATGTAGAGGTTTATAACAAATTAAACTTATTAATCAAAGTATAAAGCTGTTGAGCAGATTAACGTTTAACCAACTTAACAGACTCAAAAAGATTTCAGATAATTTTCCCAATGACATAATTTTTTTTTTTTTTTTTTTTTGGACCATTATAAGCCCAGATTATAAACGCAGTCTCCGGAAGAAATCAGCACTTCAAGCTTTTAGGGAAACATACATTAAAACATGTATTTTCTTATTCGTTAGGTTTGGTTTTAGGTAGGTTAGGTCATGATGAGCCATAGTAAAAGTACCATTTGAAGTCAAAATAACTTGTTTCATCTGTTCAGTAAATTGTGCAGAAAGAAATTCAGAGAGAAGCTGTTAAAGGCTCTGGGTGGTAAGAAAGAGCTTCCAAATGACTGGACTACAGCAACAGTTATTAGAGAGACAGCTAAGAAGGTACTTTGTGTGTCATCCAGATAGAGAATGGATGAAAAGGAATCCTGGTGGTGGAATAGTGAAGTGCAGGATGCCGTTCAAAGAAAGAGGTTAGCCAAGAAGAAATATGACAGTGAGAGGACTGAAGAGAGGAGACGGGAATATAAGGAGATGGGACGTAGAGCAAAGATGGAGGTAGATCAGGCAAAGCAAAAGGTGTATAATGAGTTTTATGGAAGGCTGGACACTATAAATGGCGAGAAGGACTTGTACCGATTGGCAAGACAGAGGGATCAGGCTGGAAAGGATGTGCAGCAGGTTAGGCGTGTTAAAGCTAGGAATGGTAAAATTCTAACAAGTGAGGAGAGTGTCACGGGAAGATGGAAGGAGTACTTTGAGGAGCTAATGAATGAAGTGAATGAAAGAGAAAGAAGAGTAGAGGTCATAGAAACTGTGGACTAGGAAGTGGGAAAAATTAGTGAGAGTGAAGTCCGGAAAGCTCTGAAAAGAACAAAGACGTGAAAGGCAGTAGGACCTGATGGCATACCAGTGGAAGTTCAGAAATGTCTTGGAGAGATGGCAGTGAGGTTTTTGACTCAAATGTTCAATAGTATATTAGTGGGAGAGAAAATGCTGGAGGAATGGAGAAGAAGTGTGCTGGTGCCCATTTTTAAGAATAAGGGTGATGTACAGAGTTGTAGCATCTACAGGAGAATTAAGTTGATGATTCACACAGTGTTAATGTAAACAAAGCATTCTAATGAATCCACTACACCATGTGGAAGCTCGAGTCACGTGATTTAGGCTGGACAATGTCTGTGTATGTAAACAGATATAAAAGAATCGGACAAGTCTAAAATCTTAGACAAATCTGCTGCAAAAGAAAAGGGAAAGTACAAGTGACTGTGAAAACTCTGCTAAGTTTCATTGTTTTTTCAACGTGATCCCGATCAGTTCTTCTGTGGACATTCTTGACCTAATTTCAGTCACTTCGGCTGTTTCCGTAGGTAAACGAACACACGTGCTGGAGTTCATAAAGGGTTCATAAAGCAAGAATCAAAAATGCACAATATTTAGATTTTCTCATTGTTCTCAAACCAAAAATCTGTCATCAGAATTTGTGACTGAATGTCAGCCACTTTTACAGACTGAGACTACTGAAGGGACTCAAGTTACTGTAGGTCAAACTTTACACTTAGCAGCCATCTTTGTTTACCTAGACAAACCACAGCCAGCGTAACGTATGTCAGCCATTTGACTCATTCTATCACATGCTTTGTTTACGTTGAGTGCGGACCGGCTTTTTACAACTCTTTCAAACTGCTCAATTTGATATTAGTAACGTTTTTATGTTTAATTTTAAACTTTGCTATGAAAACTTTTAACTATTGATATAAGGGGAAAATATATCATGTACATTTTGTTTCCTGTTCTTATACGTCTTTAAACCATGAGCACAGAGTTAAAATAGGTCACCTTGGTTTATTAACCCTTGAGCTTCTTTAAAAGGAAGATACAATGAACACCTTTGGGCCCAAAATGAGCCCGCTTACAAAAGTCCAATAAAAATGTCATGTATATATTTTTTTTATTTTACAGCATCAAATCTTTTCAACACCAGACCTAAATATAGATATGTGTGGTTTTTTTTTTTTTACATTTATATACCTTTTATCATATAAACTCTTGATTATTTCTTTGAAAAAACACGAACTATGCAAATATTTCCCAAAAATGAGGTGCAATGTGCAATATTTGACATGAAGTTATTACAGCTTTGGCTAGGTCAATAAGTGATAACATTAATTATGCTCATTATTATTTTTGGAGCAATCAGTTTATTCAGAAACCTTCCACCTTTTACCTTAAGACCCCAAACAATCCCTCTCAAAAAAAGTCTAATAAAATTTTCACGTACAATTATTTGTTTACTTCCACTTCATGTAATGTTTTCAAAAAATTTTGATCTTACTATATTTATAAAGTTTTATTTTATTTTTATTTATTTCTTCATATAGTTTACATTTTTAAACCTTAAATAAAAAGTAAACCACCTGCACTGTTTTACAGTCTGTTTCCTCAGTTTAATTAATGATTTGCACTGATTCAAATTATTGGGACCTCTTGTTTTTAAAACAGAGCACATGGTTTCAACAATTTTGTCCAGAAAAAAGAAACCCAGTTTTACTTTCAGTTTCCTTACCAAGTTTTTGACGTGGAGCTTAAAAGAGAGATACGAATCGACCAAGATACCCAAGTATTTGTAGGAATCTTGAAACTCCATAGGGGCACAATTCGTAGATAAGTTAGAAGGAAGGACTGATGGGACTGACTTCCTGTTTGAAAACAGCATCCCTTTGGTTTTGTCAGCATTTAGCACCAGTCTGAGATGGAACAAATCTGACTGGATGATGTCAAATGCAGATTGCAAAAGCTGGAAAACCTCAGCAACTGTTTCAGCTTGACAATAAACAACTGTATCATCAGCATAGAAATGTAAGGATGCATCAGGGATGCTCTGACCTACATTACCTACTGTATGTAGATTGTAAAGAGGGTAGGTCCTAAGACTGAGCCTTGTGGTACACCATTGTTGACTGTTAAATAACTGGAGGAAGTACCATTATGTTGAACACATTGCCTCCGATCTGAAAGATAGTTAGAGAACCAACCAATGGTAAGATCTGAGAAACCAATTTCTGAGAGTTTATGACACAAGATGTTATGATCCACAGTGTCAAAAGCTTTAGACAGGTCTAAGAAAAGTGCAGCACAATAATCCTTAGCATCCAGTGCTTCAACAACGTCATTAAGAACCTTCAGTGAAGCAGTCGTTGTGCTGTGTTGTTTCCTGAAACCAGAATGATGGAGAGGTAAGATGTTAAATGAGTCCAAATACTTCTTGATTTGAGAGTTTATCAATTTTTCTAGAACCTTGGCTAAAATGCAGTTTAGAGATTGGTCAATAGTTGTTCAATGAGGTGGGGTCACCTCCCTTCAGCAAAGGTAGAACAAAGGCTGTTTTCCAAGCATTTGAAACGGTGTTTTGTCTTATGGAAAGATTAAAGATGTGGGGCACTGAGCGGCCAGCGTCAAGAAATATGGAGGAAGTTCATCAGGGCCTTCAGATTTTTCAGAGTCTAGACCTTTTAACAATAAATCACTGAACAAACAATAATAAAAATCCTTACTTTTGTCAGTAGTAATAACAATTATAATCAGCATAATTACAGCAAACTTGATTAAGTACTTAAGTTTAGAAGTTTAGTTGCTAATTAGTTCATCTCTAAATGTTGTGAGAACAAATTATGTAAACATTTTAGAATGCCAATTAAACTACACCAATGATTAGCTAGTATGTTTATCAAATGGCCCTTTGTCCATAAAAAAAATAATTTTTCTGTCAAAAAATAGAAAAAATAAACACCCTTTTTTTATTTTTATAAACAACTTCAAAATTGAACTTTGAAAGTTATATCTTTGTGTTTTTGAACAGTTCAATATTTGTATTTTATTTCAAACTAGGCATAAAACTTATAGAGAAAACAAAGATTTGTTGCAAAATTTAACTGAAGCATTGTGAAAATAACTTTTAAAAAGAATAATAAATTCATCACAAATACTTTTTTTAAAATTTTATTTTATTATTTTCATTCTTTTTTACTGATGTGCCTCCTTTCCTGTTTGTATCTCTTTAGCTTGAGACAGATCTATAAAAGATTACTGAGCAAACATTTACCAAACACCTTCATTTTACAGCTGCAATAATAAATAAATATTTGAATGTAACTTTTACAAAGTAAAATAAAACTTTGTTCAGGTCAGAGATGTGACATCGCAGTTAGGAGTGAAATATTTAGATTTACTGCAGCAAAAAATAATGTTCACTGAATAATTTGTCTTTTTAAATCATCATAAAGTTAATACAGACAATTCTGCTTATTAATACTGTGCAGTAATGTAGCCAAAATGATTCCCTTCCACCCCAAAAATATTAAATAAAAGGCAAAGAGGAAACATGGGTCAGATTCACACTGTTGCTTTCATCGCAACCAGCTAAAGAGTAGTGTGTGTGTGTGTGTGTGTGTGTGTGTGTGCGTGTGTGTGTCAGATCTGTTTATGAGGAGCAGGAAACAGATGAGCAGAGACTGGATCACTGCCAGCAGGACTGCTCCAGTCCAGGAGAGGTCCAGTGAACCCGTCTCCTCCTTGTCAAACTGTGGTTTGAAGAGTCACACTGTAATAAATCCAACTTCGTTTTTTTGGGATGAAAAACTATTTCCAGTTGAAAAAACTTGAAAAACTAAGTGTGACATTTGGGGACAATAATTTAAGTTGTTCTGAAAAACCAAGGCAGTTGTAATCCTAAACATCATTTTGTGAGTTGTCAGTACTTATATCTCTAAGTTGTAGGTCATTGCAACAGAAGAAAGTTCTGCTAACTTTCATGCTTTTGTTGTAAAATGCGGGAAAGCAAACTTTTGGAGTTGGCGTTTGAATTCAAGACTGCAGTGTGCTACTCGGACACGGAGCTCACAGAGGTAACTTTTACTCTTATTTAAATAATTTAAATATTGTTGGAATCGCTTTTAAGAATAAATAATTGTATATTAGGGTAAACACATCCCTAATATACAATTATTGGGGGGAATTATTACTGGAAATTATGATTGCTAAGACACTTTTTTTTAGCTAACCAGGTTGTAACATTTATGAATGAACCATTGCATTTTTATGATTTAGCAGTCAGACAACTTTTCACTCCTCAGATTACAGCCGGTCAGAAACAAGTGAACACCTGGTCCAGACAGAAGATTTATTCAGGCCTGGACCAGACTATCAAAAAACTGACATTTTGTGGAGGAAGTCTGGAGACACAACTACACCCAGGACTAGCGGCAGCTTGTGTGTGTAGGTAAGGCAATTTTTTTTTTTTAATTTCTTTGTGTTTTATATAACCTGGTCACTTGTTGTTTGAGAAATGTCCTTTGTGACTGTTCTATTTTAGTGAGCAAAGAATATATTTGGAACAGCCATTTGTTTTCATTGCCTTGTAAAGCATGTTAATTTTTTTTACATTTTATATGAGAGAATATTGTTAAATTTGACCTAAAGAGTACAACATACTCTTTAAAGAGGCTTAAATGTTTGGAATGTTTATTCCCTGTTTAGCTAATTTCCAACAAATTACCCTCTGTCTTTTTAGAATGAAATGAACACAGTGTCAGTTCTGTAAATTCACCCATGCCACTGAAGCTGAAACACTCTTCATCACAGAGAAACTCACTGGTCATACATTCAGACTGGTTATGCACTTTTGGAGCGGTGGCCTTCATTGTTTACTGAGGCAGAGGTAAGGAGCTGATCAAGTGCTCATAGTCATTGATAACAATGAAATGCAGTATTGAATATGTTTATGACATTTATGTTGCAATTTTACTTACTATAGATAAATCAAACTGGTATTTGTATTTTAAACAGATCAAGGAAGAGTTCCATCGTATCACCAACAAGGATGGACAGCTTCAGAGCAGAATGAACACACACCCAGACTCCTCAGACTCTATCGGGCCAGAAGAACAACTTTCCCTCCAGAGATGGATCAACTCCATGGAAGACTGGATGAAGAGGTGAAGTATAGATGCAGTCATGTCATTATTTGGGGCTGTATAGCCTTAGTGAAAAATTTTGTTGCTCGGGTTTTCATAACCTTACAGTAATCAGTATTTTAATAGAAGTTGTTCCAATATAAAAATATTTAAAAAAAAAGAAAATTCTAGTTTGTCAGTGGCGTTAACAATTCATTTTAGTTTACTTAAATTTATAGTAAATTATTTGCTCAAATATCTACATTGCAGCCAACTCTCCCCTTTTCTGACTACATGTTAGCATGATCTTTTCTGACTACATGTTAGCATGATCTTTTCTGACTACATGTTAGCATGATCATTTCTGACTTCTTGACAGTGCTTTCACATTATTTACCCTTTTATTCCCCTTAACACTATACAAACTAGAGCTGTTAGTAAAAGAAGAGGTCATTTTCATTAGGGAATTAATTTTAGATTAACATTAAACCAGGATGTTTTTATATAGAATGTTCTGTTAGCTACTAATGTCAGTGCAACATGTAAATGTTCTGTGCAACTCTGTTCCAGACATCAAGCATCACAGCACATGGACAAACATTGAAGGGCCTGCCTTTGTGTCTTCGGGACAGTGATGAGAAGCTCTTCAGGAACTGCCTTGTGAGTAACAATAAATGATGGACAACTGTGATCAATGTAAAAGATCAGTTTTCATTACACAGTTTCAGCAGTTTTTCTCTTTGTGCTGTGACAAGGACACAGATCCAGAGAACCAGACCAAGGGCCTCACCGTGGGGATCCTTACTGTGCTGGAGGATGACGACACCTCCCCTGCTACAAATGTCACAAGTCTTGCTGCTGTTGTGGAAGAAACCATCATCTTCTAGGATCTCCCTGACTTGCCAACAGCTTTTGCTTACCTCTTCGAGCTGATCTACACTTTTCAGTTCCCAAAAGATCTGAGGTACACCTTTGAAAACATTCACAAGATTTTTATGGGACTTGGGACAGATCTCTCTGCAAGGGTCTGATCCCTCGAAAACAGACTTCTTCGGTGAATCCAGCCAGAGAGCTGATGGGATTTGGTTTATTTGTTGTTGTTTGTTTGTTTTGTTTTCCTTTTTTTTTGGGGGGGGGGGGGGGTTACCTTACCTTTAATGTTGGTGTTCTTAATGTTAGTGCTCTTAAGTATAGAGCTCCTATCCTTTGACAGTTTAAAGGCATTTATATAGAATAAACAACATTTGTTGGGATTCATGCTTTAATGTAAACCTTATAGTAGAAACTCCTGTTTTAACTGGACTTAATGTTGTTCTAGTTTCAGTATGTCTACCTCTTTAGATGGTTTGCACCATGTCGGTTCTTTAACTGGTGTTGTTCAGCTGGTTATTGTGCTGCTTGGTAATAGGAGGACTTCTGAAGCATGTACAAACTCAGTACTGCAAGTGTTGCTTGAATCCTCATATTAACGTCTTTACATCCCTGAACCTCAGAAGTAGGTTTTGTAAAAGTTGTGTCAAAATATTCTGTATCTTTCAACCCAATACTCATCTCAAGTTCCACGGAGAAGTGATCTTGTACTTTGACCATTCCCTGGGCCGTCCCCCGTCTCATACTATTGTTGAGCAGTTGTGTATCAAACTGGTTTTGTACCTGTTTAGATCAGGTTAATGCGCCATGTTTTTTTCATTGTGTTGTTTACTGAACATCCTAAAAATCTCATTCAGAAAACAAGGAGTGTGACAAAAGTTGCAAAAATAAACATTTTGTATGTACAGTAGATGCTGCTTTGGTGATAATTTTTTGCTCTTCACTGGTTGCTGTATTTACTGTAGGTGCATAATTTTAAAGATGTCAGTAAGTTTAGCCACAAAAAAAAGTTAATTTAAATCTTTGTAATAAGAAAGTAAACACTATATTTTGAGAAATTATGAAGAACAAATTGGTATGTTTGGAATTCAATGATGGTACATTAAGAAATGTTTTAAAGTAAATACAACTTACTTTTGACTTGGCAAATTCATGATTCACAGTTGTACTTATGTACAATTTCTAGTACTTCCTTCTTTAAGTAGAGTGGAGAAATAAATAAATTGTTGCTGCAATGTTAAAATTTAAGTTACTACAACTCATAATTAAGTTGACAGTAATCAGGATTTATAGTTGAAAGAATCTATAATTTTAGGTATCTGCAAACTATAATAGAGTTAGACAAATATGAAATTCATAGTTTGTACAACATAAACTTTTAAGTTACTGCTACTTTCAAGTGAATTAGAAAACCCAGGATTCAAAGTTCTTACAACCTAAAAATTTAAGTCTCTACAACTTTTGGTTGAGTTACAAAAACATAGAAATCAAAGTTTGGCAAACTCAAAAGCAAAACTTAAATAGTTAAGTTGAAGTCCAAAACTTAAAAATGCCCTGAAGTTTGTTGCCTTAGAATTTTGAGTTCTGCCAACTTTTCTTTTTTTACAGTGCAGAGCCAGAGTTTCCCAGACCACCTTCAGAGGTTGTTGAAGCCAAAACACAACAAGAGAAAACTGAACCCAGTTCAACAACAAGACACTTCCATGTAAGAACTTTGCTCTGTTTTTCTTTAGTGTTTTTTTTTTTTTTTTTTTTTGCTTTTGTGAAAGTTTATGGTACTTTTATCCAGGAAAATGTTGCAACATTATACTGTGGTCTGGGACTTTTTTTTGTTTCCAAAGATGGTGGAGGATTTCATTGTTCAGTGATTGTACATTCATAATAATAATAAAAAATAGATGTTGTTCCAAATATAAGCATAGTGCAATGATTTGAAAATCGAATATACGTACACATATTATATTTATCATGGATCATAGTAAACATATCAGATAATTAACTTGAGAAATTGTACAATTTTTGGGGATTTTTTTTTCTCCCAGTATAAACTTGATCTGGATGGAAGCAGAAGTTGTTTTAAAACCTGTCAAAAATCCTCAAGTGGGAGCCAACCATCAGCTCCCTCATCAAGAAGGCCCAGCAGAGACTGTACTTCCTGCGACAGCTGAAGAAGGCCAAGCTGCCGGCCAAGCTGATGGTGCAGTTCTACACGGCCATCATCGAGTCCATCCTCAGCTCCTCCATCACGGTGTGGTACGCCGGGGCCACTGCCAGGGACAGACTGAGACTGCAGCGCGTTGTGCTCTCAGCTGAGAAGGTGATCGGCTGCAGCCTTCCATCCCTCCACGACCTGTACGTCTCCAGGACTGTGAGGCGAGCAGGTCGGATCACAGCTGACCCTGCTCACCCTGCACACGGACTGTTTGAACCACTCCCCTCAGGCAAGAGGCTTCGGTCCATACGGACCAGAACCTCCCGCCATAAGAACAGTTTCTTCCCCTCTGCTGTTGGACTCCTGAACACTCATAGTGCTACCTCATAATGTCTGCTTTGGTCACATTACATCTGTATTATAACTGAATACTCCATCTGTACTGTTTTCTACGCTTTTTTATTGTTTTCTATTGTATGGGTGTACATATGGTTATGTTTTTAATTTTACTTTATTTGTGGGTGTACACAGGTCTTATGTCTCATGTAATGTTCTCATTTTTACTTAATTTTTACTTTATTTTACTTTATTACTATTCGCACCTTATGTCGAAGCAAATTCGTAGTTTGTGAACCTCGTTCATTGACATTGCAATAATAAACTGATTCTGATTCTGATTCTAAAATTGGTGAACCCTGCCCATCTTTACTTCTGACATTCAGCCTCTCTAAAATTAAACGCAGTCCTCTTACTGACCTCATGCTGATTAACCTAATTAATTGTAGAATGCTCCTCTACATTTTGTTTATGTACAACTTACTTTACAGCCAACTTCTGTGATTATTGCAATTAAAAATGTCCCGATTTAAAAACTTATTTGTTAGTGTAAACAGAAACATTTACTGTCATATTGTGAATAATGATATATATATATTTTTTTTAGAATTGAAATTCATTCCATTCTATTTTAATTTCAATTTTACTCACTGTTGCAACTTTTTTTTGGAAATGAAGTTTTTTAGCTGAAAGCTGGTTTTGGTTGGTATTTGTTTAAATCAAGTTTTTGTTTTCTTATGGAGACCTCTACACAAACTGTGAAAAAGCTTGATGGACTGAAAGAATGCCCCTAAAATGTAGATTAGAGTAAAATTGAATTGTGATTATGAGGGTTGGTTCTTCTGTCAGATTGTCTTTCAGTGCTTCAAACAGCCGAATGTCTGAAAAACCTGCAGACTGTAGCGTGCCTGGACTGAGCCTTTGTGTTGCATGTATGGCAGCACACAGAAAACTATTGACTGATTTTCATAAAACTGGTTTGATCCAGATTATTATCAAATCACTTAATCTTTATTTCCAGTCTGAGGAGATTACTGCCAGATAAAGTTTTGCCAAAGAAAATTTCACCACAGACAATATCCATTAGAAGTCCTTCAGAGACAGGACACCAGAGCCAGATGGGACGTCCTGCAGATCCTTGATGCTCAACTGAAAATACATTTTATGACTGAAACAAAGTTTTTACTGAAGTTAAAAAATAGAATGTCAAGCAGGTTTTGGCAAAAAAAAAATAATAATAATAATAACGATAATGATAATAATAATGATAATGATGATAATAATAATAATAATGGTAATGATAATGATAATAATATTGATAATAATAATAATGATCTTAATGATGATAATGATAACAATAATGATAATGATAATAATAATACTTTGTAATAATAATAATAATAACGGTAATCATAATGATAATAATAATTATTATTATATAATAATTATAATAACAATGATAATGATAATAATAATAAAACATTCAATAAAACATTAGTTTTGACCGCAGTTCAGAACAAAAAAAATAAAAAAATGAAGAAAAATTCACCAAGTTCCATTTCGAGTGAGTTTACTATGAAAAACTGTTTCAAGGAAATAAGTCCAACATCGAATACAGTGTGTACACATTTCCACCCTCTTCTACAATTCAATGCTACTAAATTGCTATTTTTTCCTCTGCTATGCTGTTTGATATTTTATGACACTTTTAGAAAGATGTGTCATTTTAACATTTACAGTGAATTGTACTGCTGCAGGTGACAAAAAGAAATACAGTAAAGTTCCTGCCGTATTTTTTATTTTTTTATATTACTGAATTAAATGATCTTTTACGATTTACCGGTAAATATGCGGGCGGCACGTGGCTCAGTTGGTAAAGCTGTTGCCACTCAATGAGTCGGTCACTAGATCGAATCCCATCCAGGGGCCTTTCTTGGTATTGTTTGCATGTTCTCTCTGTGCATGTGTGGGTTTTCTCCGAGTACTCCAGTTTCCTCCCACAGACCAAAAACATGTATGTTAGGCTGATTGGTATCTCTAAATTGTATCTAGGTGTGAATGAGAGAGTGAATGGTTGTTTGTCTCGTTTTTCTCTACATGTCCCTGTGATGGACTGGAGACCTGTCCAGGGTGTCCCCCTCCTCCCGCACAGTGATGGCTGATTATGGACACCAGTGACCCCTGTGACCTGAAAAGGAAGAAGCTGGTAAAAAATGATGGATGGAAGCTTAATTTTTAGACTAGGTAGACTATGGAAGAAGGAAGAAGGAGAAGTATAGAAACATGAATTGTTCAAAAAATGAAAAAAAAAAAAAACCAAGTGGTAAGAACAGACTGAAACAGTCTGTGAATGGTAGAAATAAGACAAGTACGACTGCAATACATTATGAGCATTCAGATGTTTAGCGATACTGAATATTTGTTGCATCCATCCCTCCAAACATCCAGCCATTATCTTTACCTGCTTCTTCCTTCTTGGGTCACGGGAAGCATCTTGATTGCAAGATCACATCATAAGACTGGGAATCACAGCTGTCACTGTGCAAGTGGTGGGGGACACCCTGGACAGGTCTCCAGTCCATTACAAGGACACATAGAGACAAACAAGACAAACAAGACTTACAACTGGAGTACCCGGAGAAAACCAACGCAGAGAACATACAAACTCTACCCAGAAATCCCCCCTGCTGGGATTCAATCCAAGTGATCCATCGTGCCACTCGCTGTAATCATAGACTCTCTTAAAAATGTATTCACTTGGGGTTTCCCTTCAACATAAAGAGGGAAACTGAGATTTAACATTCTTGTCATTCATTGTGTACTTCCACTAATAATTTTAAAAGCCCCTTTGTTCTTTGTCCTTCATGTTATTCCACTTTCCATCTTCTCGCTCATCTCATTCCCTCCCCCTCTCTCGCTGGAAGCTGACCTCATCACAACAAGCATTTCTCCAGATGTGCACCTCCTCTGACACCACAGCTGTCCACCAAGTCCTGCAGCTCTTCAATGTTTCTGCCTGGCAGTGTGCAAGTTTCTCACTGAGTGTGAGTAAATCAGCATTTTGTGGTAAGAAAACATGATCGTGTTAGCAATGGAACAGAAAAGGTTCAGAATAAGCATTGTATAGTATATTATGTGTCAGAGCTTTGGGACTATTACGTTCTGCAGCCAAGTGAATATGGAAGTATAGTATTCTGTTTGGCATTCTAAACATTGACCTCTTTTGTTTTCAACAAAACTTTAACTGTTGCTATTAGAATGTTTTAGACAAGGGGTCTTGAACCTGCGGCTCTGGAGCCACACATGGCTTTTTAGTTCCTCTACAGTGCTTTGACCATAAAACTTTATTTTATATGTAGACTGTTTTTGCGGGCAGCACGGTGGCGCAACTGGTAGAGCTGCTGCCTCTCAGCGAGCAGGTCCTTGGTCAAACCCCGGTCCAGGGGCCTTCTGGGTGGAGTTTGCATGTTCTCTCCATGCATGCGTGGGTTTTCTCTGGGTACTCCAGTTTCCTCCCACAGACCAAAAACATGCATGTTAGGCTGATTGGTAACTCTAAATTGTCCCTAGGTGTGAGTGAGAGAGTGAATGGTTGTTTGTCTCGTTTGTCTCTATGTGGCCCTGTGATGGACTTGCGACGGGTCCAGGGTGTACCCCGCCCCTCGCACAGTGATTGCTGGACATGGGCACCAGCAACCCCCGTGACCCAAAATGGAATAAGCGGGTAAAGATAATGGATGGATGGATGGACTGTTTTTGCAGTTTTTCTGATATTTCTTCTGCAAATGTGTGAATTCTAGTATTAATATAAGAAATAAAACATGTTATCTGCAACATGGTTCCCAACACTGGTCCTTGAGGAACACCATCCTGCATGTTTTAGTTGTTTCCCTGCTCCAACACACCTGATTCAGTGATTTTATTACTTCTTGAGATTTGCAGATGTCTGTTAATCACCCATTTATTCAAATCAGGTTTGTCAAAGCAGGGAAAAAAATAAAACATGCTTGGTGTTCCTCAAGGACCAGTATTGGGAACCACTGATCTACACCATGAAAGTAGTTTGTTAGCCACTTCTTTAAGATGATTTCCAGTCTTATGATGAGATCTTATTTTCAAACTCACCCAAATGTTGTTGGAATACCTTTAAGTTAAACTGCTGAGAAGAAATATGCTGTTAATTTGATCACAATTTAAAAAAAAGGAAAATAAGCAAAAGTAGATAAACCAAGTCAAAGTAAATGCAAATATTTTGATTTTGAAATTCCATTAGTCATCCAACAAACGGCCCAAATTGTTATACTCCCTTTAACTGTAGTGTCTGAGTGGTTAGAGCAGTCGTGCTCCAAAGCGAGAATTGGGGGTTCGAAGCCACCAGCAGTCACATGCTGAAGTGTCCCTGGGCAAGACACTGAACCCCTCATTGCCTCCGATGTGTGTCCCATCAGTGTATGAATGTGATCTAAAGCACTGATTAGTCTCTTTAGAATGATTTTTCAATTAGCTTTGTAGAGATCTAGTAGTGCTGTATGAATGGTAAATGAGGACACAGATTGTAGGAAAAACGCTTTGAGTATCTTGAAATAAGATAAAAAGGCGCTATATAAGTACAGTCCATTTACCATTCATTTACCATTTAACTTGATGTTTTTTTTAAATATTTAATTTTTTTCCCCACAATTAACTGAAAACACATAGGCCTGCACAGTTCAAGGATTCAAGGATTCAAGGTTCTTTGTTAGTTGTACCATATGTGGTATATGTGGTGGAACAAAATTGTGTACACAGGGTCCCAGTTACAAACCGAATTCCAAAAAAGTTGGGACACTAAACAAATTGTGAATAAAAACTGAATGCAATGATGTGGAGGTGCCAACATCTAATATTTTATTCAGAATAGAACACAACTCACAGATCAAAAGTTTAAACTGAGAGAATGTATCATTTTAAGGGAAAAATCTGTTGTTTCCAATTTTCATGGCGTCAACAAATCCCAAAAAAGTTGGGACAAGTCCATTTTTACCACTGTGTGGCATCCCCCCTTCTTCTTACAACACTCAACAGACGTCTGGGGACAGAGGAGACCAGTTTCTCAAGTTTAGAAACAGGAATGCTCTCCCATTCATGTCTAATACAGGCCTCTAACTGTTCAATCGTCTTGGGCCTTCTTTGTCACACCTTCCTCTTTATGATGCGCCAAATGTTCTCTATAGGTGAAAGATCTGGACTGCAGGCTGGCCATTTCAGTACCCGGATCCTTCTCCTACATAGCCATGATGTTGTGATTGCTGCAGAATGTGGTCTGGCATTATCGTGTTGAAAAATGCAGGGTCTTCCCTGAAAGAGATGACGTCTAGATGGGAGCATATGTTGTTCTAGAATCTGAACATAGTTCTCTGCATTAATGGTGCCTTTCCAGACATGCAAGCTGCCCATGCCACAAGTGCTAATGCAACCCCATACCATCAGTGATGCAGGCTTCTGAACGGAGCGTTGATAACAACTTGGACTATCCTTGTCCTCTCTGGTCCGGATGACATGGCGTCCCAGTATTCCAAAAAGAACTTCAAATCGTGACTCATCTGGCCACAGAACAGTCTTCCATTTTGCCACACTCCATTTTAAATGACCCCTGGCCCAGTGCAAACGTCTGAGCTTGTGGAGCTTGCTTAGAAATGGCTTCCTCTTTGCACTGTAGAGTTTCAGCTGGCAACGGCGGATGGCACGGTGGATTGTGTTCACTGACAATGCTTTCTGGAAGTATTCCTGAGCCCATTCTGTTATTTCCTTGACAGTGGCATTCCTGTTTGAGGTGCAGTGACGTTTAAGGGCCCGGAGATCACGAGCATCCAGTAGAGTTTTACGGCCTTGACCCTTACGCACAGCGATTGTTCCAGATTCTCTGAATCTTTTGATGATGTTATGCACGGTTGATGATGATAACTTAAAAGTCTTTGCTATTTTATGCTGGGTAACACCATTCTGGTATTGCTGCACTATCTTTCTGCGCAACAATGGTGGAATTGGTGATCCTCTTACCATCTTGGCTTCTGAGAGACACTGACACTCTGAGAAGCTCTTTTTATACCCAATCATGTTGTCAATTGACCTAATTAGTGTTAATTGGTCTTCCAGCTGTTAGTTATATGCTCAATTTCCTTTTTCCAGCCACTTATTGCTACTTGTTCCAACTTTTTTGGGATTTGTTGACACTGTGAAATTTTGAATCAACATATTTTTCCTTTAAAATGTTACATTTACTCAGATTAAACTTTTGATCTGTCATCTATGTTATATTACGAATAAAATATTGACATATGCCATCTCCACATCATTGCATTCAGTTTTTATTCACAATTTGTTTAGTGTCCCAACTTTTTTGGAATCCGGTTTGTACATCCAACAAAAATATTAAAATTTAAAAGAAAAACGGTAATAAGATCTAAGATATGAACTAAGGAAAATGTTAACTAAAAATACACTAAGCACTCTGAAGAGCAGTAACAAATTTACTTGTTGAAAACATTTTATCCTAAATGAAAAGTTTTAACAATATCCCCCCCACATGTGCAGAAAAGAGGGACAGTTGGTATATTGGCAGAATAATGTTAGAATTGCAGCTGCCATGAAAACAACAGAGGAGATATGTATATGGATAGAGTTAGAGAGGACATGGAGGTAGTTGGACAGAGTAAGATGGAGGAGGATGAGTCGATGCGGAGAACCCTGAAGAAGGAACAACCAAAAGATAAAAAAAAGAAGACAATATTCCACCAAAAGTGTTTACCATATGTATTCAGAAACCACCACCTCACAACCTGTGCTGTTAGTAAATTAGATTAGTCATTTCTGTTACTAAAATCAGTTGCGAGGAAATTATTTTATTAATTCTCCTCAATCTATTTCTCATCCAGCTGGATGAATAAGCAGTGTCATCAGCAAACTTGAAGATGATGTTTGA
The DNA here is from genome assembly GCF_014905685.2 of Nematolebias whitei. Taxonomy (NCBI): domain Eukaryota; kingdom Metazoa; phylum Chordata; class Actinopteri; order Cyprinodontiformes; family Rivulidae; genus Nematolebias; species Nematolebias whitei. Next base: position 18,139,348 of record NC_056498.1, read on the forward strand.
GCTGTACAGTCATATATGAATAGAGTACAAGAGTGGACTGAGGACACAGCCCTGAGGTTTACCAGTGCTGAGGACTAGTTTGGAGGAGAGGTGACTGCTAATTCTCACTGCCTGTGGTCTGTTGGTGATGAAGTCCAGTATCCAGCAACAGATGCACTTCTCCAGGCCCAGTGTGGTGAGCAGAGACAAGTTTGGAAGGGATTATGGTGTTGGATAGGCTGAAATGTGTTTTGCTGTCTGGAGTAACGCACTCCTGTTTGTGCAAGCTCATGTCGCTTTGTCTCAAACTCAATCCATCTGTGTTCGAGCTTAAACATGCTTTGAATTATTTGCACATCTGCACGTGTGTTTATGTGTTCAAGCGCACATGGAAACATGAAAAATACAAATAAAAGTCTCGAATACCCAAAAGTTGAACCCATTTGCTTGATATTGAACATTCGTGAAAAAAATGACAGACATACATTTCTAATAAGTTTTTACAGTCAAACTTTCAAACACTAGTTTATTACTGTTTAGTTGGTATTTTAAGTTTATTCAATATGCCAATAATTACATTGATCAAAGGGAGAAATCATTCATGCTGGATCTATAAATATGTTGAGGCTAGCCACAAACCCAGCTCTGATTATAGAAACAAGATTCTAATTTAACTTGAGTGGTTTGATGCAGGGCAGCACGGTGGCGCAACTGGTAGAGCTGCTGCCTCTCAGCGAGCAGGTCCCTGGTTCAAACCCCGGTCCAGGGGCCTTTCTGGGTGGAGTTTGCATGTTCTCTCCGTGCATGCGTGGGTTTTCTCCAGGTACTCCGGTTTCCTCCCACAGTCCAAAAACATGCATGTTAGCCTGATTGGTAACTCTAAATTGTCCCTAGGTGTGAGTGAGAGAGTGAATGGTTGTTTGTCTCGTTTGTCTCTGTGTGGCCCTGTGATGGACTTGCGACCCGTCCAGGGTGTACCCCGCCCCTCGCACAGGGATTGCTGGACATGGCCACCAGTGACCCCCGTGACCCAAAATGGAATAAGCGGGTAAAGAAAATGGATGGATGGTTTGATGCAATACATACCTTCACTGCAGCTTCTTTTAATTGAATTGAATTTCTCTTTTGACAATAAAAACTATTTAATAAAGTAAACACAAGGTAAAGTTATTAACAGTTTAATTCACAAAGAACTGTGAATAAAGCTTCAACAGATTCAAAGGTGCCAACACTTTCGGTCTTTCTGAACAGGAAACAGAAACAACATCAGCTTGATGTGCATCCCAATGCTGTATTCATGGTGATTAAAACATGGTAAGACCATTTCTCCTCTGCTGCCATCTAAAGGGGGTGATATGGAATTGGTTCTGGATCCTTTATGGCAACAAAAATGTCACAAGAATATACATAATGTATTAATCTGCTCTCTGTTAGCTGTCAGATCCTGCGTTTTTCCAGGTAGCCTTCCACGCTCACCTTTTCTTACTCATCAATCAACTCAGATGCTTCCACTTTCCCAATCACCTCCTCCGTTTTTATTCAGTCTCTTCATCTTCATGTCAGCAGTTCATTACTGGTTTCCTGCAGGTCAAGTTTGCTTTATTGTCTTGTCGCCTCCATGTTCCTGATAATCCGATTGTACGATTTTTGCTGCTTTGTCAGCGTTTTGATTTTTATAAAAAAAAAAAAAAGAAATAATTTTGAGTCTAGTCTGTCTGCTCTTTGGGTTAAACACTCGTCCAACTTGGCAGTCGTCGTAGTTCATGCCAAACACCGTTTTATATTTAATATTTTGAATCACATGATTACATAGAATTCTGCAGAAATTTTGCAAATAAAAATAATAGCAGCAGCCACTACCTGTGGCAATTCTGGCAGTAAAATAACATTTCTGCCAGAATAAATTGAGTTAAAGGTTTTTTTTAAATAATGCTCTTATAGACCATTATAAATTTCTTAAGACTGATGTATTTTCAGTAATTCTGTTTGGTCTTGGCCCCTCTCTGACTAGCTGTTAGCTCCTCGATCGTGTCAGAATCAAATGTTCTTTTTCCAAAACGAGGTCAGATAAAACATATGTCCGTAACTCTTTCACAGAGCCCCTTGTCGACAGATCTGGACTCTCCATTTAAAATCCTAGCCAGGTGTTTTAGCTTTATCCAGGGAGGAGGTGATGATGGTTTCAGCCAGCTGGAGGGCGAGGAGATGAAGATTGCGTTCATTTGACCTCTGCTCTCTCTTAATCACATTAAAGACCCAGTTTATGATGTTGCTTGACAAATCTTCTGCAAAAGTCTCTACACTGGTTCCCTGCAGGGCACCTGCTTCCACACTGTCTCTGGCCAGCTCATTAAACGACAGTGAATGCATCAGATGCTCCATCAGCTCCGCCTGTGGGTCACTGATGGCACCGCTGGACTTGTCCTCTTTGTCCTTTGGCGTTGGAGGAGGAGGGGAGGGCAAGAAGACGGTTGCTAATCCTCCCTTGAGTTTTCGAGCAAAGCTGTGTCTGCTCCTCTCGAGCTCAGGGAGGAGAGGAGTGGTTGGAGGGGCATCTGGGTAATCAAGGGATCCCACAACCAAGAGCCCTGATTGGGACAGGGATGGATGGTATGACTGAGTATCTCTGGATGTCTGTACGTCCTTAACTTCATCCATCTCCGTGTCAACCAAGTCTTCTTCTTCCCCAGATTTATCCACAAAGGTCTTATTTTTAATCTCTTCACAATCAGTCTTTACCCCGGACCTCTTTGAACCCCCTACGTGGTCCCCAGCATGTCCAGGAATACACACATCCCTTAGAGCAATCTCCATTACTGCTGATACGAACTCCTGAGCAAACATCTCCGGGTTTTCGCTGGAAGAGGTCACCTTAGGTTCCAGCTTTAGGAAGGACTGGATCATGTACTCTGCCATACTTTGTGCAAATTCTTCAAGAACCTCAGCATTTAGGGGCAACATTGGATCTGAACTTTCTGTCTGCATTGGATCCTGTGACGACAAACACAAGAAGCTTGGTTAAAAATAAAGGAACACATGAAGAAGAAAATCATAAATAGTTTGAAATGCTTTGTACTGTATTTTCCGCACTATAAGTCGCTCCGGAGTATAGGTCGCATCAGTCAAAAAATGCCTCATGAAGAGGAAAAAGCCATATATAAGTCACTTCACTTCCAGCTGGATGACAGACTTTTTTTTCGAGCGGACCGCTGCAGCGAGCTAACGGGGAAATCACGGGGAGGCGGAGTATGCATTTACGTGAGTAAAAGTTGGTCCACGAACTGTACTGTTGTAAATAGCTCATGCTCGAAGGCTTTGGAGCAAATAACAGTGAAATGTCGGCCACATTATCTACCCCGAGAGTTCACTGTGTCTTTCATCTCTGTCGTCTACATTCCTCCGGACACTAATGCTAATGAATCACTGCAGGAGCTTCATGATATCATCAGCTCGCTGCAGAGCAAACACCTCGAGGCTCTTTACGTGGTAGCCGGAGACTTTAATCACGTGAATCTAAAGGACTGTCTCCCAAGCTTTAATCAGCATGTGACGATTCCGACACGTGGAGACAAGACACTGGACCGTGTTTACACGAACGTAAAAGATGCATACAAAGCCGAACCCCGCCCCCACCTAGGACTGTCAGACCACATCTCAATCTTCCTGGCTCCTGCTTACATGCCCCCGCTGAGACGCTCC
>NC_056498.1:18153025-18160386 GCF_014905685.2 Nematolebias whitei
TTTTCAATAATTATTGAAAAATATATTTGATTTTATTACAGTTATTTAAATATATACTATATAACTGCTGCAAAACAAAAAACTAAACAAAGAACTCATGGCTAACTAAAATTCGAAGATATGAGGAAGCATACATTAAGTATGGCTTTACAGTCATACAGAAAAATGGCCATGATTGCCCGAAATGTATCCTCTGTCTGGAGACCCTCACAAACGAGTATTTAAAACCTTCCAAACTTTGGCGCCACTTGAATGGGAATATAACACAGTGTTTAAAACATGTTAGTTAATAACATGTTTTATGCTCATCAGCTGTAATAATTAATTGAATATAGTGAATAAAAGTTAAAACATTCTAAAAGTTGGTGTTTCTTTACATATTTTGTAACACTGTGTTCTGCTGTTGAAACTGATGGTTATTGCATAGAAAGGGCACCACAGTCACATATGACTGTATGTTTAAAATATGCTGTACAGAGGGATGGACGAAACGGAAAGTGAAAGTAAAGAAGGAGAACTGAAGCTGATCCAAGTGTCTGTTTATTTTCCCATTAATTCAATCTTGCAACCCACAACACCCCTGAAGCTGTTAAGACTCATAAATCACTAACCAGAAAAAAAAATAATAATTGGTGATATGTCACATTATCTGTGCTGCTGATTATCTATGCTGCTGATTTCTTACCCATAAGCTGCTGTACTCATACCCATCTGCTCACAACTGACTCATGTTCAGGCTGCTGTTTAATACGTGGTACTATATTATATTATTATTATGTAGCGTATATCATACTTTCTTTTTTTATACTTTGTATTTTTGCAATTTCTTGGGTGTAACTGGGACCTTGAGCAAACAATTACATTCCACCTCATGCACCACAGCCGATGCGAAAGACAATAAAGTCACCTTGAACCTATATTCTACCATGATGCTTACTATATTTCTTTTGTACTTTGTAAATATTATATTTCTTTTGCATTTTTTGGTACTTTATTTTTTACTTTTATTGCATACTTTAGTATTCCTTGTTTTTTAAGCAAGTAGAATCGGTTTTTCTCATCCTGAACATTTCATTGCATCCTTGTCCTTGTGCTGCATATGACAAATAAACTGTAAACTAATGCTTGTTCATACACAGTTACAACAGCTCACCTGTTCCTTCCATATTGACTGGAACATTCCTCTCATCACTACTGGCTCTGCTTCTGAAACTAAAACACATTTTAAAAATTGTCATAACGCTCAGCACAAATCTCTCCTTTTTTACAAAGTCTCCTGATCATTTCAGTCCAGTTTCATTAATATAGAGCTATATCATTTAGCATCTCAGGGCACTTTCATATAGAACAGCTCTACACCATACTCTTCGCTAAATTAATCCTAATTATATTCAGTCAATGAGCTATCCTGCCTGCCCACTGTCCATCTTGAACTCTGGGCATATTCATGTTACACAGTTTTATGACCATTAACTGCTCCTGACAGTTGCTGCACTAACGCTGGTCTGTGAGCCCCAGTAGGCCTGCTGCTGTCTGTCATGCTGCAGAAATAGCTTATCTTTATATCAGTGAGACTGACTGCTTCAACAAACTCACTGTCATGTAGAAAAGGCAGACAGCTCTGTGAGGGTCATGCTCTTTGATTTCTCCAGTACATTTTACACAATCCAGCCTGATTTGCTTTGTCAGAAACTCCAGAAGACTCAGGTGGAGGCCTCAACAATCACCTGGATCAAATACTACCTGACGGACAGAACACAGTTTGTGAGACTGAAGGGTTGTGTGTCTGACCAGGTGGTCAGTAGCTCAAGAGCACCACAGGGTACTGTACTCTCACCATTCCTTTTCACTCTGTACACCTCAGATTTCCAGTATAAAACAGACTCTTGTCATCTGCAGAAATATTCAGAGGACTCTGCAGTGGTTGGGTGTATCAGAGATGGACAAGAAGCTGAGAACAGAGCAAGTGACTTCAAAAAGATCAACAAGCTCATAAAGAAGGCTGGCTCAGTTCTGGGGACTCCTCTAGAACCTTTGGAGATGATTGTACAAAGAAGGATTCTTCAAAAAATGAAGAACATTATAGACAACCCTCAGCATCCTCTTCATCAGACTGTCATACAACAACAGTGTCTTCAGCAGAGGATTCTTCAGATCTGCTGTAAGACAGACACTACAAGAGATCCTTCCTGCCCACAGCCATCAGCATCTAGAACAACTCTTTAATGAACCAGGATGATGAGTTACAACAACATTTAATTTCCCTCTGGGATTAATAAAGTATTTTTGAATTATTGTTCAACAGGGGAATTTAAATACATGTTTAGGATCATTTCAGCCTTGTCTGATTGCATAATGGAATTCAACATGTTTGTGTGAGACCAGCCAAACCTAACCTTCTGATACAGGAAGGATACAGCATTAAATTAATTTACTATGTATTTCCTATATTTAACCCAATGTGGAGCAGTTGTAAATCCCACCCTCCGTAGCACAGAGGCATTATGTGTGTAGTTATACGAAAACATCAACAAATCGCTAAACGCGTGCATTTCTATTGGATGGTAGGAGATTTGAAAATGTCCACAGCTCCTCCTTCTTCAGCATTTGCTGCCTACATATGGTTTTCTGGGCATTCTTGTCACCGTCGAGATGGGCGGCGATAGCCTACCATTGTTAAATTTAGAAATAAATTTGCTTTTCTAGACAATAATATTTTATATATCTATTTTTTTTTTTTTTAGAAAACATGCAAAATAAGCCTGAATAAACCTAATTTTAGTTTATAAAATGCTTTTTTATTCTTAAAAAAAAAAAAAAAAAAACCCACAGCGCTACTCCGGACGATAAATCAAGCGCTCCCTAGTGACAGCATTCTTAGCAGCTCTCTGATTGGCCACTCTCGCTCAAATTTTAGCCAATGAGAGCGAGACGCAGGAGCTTTAGATCCTCAGCTGAAAGACTTTTGTTTGCGGCCATCGAGCAACTCGAAAAACGAACTATTTACTAAAAAAGACGCAGGTTTCCCCTTCAAACTATACAACACGGGATATATCACGACGAGGTAAGATAATGCATGAAAGTTAAGCGTTGATTGTTTGTGCTCAGAGCGTGTGTAGTTGACGGAACTCCACCCGTGCAGCGTTCAGGGCACTCACACGCGCCTCGGTACTTTAAAACTCAACGCTTTAGGTTAAATAAAAAGGCAAGTTTTGATTTGGACCTTTTTTTTTTCTTAAACGTATCCAGGGGCAGCGTTGTTTTCAGGAGTCAGCCATGCCTTTAACGAGGGGAAAGAAATCTTCAGCCACCGCTGGAAGCAAGATACCCAGACTACCTGCTGCAAAGACTGAGAACCAGGTGACCCTGCAGCTCTTCAAACAGCTTTTAAATGTTTACTGTGGGAACAATATTTGCAGCCGTGCAGGGCCTAACTGGACACGTGTTTTGTGACTTTGTCTCAGGAGGAAGGCCCCCAGGTGAAGAGGTCCTCCTCCCCTCCCCGTGGAGCTCCTAAGAAGAGGACTGCTTTCATAGACATCACCAATGTGAGTGTTCACATTCAGCACTTAAAGCAGAATAAACTTCAAAAACCTTAAAGCATTGGAGGAATATTAGCAGCTTTGTAGAAATCTCTTAAGATTGAGGGTGAAAGAGTCATTACTGCCACAAGTCAAGTTCAAGTTGTGTTAACAGTAATGAAATGCTCAGGATGAGAAGAACTGATCTGACTCACTAAAACAAAGAAAACAAACTAGTAATGCACCGCCTGACCAAAAAACAAAAGTTGCCACCTGGATTTATCTAAGCAAATGGATACAAGCCTCCTATTGGATAATTACTGCATGGGCGATTGTCTTTCAGCTGCAACAAGTTATTTAACCCCAACTGGTGCGATGAGTTGCTTCTCATTTCTTAAACAACCATGTTGAAAGACACATCGCGTGGTCGTGGAAAAGATGTCAGTCTGTTTGAGAAGGGTCAAATCATTGGCATCAAGCAGAGAGAACATCTAAGGAGATTGTAGAAACTACTAAAAGAAATATGTCCGGAAAAAAATCCTGAATGATCATGATCAGCGATCACTTAAATGTTAGAAATCAAATCAAAGAAGAACAACAGCAGCACTCAGGGCTATGTTTAATAGTGAAAGTAAGAACATTTCCACACGCACAATGTGAAGGGAACTCAAGGGATTGGGACTGAACAGCTGTGTAGCCTTAAGAAAACCTCTAATCAGTGACGCTAACTGGGAAAAAAGGTTTCAGTTTGCTAGGGAGCATAAAGATTGGACTCTGGAGCAATGGAAGAAGGTCATGTGGTCTGATGAGTCCAGATTTACCCTGTTCCAGAGTGATGGGTGCATCAGGGTAAGAAGAGAGGCAGGTGAAGTGATGCACCCATCATGCCTAGTGCCTAGTCATCAATGCAAGATATTGGTGAAAAATTAATGCAACACTGGATGGAAATAGATCTTGTGACATTGTAGAAGCTTATCGAAACACTGACACAGTGAATGCTGCTGTAATCAAAACTAAACGCGGTCTAACGAAATATTAGTGTGAGACCTTTTTTTTTTTTTCTTTTTTTTTTGGTGGCAAAAATTTTTTTTTTGGCCAGGCAGTGTACTAAAGGATACGGTAAGGGTTCAAAATTAAGTACCAAAAAGTGAAAAAGTAAATACAATATTTACAAGGTCCTAAAGAGAAAATAGTCCACAACAAGATGGTAGAATATAACGGTGCAAGCAGGATGAATTTGAATAAATAAGTATTTCACAGGTAGTAATATAAGGTTAAATGGGCATCTGTGGCTGAGTGGTTAGAGCAGTCGTCCTCCAATGCAAGAGTTGGGAGTTCAAATCCACCAGCAGTCACATGCCGAAGTGTCCCTGGGCAAGACACTGAACCCCTCATTGCCTCTGATGCGTGTCACATCAGTGTATGAATGTGATCATAAAAAAGCACTGATTAGTCTCTTTAGATTGATTTGTTCAATTAGCTTTGTAGAGATCTAGTAGAGTGCTGTATGAATGAGTAAATGAGGCACAGATTGTAATGTAAAGTGCTTTGAGTATCTTGAAATAAGATAGAAAGGCGCTATACAAGTACAGTCCATTTACCATTTAAATGTACATGATATATACCAGTATTGCACATAACTAACATTTACTACACAGACTGTGTGACAGGTTATTGCACACTGAGATGTATTATAATGGTGAGGTAGATTCATAGATACTGTATCATACATGATACAGCCACGTAGTGCAGCAGCAATAAATAATAAACATATTGGGTGTCACAATCTAATTTAGCTGTCACAGATGTTGCTTGGTGCAAAGTTATTTCCAGTTGTTCAGTGTTATTTATCAAGAGTTCAGTAATTTTACAGCTTGTGGATAATGGCTGTCTTTTTGTGCACGATGGCAGACTCCTGTATCGTCTGCCTGAGGGCAGTAGATGCCAGAGTCCATGCTGGGAGGGTGTGGTCCAAAGTCAAAACAGCAGCTGTTACCCAAAGTGCTTAACAGTAAAATCATGGGAGTAATTTCATGGGGGGGAAAAAGTAACAATAAAAATAATTATAGTACTGAAAATTAATTGCAAGCATCAAAAGGAAACTACAGAAACGCAGAGCAATTAAATACTAAATCGAGTCGCACTGTAAAGATTTAAAAACAGGAAGTGAAGTGGGGGGTGGTTCCAAAGTTTGGGGCCCACGACTGAAACAGCCCGATCTCCTCTGAGCTTCAATCTTGTTTTTGGAACAGCCATAAGCAGCTGGTCAGCTGATCTCAGGGCCTGAGAGTTGGTTCAGTAGCTCAGAGAGGTACGAGAGTGTGAGGCCATTTATGCACTTGAAGGTCAACAGGAGAATTTTAAAAACAATTCTGGTACGTACATGGAGCCAGCGCAGGGAGGGCAAAATGGGTGTAATTCGTCAACCCTATGAGTTCCTGTTAAGAGCCGAGCTGCAGCGTTTTGGACGAGCTGGAGACGTGAAAGGGACACCTGACTGACCCCAACATAGATGCGACACATGGAGGCATGGACTAGTTTTTCAAGGTCAGATTGGGACAACACTGGTTCAAGCTTAACTCTCTGCTTTAACTGGAAGAAGCTTTTCTGCCGAACAGAGTTGATGTGTTTATTGAACTTAAAGTCGGAGTCTAAAACCATCCTGAGATTCCTAAAAGTCTGCTTAAGGTATGGCTGCTGTGCCACACACATCCCTGACTTTAGTGTTTTGTGATCAGTGGTGGTGTCTGTTAAAATATCAAGAAATGTTGAATTCTAGTCGTGTAGATGACTGCAACAATCAGATCGCGAGGAAGACTCTCACTACCACACCTTGTCAGGAATCGAGAAGTTGCTCAGAAATTATTGTTGGACGTTGGGCATCTGCGGCTGGCCAGGTTAAACCACAGTTTTGAATGGAGCAACGTGCAAGTTTGTTCTGCTCATTTTGTGTACGGCAATCTACATGAAACTGAATTAGTGCACTGCTTTAATCATTCGTTGACTAGACCGTGATTCAGTCCACACACAGCCCCAGGTCTGAGCTGCAAATCGTGTTCACAGTCTCTCTCTGATCCACCTGCAACACATCTGAGGCCTCTAACCCAGTTGAATACTTGTCCCCGAGAGCCACTAACCTGCATGCTTTAGAGGTTTCTTTGCTCCAACACATCTGATCTAGATCAGTGGGTGCTTTAAAGGCTTATACAGAGCCTGAAGAGTTAACATGATTTAATATGAACTGATATAACCTCTTATAACACTTCAGATTATTGGCAGTATTGGGTCTTGGATGGCTTTTTGTGAAGCGTTCATGAAGTGATCATTGTATGTACATCTAGAACTAATCAACAATGTTTGAAGCAAACCTAATTCCAGACGTAACAAGGTGGAGTCGGGTTCTCTGGACGGATTCTTCTTTGTTGAGACGTTTTTTCTTTTATCCAAAAGACTTCTTCAGTCTGAGGAGCTGCAACAAACTCGGTCTTTAAATAGCACCTTCACATAGTGGATCAACCAGTTTGTTGTTGACATTTAAATGTGCTTCATAAATAAAGTTGACTCGGTCTTGTCGAAGCTCCAAAATTCACGGTTGAAACCTGTGCCTTCATGTAAAAGTTGTTTTTCTCTGCAAAAATAAGCCGTTTACTGATATTTTTTTATTTTTATTAAAAGCTTTGTGTAAAAAAAAATGCTATGCTAAAGAGCTCAAACCACACAGAGTGTCCGCCATTTTGAGAACCGAAAAAAGGAAAGAGAGACGGCCCATGCCACGTCAAGGGGCCTCCCTCCCATTTTTCTTAAAGACGCGCTGCTCGCTCCCTCACTATCCATCCTTCG
>NC_056498.1:18160396-18169770 GCF_014905685.2 Nematolebias whitei
TACGTGATCAGTTGGCTTTCAATGTATGTGCTGTTAATAACTCTCAGCTACTACCACACACAATTTTAGCTCTATCTGTACAAACTGACTGAGTTCTAACCAGTTTGGTGTTTGAGATGGCCATCTTCACTGAGATTAACTCCCAAAAGTTCAATCATTACTTTCTAAGAGTGTCATTAAAATATACCCAGTGTTTCACAAGATATTTTCCTAACAAGCCACTTGTGGACACTATCAAATAATCATTTGCTGCCTTTCATTACAATACTAAAGCTTCTCAACTTGTGTAGCACGTGTATAAATAAGTAGATGAATCAATCCATTAGTTTTTATAGAGTACTGGATTACTAAAATATTCAGTAGCTGCAACTTTGCACTCCTGTTTCTGTTCGGTTGGTTTTTGTTTCATGCTTTGTAGATAATGTTCCTGAAGCCCCCCCCCCCCCCCCCCCTCCCTACAGATCATTTTACCTGAAATATTTCCTGCATAAAACTACATCAGCTCTTTTCTAATGTGGCTGTGGACCCATTGGTTTTTACTCCATCTAGTCAAAATGAATCCATCACTACTGGTTTAGTAGCACACAACAAGTAGGGATCTGCTGCCGCCTGCCTCGCTCTTTTCAGCCATCACCACCGTGGCTCTGTGGCTGCTGTCAGCCTAATGAATGGAAAATGCCGGAGCTCTTCCTCGTCTCCTCGGGCCAGCTTACGGGTGCGTTTTCTATTTTGCACTAAGAAATAACAGCTGCAGGGCTGTCGTGTCGTGTTGCTCTGCAGGAGGCAGAGTGGAAAAAGCTGTGCAGAAAGTACCACAGCTGAGGAAATGATGAGCTTTCAGGCTGATGATGATGATGGCTCACACGCCCTGCGTGCGTGAAAACGCACATCAGCATTAAACGCCAGTTTGTGAGGTTCTGGTTGATATTTTTGATTTTCAATACATCCAGTTGGATTTAAAATCGGTAGCCATCCTTATGGTCCACAGATTAAAGAGTAATTAAAAAGGCCTTTTTGAAATGGGCTTTGATTCTTTTAAATCTACAAGAGGTTGTAAGAGTAAAGACTAATAAATGGATCATATGAAACTGGGTAACATAAGTCAACAAAACGTAAACTAAAACGTGAGGCATGCTCAATAATCCAGGTAGATTAATCTAACAAGGTTGAGTCAGGTCATCCGGACAGATTCTTCTTTGTAGAAACGTTTCTTCTTTTATCCAAAGGACTTCTTCAGTCTGAGGAGCTGCAACAAACTCAGTCTTTAAATAGCACCTTCTCATATGGGATCAACCAGTTTGCTTCTGACAGCCAGAACTAGCTGTTCACATGATAAAAGAGGACCATCAGCCTAACAATTGGTTGTTAGTGCCCTGATGGCCGCTTGCTATTCAGAGGGCTGAGTGATACTAGCAATAACATCATTGTAAGATGGAGGTAGTTGAGCATGGAGGCCCCTGTTTAATGATTCATTCATTCAACCTTTATTTAGACCGGTAAATCCCATTGAGCCTCGCAAACTCATTTACAAGAGACCTGATATGATGGACGGGTTATCTTCACAAAGATGGCCTCCTTTATTCCTCTCTCAAACCAACTAAGCTAAGGATGCATTCACACCAGTCCTGTTTAGTCCGCTTTAATCGAACTCTAGTCCGTTTGTCTAGAAAGTCCGGTTTGTTTGGGGAGGTGTGAATGTGCAATCGAACTCTGGTGCCAACCAAAAAAAGCGAACCCTGGTCCGCCTAAATACCTAGGTCTCTGTTCGGTTGAAGTGAAATCTAGCTCCAAAATCAGGAAGTGGACTACAGCCCAGGGCATTCTGGGTAATTGCAACCAAAACAAACACGCATGGTCTCCATGGTCTTCTGTCTCATCTTCTGCTCCTGCTGAGTCCATTGTTGGAAAATGTTTGTTTGGCACATGTACCACAGACAAAACCGAAATCTTAAAACCGCTAAAATTTGATGCCACTCTATTTTGTTTTTTTATTTCCAGAAGTAAGCAGTGTTGCCAGATCTCCCGATGGAAACAAGCAACCAGTTCTATGAAAACAAGCCCAACTGGCAACCCACCACATTGTGTAAAACAGAGGCTGTTTTTGAACAGTATTAACATACATTTATTAAGGGATTACACAGAACAGCAAAATTATGCTAAACACTTTGAATAACATATTTTTAAGCTCTGATTAAAAACAACAACATTTTGTATATGTAATTTTTTTCTACATATTTTTAAAATGCAAAACATCCTGACATCTGCGTGTGAGCGGAGCCCCCTAGTGGTCGGCGACAGTATGAGTGTTCGGGGTGCACACCCACAGACGTATATATGTCTATTGTGGGTAGCAATAAACAGGAAACAGGAGCGTGGAAGGGACAAACTACCTACTATCCCTCATCTTTTGCTTTATTGTGCGGAGCTGGACGATGATCAACCAGTTTCACTTGGAAAAAAAGTCGAGCCTAAATAACCGCAACCGGCGACTCACCAGTTTTGCAAGCGACTTTAGAAAAGAACAAGCCCAAAGTCGCTTATAATAAGCGGACTTGGCATCTATGGAAGGAAGTTGTGCTCACTGTCTTCTTCAGAGGTTTTTGTGTTGTTTCCTTCAGTAGTTCTTGTAAGCAAATGTTCCAAATTTTGGTCCCCAATCGAACTTGAGTCTACCGGACTATCGGGTGTGAAAACGACCTAAAACACTTGACTCCTAATGTTTTTGTGCCCCATCATTCATGTGGGAGTTCAAGTTCCTGCCGAGGAGTGTAAATAAGACGTATAACTGTTGTTTTGCTTGGCTTTTGATCAAAAGATTTCATAAAGCAGTCAGTTGTTGCAAATGATTGTTAATCTGTGAAAATCTATAATTTGCTGTTGTATCGGTGCATTATTTCAGTCTGAAATAATCTTAATTCCTACTGCATCTCCAGGCTCATAAGATTCAGATCAGCCTTCCAGGGAGGAAGAAAGAGCCGGGGAAGAAGTCTGTAAAGAAAACAAACTCCACCTCCGTTCCTGCAAAGAATCAAGCAAACTCAATAAAGTAAATGGTTTTTATTGCGTTTATTCTCCCCAGATGTGACTTCTTGCTCTTTGTGTTGTAATTTCTTCAGTTTTGGCTTTAAATCCCAACCTCTCGCCCTCCGCAGGTCGTCATCTGTGAGCTCCGAGGGAACGACTACTGAGAGGGAGAAGACGGATTCAGAGGAGGAGGAGAAGCAGGTCTCGCCTCCACTAGAGGAGCTGGTGGAGGCTCCGCCCCCTGCTGCTCAGAAAACGCCGGTGCACCTTCAGAGGCAGCTTGTGAGGAAAATGACACGCTTCATAGGAAGCTGTGCAGAAAAGATGGAAACAAATTTCTATTTCTTGTTGTCTTGTTTTCTTTTAGATTCCAGAGGAGTTCGACATCGACTCCGACAACTCCGAGGACTGTTACCTGTGTCCAGAGTACGCAAAGGATGTCTTTGACTACCTGAAGCAGAGAGAGGTGAGCTGACACAGATGCTAGAACATGTTTCTAATCGTTCAAGTTGCCCTCGGTGGCTCTGATAAAGGTCACTCCAGGGAGTGACGCCGAATGTTAAGGTTGTCGTTCTGTTTGCATCTCTGCTCCGGCTCAGGAGAAGTTTGTCCTCTCTAACTACATGTCCAAGCAACCCAGTCTGAACCCAGAGATGAGGGCAATACTGATCGACTGGCTGGTTGAAGTTCAGGTGAGTAATCATGACACATCTGGGTAAAATTTATGTTGCGTAAAAAAAGTTTTTGTGGTTTCCAACCAGGAATGTTCTCAAAATGCCCCCATTTTAATGTGTAAACCTAAGAAGCCAAAAGGGAAGATTTAAAGGAATGTTAAAGCTGCTGGATGTGATGCATTATTGTTACTACGGTAACCACATGTGTGTGTCTCATTCCTTGGCGGTACTGGGCCTGCCACGATAACTAATATTGCTGGGCGATTAACTGTCTCAGAAATTATTGCGATAAACGATAATATTGTTTGAAATTTGACAGTTAGTAATTATTGTTTAATTTAAGAAGAAATGTCGGTTAATTTTTGTGTGTAGTACCTTTTTTCGACCACCGGATGGCAGTATAAGACTGTTTAAACCGAAGGATGGAAAGTGAGGGAGCAAGCGTCACTTTAAGAAAAATGGGAGGGAGGCCTCTTGACGTGACATGGGCTGTCTCTCTTCGGTTCTCAAAGTGGTGGACGCTCTGTGTGGTTTGTGCTCTTTAGCATAGCATTTTTCACAAAAAGCTTTTAATTAAAAAAAATCAGTAAACAAGTTCTCAGCTTCTTTTTGAAGGGAAAAACAACTTTTTACACGAAGGCACGGGTTTCAACCATGAATTTTGGAGCTTCGACAAGAAGGAAGTTTTTCCCGAGGTCGACCTGTTAGCTTAGCTTGTAGCTTAGCTTTTCAGCGCAGCTGCTTTTTAACGATCCAAAAACGTGATTTTGGACGGTTAAAATGGATTTTAAAGAGAAAAGACAAAGGGAGGGGTCGTTGAGGAGCACCAGAGTTGAGCTTTTTGTCATCCAGTGTCTTCAGTAGAAAGAGAGAGAAGAATAAACGATGAAGCGATAAATGAAAATGAGGTCGATAATTTTCATTTATCATGCGATTAATTGATTTATTGTTTATCGCGACAGGCCTAGACAGGACTCTTAAAAAGACAGGCAGACGGAAACAGAGTAGAAAGTGATCCTGAGGCAGTCTTGATGAAAAGATTTCTGAATCTTAAGGAGCAGAAGCATCTGGCCCTCGAGGGCCACCATCCTAAAAGTTGTAGTCATTTCCCTGATTCACTTGAATTACTCTTGTTAATCACTTTCTAATTCAAATCAAGTTTTTTGAGCAGAGATGTGTGAAGACATGCAAGAAAGTGGGATATGAAGATTAGGATTGGACCGTAATGGTTGTGTACAGTTTTACTGTACACAATGTATGAAATATAAAACGAACAAAGGCCTTTCACTTTGGTCTTGAACAGTCAATTTTGAGCTCTGATACATTGAGAGTTTAGATGTTTGGATCCTATTAACTGCAAGAATCTTTATTATCCCCAAGGGGCAATTTGTTTCAGTCAGTAGTCGCACCAAACATTCATACTAGACAAAACATTGAGACAATAAAATAACAGAAATCATCACCGTTTGTTGAGAAGACTGATCTCTACAGGGATGAATGAGTTTTTCAGTCTGTTTGATCTACATCTGGGCAGCAGATACCTGCGTCCACATGGAAGCAACCTGAACTCAGCATGGAGTGGATGATCAGGATCTGCCAGAATCAGCCTGGCCTTGTTCACTGACCATGTCTTGTGTAGGTCAGTGAGGTTCTGTAGGTCAGTGAGGTTCTGTAGGGCTGTACCAGCAGTTTTGCTGCACATCCTGACAATCCCTGAGACTTTGTTCCTGTTCTTACATGTCAAAGGTCAGTTTGTCATCAAGAACCGTTCGCAGATATTTATCTTGATGCACCACCTCAGCAGCTTCACCGTTAATGACCACAGGAGCTGCAAATGAAGAGCCTTTTCTGAAATCAATGACCATCTTCGTCTTAGAAACATTTAACATTAAAAAGAAGACTCGGACCATTCAGTGAAGGCCACAGGCCCGCGGTCTGGGTCATCACTGCTGAGAAGGGACAGGATGACGGCGTCATCAGCAAGCTTTAAAATATGGCAGGCATTTTGATATCGTAAAGTCCATCTTTCTGTGACCTTATGAACTTCGAACGATGCTTCTAATGTGAAGTGTGTCTGAGCTACAGAGACATAAAGAGAACTTGCTTTGCTCGGTTTTTATAGTTTAATTTATTTTTGTCAAAGTCCCAATTTTATGTGGAAAATGTTCAGTTTTATTTCCCAGTTTTCATTTGTCATTGAATATACTGCTACCAAAAGCCAACACAATATTTTTAATAGAGTTCTCACATTTTGATGCATTGTTTATTTGTCAAAGCTGCAGGAGTGGGGAATGAAAAATTCTGACAATAACAAGTAAATAAAGGCTGAATGAAAACAAGTGTTGACTGAAAAATAATAGTAATAAGAGCTCTTTGATGCTTTTGCACTGGCACCCTTCATTAATCCTCCAGGCAGCCGGTGTTGAAGAAAAACTCATCTGGAAGCAGAATCCAGACTGTTCTCGTTGCTGCGATCTTTCTGTTCTGATTCTGTCTTTGCCTCTGCAGGAGAACTTTGAGCTGTACCACGAGACCCTCTACATGGCCGTAAAGATGACCGACCACTACCTGTCAAAAACTCCCATCCAAAGAGAGCTGCTGCAGCTTGTCGGCTCCACAGCCATGCTCCTAGCTTCCAAATTTGAGGTGAGGGGGGTTTTAAACTAGGCCTGTCATGATAACAAATTTTGCTGAGCGATTAATTTTCTCATAAATTATTGCGATAAACGATATTGTTTGAAATTTGACAATTATTAGTAATTGCAGTCAAATTTAAGAAGAAATGTTTAAATTGTTTTTGTGTGTAGTAACTTTTTTGACCACCGGATGGCAGTATGAGACTGTTTGAGCTGAAAAAGAGAAGAGAGTAAAGAAAAGAGAAAGGGAGGAGTCGGTGAAGAGCACCAGAGTTGAGCTTTTTGTCTTCCGGTGTTTTCAGTAGAAAGAGAGAGATGAAGAAATGATAAAGCCGATAAATGAAAATGATTGGCCTCATTCTAATTTATTATGCGATTATCGTGACAGCCCTATAACTACCGTACTTGCCACCGTACACGTCGCACCGCCGTGTAAGTTGCATCGTCCAAACATGTCTAATAAAGTGGGAAGAAATATAAATAAGTCGCTTCGCCGTATTAGTTGCATCTTTTATGCGTCACCGCTGACAACCAAAAAATATGGGCCGGTGTTGTGCCAAAAATCGATTGGCTGCCAAAAGGCAGCCGTGGGAGCGTGCACGGGAGGACTTTAACAAGACGTTAACAAGATTAACGCTTAAAACAATTATTTGTTTGCTCGAAATTATAGTAAAGGTGTGTCTCAGTCTAACTTTTCCTTTATAAATGCACTTTGATGGTCAAATCAGCTGCATTTCTCCTGGGTGGTGGCGAAATGCAACCGATTTGACGTTTGCTCCAGGAGTTGTGGAGCGAGACGAAGGTGGCTTAGTATGGCAAGCCAAGTGTCTCATTAATAGCCACGTTTACCTATTAATGAGACACTTGGCTTGCCAGATGAGTCGAGGGCCCTCTAGTGGCTGAAAATGATAGTGTTCAATAAACATAACTGGTTTGTTCCACTTTGGAGTAAGCTGTTTGGGGGAAGAATCAGTTTTGTGTTGTGTGTTTCCTTGACTGATGAAGCCTTCTGGATGGAAGGTGAAACATTTCAGCAAAAAAAAAAAAAACTTTCCAGATGACCTGACTGAAAATTGATGGATTGTATACCTAGATCATTGAGCATGGATTATTATTATTATTTTTTTTTTTTTTGGTTGTGTTCAATATTTTCCATGTCGGAATGAATGAAATCATCATATCTCAGCCAAAAATTTGGTTATAAATGCGGGGGGGGGGGGGGGGGGACATACGTAACTCGTTTTGCCATACAAGTTGCAGGGCATGTTAATTTATGCAAAAAGGTGCGACTTATATGGCGAAAAGTACGGTAAGTAAAGCTGACAACCGTGAGGGTTTTAACACCAAAACTAACACGGCTCCATTAGGGGGCCTGTAAGGTAAATGATGAGCAACATACAAGTAACATTTTTATTTTTGTGATCCTGCAGGAGCGCACCCCGCCCTGTGTTGACGATTTCCTTTATATCTGTGATGATGCGTACAAGAAGGAGGAGCTCATCTCCATGGAGGCCAGCATCCTGCAGGCGCTGTCGTTTGACATCAACATTCCAGTCCCGTATCGCTTCCTCAGACGCTATGCCACGGTGTGTTGGTGTGTTTTCTGAGCTCGAGCGCAGCCTGGACGACGTGCAGCTCCTGCCACCACCAGTGTGTTGATCGTATGAGTGTGGGATGCTTTTGTTACTCTGCTGCTCTTGAGACTGCTTTCTTTGGCTGTCTCTGTAGTGTGTGAATGCTGGGATGGACACCTTGACTCTGGCCCGCTACTACTGTGAGATGAGTCTCCTGGAGATGGACCTGGTGCCAGAGAGAGGCTCACTGGTTGCCTCGGCCTGCTTGCTGATAGCGCTGGTTACCAAAGACCTGGGAGGATGGGTGAGTTAAGCCCCACACCGTCTTAAACAAGCCATACTATCCACACAAACCTTACATCGTTGTCAGATCAAATAAAACATTATATTATATTATTGATGGGTTGGAATGAGTAGTCTCTTTATATCAGGAAAAGGAGTTTACTCACTGTAATTTCTGGACTATTAAGCGCACCTGAATATAAGCCACGCCCACTAAATTTAGAGGATTTAAAAAAAAATGCCTTTATTTAAATTTTATGAACTTGTTTTTTTTTTTTGTTTTGTTTTTTTTTTGTTTCGTTTTTTTGTTTGTTTGTAGAAATCTTATATGCCTGTGATCTCCAGGCTCACAGGTGGCACTTCATTAAATACAGGTCTGACTCTGGTGTGGACGTCACTGCACACTTTTGTCATTCAGAAATGGTGGTTGAATTTCTTTTTGGTGAAGGACCCGTAAGATAACTCCACCCGGAAATGTTCCCATCGTCACTGGACCGAGGCTCATTTAAAATGGACTGACGCAAAGTGGAGAACTGCTCTGTGGTCAGAATAATTGAAATCTGAATGTCTTCCATAGGCCTGTCACGATAAACAATAAATCAATTAATCGCGTGATGAATGAAAATTATCGCCCTCATTTTCATTTATCGGCTTTATCGTTTCTTCATGTCTCTCTCTTTCTACTGAAGACACTGGATGACAAAAGGCTCAGCTCCGGTGCTCTTCACTGACCCCTCACTTTCTCTTTAAAATTGCGTTTTTGGATGGCTAAAAGCAGCTAAGCTATAAGCTAAGCTAACAGGCCGACCTCAGGAAAAAAACTCTTGTCTTGTTGAAGTTCCAAAATTCACAGTTTAAACCTGTGCCTTTGTGTAAAAAGTTGTTTTTCTCTGCAAAAAGAAGCTGAGAACTTGTTTACTGATTAAAAAAAAATTTTTTATTAAAAGTTTTGTGTGAAAAATGCTATGCTAAAGAGCTCAAACCTCTGAATGTATGCCATGTCACCATGTCAGCCCATGTCATGTCAAGAGTCCTCCCTCATTTTTTTTTTTTAAGAGATGCTGCGCAATTGTCCATCCTTTTGGTTCAGACATTCTTATACTGCCATCAGGTGGTCAAAAATGGTACTACACTCCAAACAAATCAACATTTCTCCTAAAATTTGACAATTATTTATTGTTAAA
>NC_056498.1:18169780-18180783 GCF_014905685.2 Nematolebias whitei
AACAAATCAACATTTCTCCTAAAATTTGACAATTATTTATTGTTAAATTTTTAACAATATTTTCGTTTATCGCAATAATTTCTGAGATAATTTAATCGCCCAGAAAATTTTGTTATCGTGACAGGCCTAGTCTTCCGTACTGAAGGGGGACTGCCCAACTTATCAGCACACACTTCAAAAGCTGGCTTCTCTGATGGTGTTTGGGTGCATTAGCACCAATGGCATGGGCAGCTCACACAGCATAGAGGCACCATGGATGCAGAAAAATATCCACAGGTTTTAGAACAAATGCTCCCGTTTAGACAACTTTTCTTTCGAGGATTTTGAGTTGATGTAAAATTGGCGCTGGTGTCGATGGGACCGACTATGATCTATACATTTTTGTTCTTGTTTCTGGCTTAACTCAGGATTTTTTTTTTCCCCCACAAGTTTTTGCAACCCCACAGAAGCTGAAGCTCTTTTGTCTTCTTTGAACTTGAATGGAGTTTGTAGATTATTGGATTGGTTTGAGAAACCAACGCCTGCCTTGTGTCTCGTCCTGCAGTCGCCCATCCTGCAGTTCCACTCCGGCTATCAGACGTCAGACTTGGCGCCAGTCGTCAGAAAGCTCCACTTGGCGCTTTCGTTCCCGCCGGATGACAAGCTGAAAGCCATCAGGAACAAATACTCTCACAAGTAAGTCTGTAGATATAAACGCATGCTCGCATGCCAACATTTTAATTCTAAACTGCTGGTTTATTTGATTTTAAACAACATTTTTCAGGGTGTTTTTTGAAGTTGCATCTCTCCCTTTGGTGGATATCAACATCTTGGAGAAAGCATTAGCTTCCCAGTGACATCGACCCTGAATATGTTAAAGCAAAGACCAAATGGTGTAAAACCTTCTCCTCTTCACCCGCTGTACATAATTTGTTCATAAGTTTTATATTTATATGTGTAGTTACGTCTTGTCTTCCATAATTATTGGAAATAAAACCATTTTGCTTGTTCCAAAATAGTGTTTTTACATGGGCATTCGTCTTTAAGCCTGTAAACATTTATTTTCTTATGTTCTTTTTTTTTTTTTAAACCTTTTTTAAAGGAAAATGAAGACTCTTAATTTATTAGTAATTTCAAAGCCTAATATTTGAGTGTATATATTGCAAAACTGAAAATGATGGAAGTAAGTCAAAGGCTCGATATTACTACTAAATTATAAACAAGCCCATAAGTTTGACGTGTTTTCATACTTTGGAGTGTGCAGCCATGCATGAATGCATTTTTATGTTTTTGTACAGTGTTCATCATGTTAATATTGCCACGCTTAATTATTTGTGCAAAAGACAAGCAGATGATGCTGCACTACCTTTTTTTACAAATGGCTGTCCTGTGTCTGTTTAAAATAAAGAACCATCTTTTAATGTTTGGCTGTTTGTTTCACTCCTATCTACTCACTGGTTGAATCAGGCGACAGCATTTTGTGGAAAAGAAATGGAATAGGATTTCTGCAGGATGTAGTTGTGCGTCTTCGCCACCAGAGGGCAGTAGTACAACGATGTATTTTGTATGTAAAGGAATGCAGGAAGTTCCAGGTGCTTTGAGAAGCCTAAACTTGGCTATAACTATTTATTTAATAAATAAAACATTTAAAATTAATATATTTACACTCAGATGTTACATTAGTAAAGTCTCTTGATAATGCATTAGCTCACATTCATTCAACCTGTATTTATACAGGTTAATCCCAGAGCCTCGGGGACTCATTTACAAGAGACACCTGACATAAAGTGAGTCACCTGAAGTCAATCCACTTTTTATGTCACCTTTATTTTTACAAGTAATTTCAATGAGATTGTATTATATGGGGTCTCATTTTCTAAAGAGGCCATGCAAATACAGTCAATACTGTGCATACTGCAATTAAACAAGTACTAAAAATCACAAGCACAACTTTACAGTGATGTCTTTACCGTGTCCCTAAAATTAACGCTGCGTTTACTTCAAATCTTGGATTTGGGAATGACGTCAGATTCAACTTAACTGTGTTCCCGTTACAAGTCCAAAACCAGGAGGACAAATCAAGAACTATGGATGTGCATTCAAAGTTTGTACCAAAATATTAATCCTTAATGATTGAAGAGTACTGTGTTCTGAGACGGAACGTGACTAAAATAAAACTTTTTACTGGAACTATCGGCTTTTTTGAGGCAGCCATATTGGATTTTGAGTTTAGGGCTGATCAGGCATATCTGACTATCAACTTGGGGGTGCAAATGTACGGCACCAGTTCATTCCGTTTCTGTAACGAAGCAGGGCTGTTTCACGCCTTGTTTAGTCTAAGATGAAGGAACAGAGTAGGAGAAAGCCTGTTATTCAAGTTTTGAACGTACCAGGATGTGGTAGTGTAGAGCAGGGTGCAGTCTGCTTTGGTTAGGTGACAAATAAGGCTCTTTTGTAAAACGGTATGCAAATAGGCCATACGGACCAGTTTGTCTTCTCTGGTTGTTCATAAGTTACAGATTGAGCCAGCCACATCTCGCACAAATGTGAGCTTTCAGAATAAAATAGGGCAGTTGGAACTAAATGAGGCGTGGATCAGAACTCAGCTGGGTTGAAGTGAAGCGTGACTCATTAAATGTGACTGACCTCGTCTTCATGTCCGTTACAAAACAAATACCTCACAAAAATAACTCTTTGGTGATCTTTGTGGCTACCGTAACCAGTAAAAAACTGCAAGTTGCTGTCCATCATCAATATCCCGTCAGTAATCTTGTTTAGTCCTGCGAGGGGCCGGCCACTAGAGTTGCATTCAGGCCCAAAAAATCTGATTCGACCCCAGCCCGCAGTCATAATTTCCAAATCCAACCCGACGAACTAACAGTAATTACAGGTCCGAACCTGGAAAAAAAAAACATTTTGAATTAGTTATTAATAGTCAGGGATGCGCAGCTGAATAAAAGAGGCAGAAGATTCAGAGCTGAGAGGGTGCTTGTCATTTCATGGCTGTAAAAAAGCATTTAAACCTCGTTTCTGCCTGCACTCTTCTGAATTACTGAGACATGTGGACAGCTCTGACACGTGTCTACACCTGTCGTCGGGGACGCGCAGCTGAATGCAGATTCGGAGCTGAGAGTGTGTTTGTCTTTTCATGGCCGTAAAAGAACATTTAAACCCTGCTTCTGCCTGCATTCAGATTTATTCATGGACCCTGCTCTGACATGTCTGCTTTGGGATCTCACCTGTTTGGGTCTTCGGCCGCGTGCGTCCGCTGAGTGCAGCAGCAGAATGAACGTCCATTTGGGTGATGGATCGCTGCCTGGCATTACAGTCCCATCTGAAGCTTAACTGAACTTTTGACCTCTTTCAAGACCAGTCAGCTCACGGTGAAATGGCCGCGTGCGGATGGTGAAAGTATGGCTGGCCATGTTATCATATAATTGGATTGCGGCTGATGCTGACCTAATTAAAAGCCAGAGACCCGCCCATTAATCGCATTATAACGGCCCAGCCCTAATCCGGGTCGGTCTGGGCCGGGTTTCGGGTTCAGGTTAGAAATGTCAGCTCTACCGGTCACACACACACTGTCATCACAGTACTACTGTATCTTCTGAACTTTAAGTCACACATTTTTTCATAATTTAGCCAGTCCTGCGATGTATAGTCCGACGCGATTACATTTTTTTTCCATATTCATGATGCAATTTTTGACTGATGCGTTAAATGTTCATTCGTACTGACATGAATCAAAGAGTAAACATAACCATTAGCAGCCGCGAGAGGACACTCTAGGCTTTTGACAACTGTTGTTCCTCTTCTAAAACCCCCCTCCATCTTCCTCCGGAGTTGGCAGAGTTGTTCAGAAGTGACACAGAGGATGGTAACTTGCTTGTTGGACTCGTTGGCTTGTTATGTTAATTAGGCCTGTTCAGGATCACAGGTATGTTCTGTGTGTTGTTATTTCAGATTAAATGTCTGTTCTTGCACTTTGTAAAATACACGTCTAAATATGCGACTTGTATATGTTTTGTTTCTTCATCATGAGGCATTTTTTTGATTAATGCAATCTATACTCCGGAGCGACGTATAATCCGTAAAGTACAGTAAGTCGTGACACTGCAGCTTACTTTTTCATATGTAGGCCAGTCTGGCTCTGATACCTTGCTTGGCAGCGCAGCACTGAGGCGCACGAGAGGTGTGCCGTCTTCAAACCCTCACCCTTGTCACCTCAGTCTATTCAGATTTCATCCACAAATACCTAAATTGTACTGAGCAAAAATATAAATGCACCACTTTTGTTTTTGCTCCCATTTTTCATGAGCTGAACTCAAATATCAAACTTTTTCCATGTACACAAAGGCCTTTTTCTCTCAAACTGCTGATGTCAACATTATGAATCGAGTGGCCCGTGGTGGTGGTGGGGTTATGGTATGAGCAGGCATACGTTATGGACAACACACACTGGTGCATTTTATTAATGACATTTTGAATGCACAGAAACACCATAACTGAGACCCATTGTTCATCCACGACCATCACCTGATGATGCAGCATGCCATTTGCACGCTCCCTCTAAACTTACATCTGTGTCATCGTGCTGTGTGATAAAACAATAACAAGTGAACAATATTTGAGAGAAAAAGGCCTTTTGTGTACAAAGTCTTAGATCTTTAGAGTTCAGCTCATGCAAAATGGAAGCAGTGTTTATATTTTTGTTCAATTATCTAGAAAAAAATTAGCATAAAACCTCAAAATATTTCACTTTGCTTTTTCTGTTGGTTAGTGTTTCAGTTTTAAGTCATTTAAAGTGAAAGCAAGTTAAATTTAATTGGGTACTGCATGGCAGGCACCTATTATTCTACACCTCGGAAGTGAGTCTACATTTCTATCTCGGTTAATGCGGCCCAAACCACAGCGTCTACCCCCACAAAAGTTATATCAAAATGACTGGCTCGGCCCCGTGATGTGTGCTATTACTTTTATTGGCATTTCAAGTTAGCATGGCGAAGTAATTTGCGAACAAAGACGCAATATTTCACCAACTCCAGGAACTAGTTGATGACTGTCCACTTATTATTCTACACCTGAAAAGCGTATCTTTTTCAACTTTAATGCGGCCCAAACCACAAAGTGGACCCTTACAAAAGTTATATCCAAACGACCGGCCCGGCCCCGAGATGTGTGCTATTAATTTTTATTGGCAATTGGCGTTACCATGGCAACATATTTTGCTAACGAAAATGATCAATTTCCCATAGGAAATGAATAGGAGAAAGCTGTTCAAAGAAACTGAGTAACGTCGGGAGCCATTTTGGTTCAACAAGTATGGAAGGCACCCATCCATCCATCCATCCATTATCTTTACCCGCTTATTCCATTTTGGGTCACGGGGGTCGCTGGTGCCCATGTCCAGCAATCACTGTGCGAGGGGCGGGGTACACCCTGGACGGGTCGCAAGTCCATCACAGGGACACATAGAGACAAACGAGACAAACAACCATTCACTCTCACTCACACCTAGGGACAATTTAGAGTTACCAATCAGTCTAACATGCATGTTTTTGGTCTGTGGGAGGAAACCGGAGTACCCGGAGAAAACCCACGCATGCACGGAGAGAACATGCAAACTCCACCCAGAAAGGCCCCCGGACCGGGGTTTGAACCAAGGACCTGCTCGCTGAGAGGCAGCAGCTCTACCAGTTGCGCCACCGGGCTGCCTGGAAGGCACCTATTATTATTATTATTATTATTAATTAGTAAAAAAAAATAACATAAATTATTAATGATTCATTTTAATAATTACAAATAATCAGAGTCAGAGATTCTTTATTGTCATTCGCACCTCATGTGGTACATGTGGTGGAGCGAAATTATGTACACAGGGTCCCAGTTACATCCAACAATAAAATGTATAAGAAAAACAGTAATAACATCTAAGATATGAACTAAGAAAAACATCAACTAAATATACACTAAGCACTCATGACATAAAAACATTGAACATCAGCACAAACATGAACATGAGTCTGTGAGCAGATGTGCACGCATGAACACATCAACATTGAAACAGATCAGCAGCAACATGATATGCGTTTTCACAGTGATAATTCTAGTTAGAGATTCATGAGTCTAACAGCCTCAGGGTAGAAGCTGTTCCTCAGTCTAGTGGTTCTACACTTAATGCTCCTTAACCTCCTTCCTGAGGGGAGTGGGGCAAAAAGTGTGTGTGCTGGGTGAGTGAGGTCCTCCATGATGCAGGTGGCCCTCTTCCTGCATCTGGAGGTGTAGATGTCTGTGATGGTGGGGAGGCTGACTCCAACAGTCTTCTGTGCAGCCTTCACTACTCTCTGCAAAGCTTTTCTTTCTGCAGCTGTGCAGCCTCCATGCCACACGTTGATGCTGGAGCACAGGATGCTCTCCACTGCACACCTGTAGAAAGAGGTGAAGACTGAGCTTCCCAGACCAGCTCACCTCAGCCGTCTGAGGAAGTAGAGTCTCTGATGAGCTTTCTTGATCAGGCTGGTGGTGTTGTTGCTCCAGCTGAGGTTGTCATTCATGTGTACACCCAAGTACTTGTGGCTGGAGACCACTTCCACCGCAGATCCTCTTACATTACCTCTAACATTAATATTTATTAATATTAATAATTTATATTTAATATTACTTATAATATTATGATTATTATCAAATATATTCATAGTTTATATAATTAATAAATCAATGATATATTAATAATTAATAATTATTAATTAATTATTAATACTATTTATTATTAATTATACTTTAATAATTAATAGGCAGGCCCCGTCAATGTTTCTCCAGGAACTTTCTAGTTCATCTACTGCACACCATTCTCTAACTTGTACTGTCAAGTCTTGCAGCTTTTAATGCACAAATAAATGTCCCTCACGGGCTTTTGTAGGTGACATTTAAAATACTTTTAGTGTAAAGCTTTAACTTTATAGCTCGCCGCTCTGAAAGGCAGGTGATGATGTAATGGCCTGTGTGTGCGTTTATTTCTTTATTGGCAAAATATCTCATGAACCATTTGACGTATTTTGAAGAACCTCTCACAAGTACTCATTGGTTGGAAAGGTCAATTAGCTATGGCGGCCATCTTAAATCAGGTTTATTCTAAATAGCTGAACATAGGCACCAGTGACCCTTGTGACCTGAAAAGGAAGAAGCAAGTAAAAGATAATGGATGTATGGATGGTATTTAGTAGTAGATGTATTACATTGATTACTTTCGATAAGTTTTATTGAAATACATCCATTGGTTCATGAGATATTTTGCTAACAGACAGACACAGTCAACATCATCATTATAACATCTTGTAAAAGAGCCTATAGGAAGACAAAGCTGGCAAAAGGCTCAGGATGGACTTGTAAACATACTTGCAAACTTGTCGCTTTTTGGTGAACTTCGCCGAATTCAAACAAAATATGTAATTTACGAGACTCATCTAGATCCAAAGAGTTTCTTTTTGTGGGGTGGGGGTGGGAATTTATTTGGCATAATTTCCCATTGAGTGGTCTTTAAGAAACAAGGTTTCTGTCTTCAATAGAACATCTTCGATGGAACGCGAGTCATTCGGCCAATCACAATCCAGATGGACGAAGGGGAAATCTTTCCCATGGATGAAGGAAACTGGTCTATGTTATAGACCAGAAACCCCCCCCCCCCCCCCCAACACACACACCCACACACACTACAAGCGCTAGGTTTGTCACTTTTTTCATGCCTTCTGTATGTGTAAAGGAAATGATATCAATGCAAGTGGACAATGATGGCCAGCTGACCTGAGAAAACAAAGTATATGGATAAGGAAGAGGTTTACATGCATCCTGGTATAAGTCAGTGCTCTGTGGTAAACGGTGTCAAACATTCTTAAAGACCCAAAAAGAGCTCTCATATGCCACGTTAGTCTGTGATGAGAAGGTGGCTGCAACTTCACATTCCAGATTCATGTTGGATTTAACAAAGCAGACGTCTACTTCACCCAGACAAGCTCCTGTTACCAAAGTTCATGCTCAATAATCCAGGTAATCAATAATATTCAGTCAGGTCATCTGGACGGTTTTGTTTTTTGCTGAGATGTTTCGTTCTTCATCCAAAGGACTTCTTCAATCTGAGGAGCCACAAACAAACTGAATCCCACAAATCCCATAGTGGCAAAGCCACTCCGATTGGTGGCTTGTCAGACTGAAGAAGTCCTTTGGATGAAGGATGAAACGTCTCAGCAAAAAAAAAAAAAAAAACTGTCCAAATGACCTGACTGAACATTGTTGGATTTTTTACCTGGATTATTGAACATGAACTTTGATGTTTTGAAACACTTTGGCTATGGCTGCCTCAGAGTCGACTGGGGAGAGGGCGGGCTCCAGAAACCATCTCATAACCAGCAAACTGCTTGGTCCACACTATGTGAGTGTGCTGCTTATGGGACTGAGTTTGGCTCCTCGGACTGATGAAGTCCTATGGATGAAGGATGAAATGTCTCAACAGCAAAAAAAAGAAACCATCCAGCTGACCTGACTGAACTTTGTTTGCTTTTTACGTGGATTATTGAGCATGGACTTTGATGTTTTGAACCACTTTGACTGTCTCAGAGGAATTGATGAGGGAGAGGGTGGGCCCCAGAGGCCATCTTATCACCAGCAAACTTTTCATCCACTATGGGAGTGTGCTGCTTGTGGGATTCAGTTTGTTGGTGGCTCTTCAGATTGAAGAAGTCCTTTGGATCAAGGATGAAACGTCTCAACAAAACCGTCCAGATGAACTCCTTTAAGGTTCTTACAGATTCTGCAACCGTCTCTTCTTCTGCTTGTCTCATGCTTTTCCCCAAACAGTTTTTCAACTCCAGTACAAGCTTCAAACCTAACCAGTATATATTCCAACGGTACCCCACATGACACCACTAAGACTTGAGTTTTAATGATTACTCAACGAAAAACTTGATCTGAAATTGCGTCGCTGGTGAATGTGAAGCAACGAAAGTTCTCCTTTTCTCAAAGTTGGATTCTGACAAAAGCCTGTTATTGTAGAGGACCCTAAACTTTAATTTCATTTGCAAGTTAATGACAAACTGCACATTAAAGGATGTGGATGTGTGCTCGCTCAGTTCAGCAGACATCTCGCACCAAAACACGTTTCACTGCCACGTTTGCTTCTAGACGCTTCTGAGCCCGTTCATCCTGTTATTCAGCCAGTCATTTAAAGTGACTGATTGGCTGCAGTGTGTGCGTGCAGACGCGTGCGTGTGTTACATCAGAGTGTGCGTTTTGTCCTCTCGTCGCTCAGCACTACAATCTCAATAAGTCACTTTGATTAAAGTGTGCTGGTGCAGATAGTGCCCATTTGGTCAGGCAGATAAGCATCTGAACGGTGCTGCCAAACCGCATATGAGCTATTGATCAGAACCCGGCTGGGAAACGGACCTTCACTCTGTTAGTTCTGCACAATCAGAAAGAGCTTTGCTCCCACGAGTTCTCACCTCTGAGATGCTGATGCTGTTAAAACTTTGCTTCGATCTTCTGGAACACTGAAGATTTTTATTTTTTAAATCTCTATTATTATTCTCCTTAGTTGCATTTTTATTTATTTTTTTACTTTCCTCCCTTCACTTCAGATTTACTGCCTTCAGGGCGAGCTCATCATCTCGCATTTATTCTCGTCTTAGTGGAATTTCCACCTTTCATTTGTCTGACTGACTTTCTCGCCTTTTCTCTTCAGTGATTTATTAGTTAGATCTGAAATTGATTCTCATCTCTGAGTGCCGTTCAGGCTCGTTTGTTTCACAGTAAATCTTCAGCTGGTCAATACGAGAAGCTTCAGAGGGATTTTGGCTGCAAGCTGAGCATGATTAAGTTCCTCAGAAAAGAGGATGCTCCGTTCGTCCCGGCTGCTGCTGTGAAGCTGTCTGTAAATGGCAATAAAGAATATTCTGTTCGAATCAATGCAACAAAATAAGTTGCATTAAAGGTTTTTGTTTGTTTGTTTTTGCTTGATCGTGGAAAATGTACAACCATACATGAAAAGTGTTACTGTAAGCAGTTACCGCACCAGCTTCTTAGAATATTAGACAAATTGTAAAAAAAAGAAAAAAATCCAGATATTTTGCTTTTACATTAGGGCTGGGCGATGTGTCGAATATACTTGATATATCGCAAGTTTTTCAATTTACGATGGTTTAAAATGGCTCTATCACAACCATCAAGAACAAATTGTCATTCAAATATGTCTCGTATGCGCCAACACGTCACACGGCCGCTCTTTCTCCCTCACTGAACAGCTCCTCACATGCAGCTTCACACATGATTACTAACATAATGAAGGTGGCGCAGCTGAGGATTATTATTTAATATATGTAAATACTTTATTTCTTAGACCTTTATTTTGTAGAGTTATTTCCGTTTGTTAATAAATGTGCCTGTGTGACAACTAGGGACATTTTTTTACTTCCGATCCGATTCCGATATCTAAATCTTGATATCGGCCGATACCGATCCAATTCCACTATCATGATCATTGATTTTATATGAGGCTGTAATAATCTCCTCTCAAGTACAATTTATTCAAATATATGATGCATGTCCAAAAAGGCAACTTGAGGTAAGTTGTATTAATGTTGGATAAGTTTTAAAGTTAGAATTAAATTCTGCTAACACAAAACATCTTTCTTTTTATTCCTAGTTTTAAAGTGGATATTAATGTGAATAATTTAAGTGATTGTTTAAAGTTATTTTATATTTTTTTAAATAAGGGGCAGATATAAGATTTTTCTTCTTTCTGGACTCTTTTCATTCAATGTTTTCTTTTTGATGAATTTGTTTTGTTTCTTTTAAATGAATGAATTAAAATAAAATGTTAAATGGCTTCAAACATCTGCTAAGTTCACGGCATAAACCAACAGACATGTTCCTGTTTTTAGTATTTTACATCACTTTATAATGTATCTGTCTTTGTTTTGTTTTATATATATATATATATATATATATATATATATATATATATATATATATAT
>NC_056498.1:18180793-18183737 GCF_014905685.2 Nematolebias whitei
TATATATATATATATATATATATATATATATATATATATATATATATGAATATATAATATTCTTGTAATTTTCAAATCATAAATTTTTTTATGATTGTCTACTGTTGTACTGATAAATATCTCCTGGAGGGTAAACTATATCTTGGCTGAAAGTATCAAGCTGAGAAATCCTTCATTTTCTACAACTGATAGTGGTTGGTCATGAATCATGATGAAGTTTAGCAACTTCTCTGTAAATATTTGAGCTCTGTGGTTTCAGTGATATCTACTTGTTCAATCCAAAGCAGGCA
Organism: Nematolebias whitei; assembly: GCF_014905685.2. Lineage (NCBI taxonomy): Eukaryota > Metazoa > Chordata > Actinopteri > Cyprinodontiformes > Rivulidae > Nematolebias > Nematolebias whitei. The sequence continues at coordinate 18,181,084 of NC_056498.1, forward strand.
GCCTGATTTCAGTCAGCTGCGTTCAGTCTGTCCCTCCTCAGAGACGGGCAGACTGAACGGGGCAGATTGGACGTGGCTGGCCGAGATCGAGTTGCCTGTTTCGGGTTGAGCAAGAGTAGCGCCCCGCTGAAGCCACGGAGCTCAAATGTCCAACGTAAAACTAACTTTAACGTGGTTTAATGTGGCGCTATGGATCTGCAGACATTGCACGTTGCTGTCTTGTTTTGTGTGTTTCTAGTGTAAAATACTTCCACACAGCGAACATGTTTAGATGAAAAGTTGGTTAGCTGTTCTAGCTGGCTGCAAACTATGAAATGGATTTCCTGAATGTGAAGCGGGTCTTATTACTCTGGGCTCATGAGACACGTCTCCGTTCAGGAAATCCATTCCATAGTTTGAAGCCAACATGCATCATGGATTGGAAATCTCTGCAGGTTGGATCGGAAACATTTGATATGTAAATTATGCTGGTTTCGGAGGCTGATGCCGATACTGGATCGACCCCATCCCTATTGACAACTGGGACAAAGCTTTGACTCAGAAACATATTTTTATTAATTTATGGAAAGAAAAAATAATTTGATATATATATCGTATATCGCTATTTATCTTAAAAAATATCAACTATAATTTTGGTCCATAACGCCCAGCCCTATTTTACATATTCTTTTTCAATTAAATTCAGTTTATTTATACAGCACCAAGTCAGAACAGAAGTCATCTCAGGGCACTGAACAGAAACATTCATATATAAAAATAATAATTTAACAATATTTATCTGAGGAGCAGACTGCTTTCACTTTAACTTCATTGCAGAACTCTCATCTTGAGCAACGCATGAAGGCGACAGTGGAAAGGAAAAACTCCCTCATGAGGAAGAAACCTTTAGCAGAACCAGGCTCAGGACAAGCGGCCATCTGCTTCGACCGGCTGAGTTTGAGAGGAACAGATACACAATGGCAGGTCCAGAATCACATGTTAAGGTAGAAATAATATCAAACGGAAAAACTATTCAATTGTAACAATTCATTTTAAGAAATGAGGTCAATTTGTCCCCCAGTCTAAACCAGCAGCATAACAAGCCAACCCTAATTATAGGATTTATCAAAAAGGAAAGACTCAAGCCCAGTTTTAAAATAGCTAGGCGCAAGTCTTTTTAAAGTCTTAAAATGTCTTTTTATATGCGCAGGTTTAAAATGAACAAAATTTACATTATTATTTTTTTCCTTTCGGCTGCTTCTTTCTTCATAAATCATACAGAGATCTGGCAATTGTTTCATTCTGAATACACTTCCTGAAGCTAACACTGAGCTAGCGCAGTCCACATGTGGAGCAGAGGGTTGTCATGGGCACCCAGGGGAGCAGATGGGGTGGGGCTCAAGGGCCCAGAGTGGAACAAATGAGGGTGGTGGCAGATGTGGGTCCTCCATTCATGTTTTAATGTTACAGTCACCGGGGGATTTGAACCAGCAACCTTTCACTGGATCGTTTCTCTAACCTCTGCTCCACTCCCCCTAAAAGGATCGCATAACTCATTAAAAAACACAACTCATAACTTCAAAAATGTATTTTAATATTATTGGATGAACAGTTTGATATCTGTGTTTAATTAGTGACAAAAGAAAAGTTTGAAATGCATGTCATAAGATATAAACGACTTCATGAAATTACTGCAGGAGTCTCAAATCGTCCTTTTCAATACCGACCTGGACAAGAGGTAACAGAAGCAGCAGGCGTACGACAGCAGAAGGAAAACAGACAACCAAACAGCTGAAACACAACGAACGTAACTACAGAATGTGAAAAAGAGATTATTAAAAACATGCAGTGACTGTGCCTGTGTACACCTTATTACCTATCTTTCTATATTGCCTACAAGTATAGTTTATATGTTTCCTTGCTGTACTTTGGGCAAGGATTTAGTAAATTGTTGCAATGTTGATGGATCAACAACCTCTTTCTCTTTTTTCATTTTGAACAGCATTGTACGTCTACGAAACTAAAGCGAGATGTCTCCGATCCTCTCTGCATAGAGGATTTTTAAAATGTGTGTTTGTTGTTCACCGGTGCACATTGTGTTTTGAGTCTGCTTGTCATAATCTGCTTTTACCGTGTGCTAATTGTCTTGGCTTCCCTACAATGCCATTAGCATTCCCCCGCTGGATGGAGAGTAAAGGGCAACCGAGAAGAGAGAGACTGGACTTGGAAAAAACAAGAGTTGGGCAAGAAAACAGATGAGTCAAAACAATGGGGCTTTCAGGATTTGGCTGTTGTTACTCCCAGTGTCTGTGTTTGTGTATGTGTGTAGTGTGTGTATGTGTGAGAGAGAGAGAGAAAGAAAGAGAGTCAAAACAAGCTTTATGAATATGAATACAGTGACCACAGTAGTAGAGATGCAGCAAACATCAACAGAGACTCTGCTGTGTGGGTTTTAAAATGTAAAATATCTTAAAAGGTCATTTATGCCATCTTAAGTAGATAAAGTAAAAGGTGTATTAAAAGTAGAAAATGAGAAAATACACAATTTAAAGAACACTATCCTACTAATAATTAATATATTTCATAAATGATTTACAACTAAACTGAATTTTACATTTTTGTGGCAATGACAGTCACTGACAAACAAAAGCTAAGGCCCAAAGTGTAGCCTTGAT
>NC_056498.1:18184137-18185055 GCF_014905685.2 Nematolebias whitei
TATAATTTTTAAAGCAAATACAGCAGTGTTTGTGTGGATTTCTGAATTTGTAAGTGGCAACTGAAAGCATCACAAAATCTTCTGTTGGTCAAAATAAAAAAAAAATAAAAAAAATTGTAAGGCCTTCCCGAAGTCCCAAGTCCCACGTTTTGGTCCCACCCACTTTATCTCAGCAATGCGATTGGTTAATTATCTTACCAGTTATTAAACAATTTCATCCTGTTGAGCCTCTGAGTTCATCCTTCTCTAGTGACAGTGAAGTCCAAACCAGTGAGAGCTGTATCTGTTTCTCGTAGAGAATTATTATTTTTTTAATAATCTGATTGATTTTTGATTTATAGTTTCATGATTTTTTTTTTAATGGCTTGCTTAACTGCAAAATAGTTTACAGAAAACAAGAGAAATTTACAGAAAAATACATAGAAAATATTTATTTTATATCAAGTAAATATTGAAATAAAATGCACTCTTAGGACTTCTCTAAAGGTGTTGAAGGCCCTGAGGCCCCCCCCCCCCCCCACACACACACACCTCCCCCATCCTGCACAGTGACTCAGACAAAAATCACAACCAGAGCTTTTCATTTAAAGATTAAAAACAAGAAAAAATATGTTAGTTAAGGTAGAAATAAAAGAGCATGACAAATTCTATAGTGTATGACAACATTTAAACGAGACATAAATAAAATACCAAACTTACAAAAACATAAGAGCTTTAATTTATTTAAACTAAATGGATTGTTGCTGCTGAACTTTATCGAATCAAAGTACAAATGCTGTTTATAAACTCTGAAATACTGAAATACTGTAATACTGGCTGAAATACAGATGTTTGAGAATTACAGGCTTTACAGTTGATTCAGTTTGAATGTATCCATCCATCCATCCATCCATCCATCCATCCATCCATCCATCCATC
>NC_056498.1:18185065-18201997 GCF_014905685.2 Nematolebias whitei
TCCATCCATCCATCCATCCATCCATCCATCCATCCATCCATCCATCCTTCCTTACATCCATCCATCCATCCATCCATCCATCCATCCATCATCTTCTGCTTTTTCCAGTCAGGTCTCAGGGGCAGCAGCTTGGGCAGGGAGGACTAGGACATCTCTTTCCACAGCACCTTTTCCAGTTCTTATGGGAGAACTCCAAGATGTTCCCAGGCCAACTGAGAGACTTAGTCTCTCCAGTGTGTCCTGGGTCTTCCCCGGGGTCTCCTCTCAGTCAAACATGCCCGAAGCACCTCCCTATGAAGGCACCCAGGGAGCATCCTTACAAGATGCATGAACCACCTCAACTGGCTCCTCTCAATGTGGAGGAGCAGTGGTTCTACTCTAAGTCTCTTCTGTATAACTGAACTTCTCACCCTGCCTCTAAGGCAGAGTCCAGCTACCTTGCGGAGGAAACTCATTTGAAATGTCTTTATCTGTGATCTCGTTCTTTCGGTCCCTATCCAGAGTTCATGACCATAGATGAGGGAAGAAACGTAGACCGACCAGTAAACTGGGAGCTTTGCCTTATAGCGCAGCTCTGTCTTCACCACAACGGACCGGCACAGAGTCCACAATACTCCAGATGCTGCACCAATCCATCTTAACAATCTCACACTCCATTCTTCCATCACTCGTGAATAAAACTCAGAGATACTTGAACTCCTCCTCAAGGCAGAACCTCACCCTCGACCTGAAGAGAGCAATCCACCCTTTTCTGGTTGAGAACCATGGCCTCAGATTTAGAGGTGCTGATTCTCATCCCAGCTGCTTCACACCCGGCTGTGAACCACTCCAGCGAGAGCTGAAGATCATGGCATGATGACGCCAAAAGGACCACATCATCTGCAAAGAGCAGAGATGGAATCCTGAGGTCACCGAACTGAAAACCCTCCGCCCGCTGGCCGCACCGAGACATTCTGTCATAAAAGTTATGAACAGAATCGTGACAATGGGCAGCCCTGGAGTCCAACTCCCACCCTGAAGGGGTCTAACTTACCGGCAATGCGAACCAAACTCTTGCGCCGCTTGTATAAGGACTGAACATTTGACACTGTCATTTAAAAAGAAAACTGCCTTAAAGTTTAAATGTTTTTATATGAGTACAGATGTTTTTAACAATGTTACACATTACGATGTAAAGTCAAGCCCAATGAAAGTTTAAACCTTGATCAAGAGAAAAAAGTTTTTAAATTGCATATCTTGATTAGGATGGCTTAGAGCTGCTATACCAACATTTTCCGTGTTCCCTTGCTTCTTGTAGTGAAGTTACAACAACCAGTCATTAACCTGATCCAGCTCCCACTGAACGTGTTTGTGTTCAGTCCCGTGATACAAAGGGCGACACTTTGCCAATGAAATGTTGCAGGAAAACATTGAATTTGGGAAACAATGTCCATTCATTAGTGGAAACCTATTCACTCCCTGATGCTCCCAAAGAGCACGACAGCAGGAACCACAGGTGCTCTTTTTATGGCTAATGAGACCCAGAAAGGTGCACCAACTCAGTGTGATCACAAAGAGCTGATGAGAAACGAACAGCCGCGCTGACAGGAGCTCTGTGTTCTGCTGAAGTGTGAGGATAGTGTCACTGCAGACTCTAAAGCTAGCAAATGAGAACTAATATATATATATCTTTTTCTTTTTTTTTTAACAAACCAGGTATATGCAACCAGAACTGAAAAAGGTTGGGTGTCTCAGCCTAACAATAATCTGTGTCACTGTGGATAATGAATAAAAGACAAAACATTGGTTAATAAAAACCCTTGAAGACAGATTAGTCTGTTTTTTACTTTGCAAAAATCTTCAAATGCATAAAAAGTAAGAGTAAAGTATCGCCTTGCAGATGTCTTCCCACCCCAAGAGATTCGAGTCCTCAGGCCTTAATTAGCTTGTTAGGGCTGTGGGTTGCCTACAGTTATCATAAAAATGAACTGTGGTGATTTCAAAGCTTTATAAAATCACCCACTTCCTTAACTCCGATCAGCAGGCACAGACTTCTCTATGGAGTTGTCACAACTTTTAGCTATTGTCTCAGGAGTATGTCTGTGGTAAACTCTGACTATAAGAATGATCCCTTCAGGATGCTACATCCCATTAAATGCTAATGGCAAAGTCACGGAGTGAAAACATCACTTCACCTTCAGTTTTACAATTCAGTTACTTGCTATAAGAAAGGACTTCTCCTCTTTTTATCCATCAACTTCAACATCTGACTCATAGTGTCATTTCTTTTACAGTCACTAACAACAACCTGAGCATAAATGTCAACCCAGCACTAACCATAAAAAACAGGGACAGCCCATCTGAACACAGAACCTGAAAAAGTTCACCCATTTCTTTTCCAGGTTTACCCAGGACACATGACCTCTAAAATTCCAGTACATGTAATTTCAAGAGTTCACACTGAAAATTTACATGTAACCCTCAGAATTTACTGTTTCTCTAAAAAATTATTATGCAATGAAACCAAAACCAAATTTTAATTTTGAAAGTTATCAATGTAAACTTAAATTTGATATTTAACCTTCAATTTTTAGAGCAACTACAAATTCTGTGTGGATTATTGAATTTACACTTTGCACCTGAATGCATCACAAATCTTCACGTGGTAAAAAATAAAAACACTTTGTAAGGCCTTCTTGCAGGCTCATGGCCTTGTCTTTTGGCCACACCCTCTCCAAATCAGCATTATGATTGGTTAATTTTCCTGGCAGTTATTAAACAAACTCATCCTGGAGAGACTAATCGAGTTCAGCCTTCTCAGGTGAAAGTGAAGTCCAAACCAACGACAGCTGCTTCGGTTTTTGCCTGGAAACAAACCTTAAAAGAATCTGATGGGATAATTATATTTTTATGACAAAATAAAAAAGGCTTGCTCAACTGCAAAGTAGTTTACAGAAAATAAGAGAAATGAGCAGAAAATAAGAAAAACTACACAAAATTTTTATTTTATATAAAACAAACAATAAATGAAAAACTGGAGTCTACTGACCAATCATTAGGCCAATAGCTCAAAACTCGAGGAAGAGTTTTAGGAGAAAAAAAAATCTTGTATAAAATAGCATATTTCCAAAATGGAGGGCTTTCTGTTGGGTTTAGAGCAGGAGTGTCCAAATGTTTTCATACGTGGGCCAAAACTATCCAGATGAAAAAACTCGTGGGCCATAAAAATGTGAATTTAACTCTCATCGTGAACAATATTTTGGAGAAAGGACAAATACTAATTTTGGTGGAGAAATAATTTCAATTTGTAGATCCAAAACATTAAAAGCCACATAAAACACTAAGCTTTGTTTTATTAACAATGATTTAATTTATTTGATTTGTTGGGTCTCTGTTTGCGAAGTTCTGAAAAATCGTCCAGCTGTCAGTCGCTACAAAAGATTTATAAAAGGTTTGATAAAGTTGATTAACTCGTATGTAGACGATACCACGTTATATTCATTTAAAATGTCCAATTCCCCTCTTGATTATTTTATCAACTGCAATATTTAGCCAAGTTTTATGAATCATTATCCAAAAGTCTTCTTTCTGGTGGAGATCAGTAAAGGTTTCCAGTGCTTTGTACCATGAAGTGAAAATAAAACAATTATAGCAAAAGGTTTGTATTTTACTTAATATTGCTCATTTTGAGAATATTGTTTTTCATCTGTTTTGCTGTTAAATCTAAACTTTAAATAAAAAAAGGTTTACCAACAAATTTATAGAAAGTCTATCGACTTCTTAAGCCTGCTGGACAAAATGATATTTCTTATACTGCGGTTGTGGGCCGCAAAAAATCCCTCCAAGGGCCTCAAATGGCCCTCGGACCACACTTTGGGCACCAGTGGTTTAGAGAATAATTTAAAGAAACTTTTTATAGATTGTTGACTGATAAACACTTGTACCAAAATTAATATCTGTCTGTGAAAAAGTTTGTTACAAAAGGTGGTGCTGTTGAGGAACACCTATTTCTGAAACTCAGAGGACTTTTATTAGTGCATTTTGTGCACATTTAGACTTTCAAAAGCAATTCATTTGAAGAGACAAATTAATCTGTGAGGAGAATAAACACTGTCATTACTTAGAAACAATAAGGTAATTGAAGTCCTACCATACCTAGAGGGAATGCATATTGCAGCATGCATGTATGGTGACAGCTTTTTGTAACAACGAGGACAATTAACTTGTAAACTTCCATTTCTTTGTGTGTCATTGTAAACAGAAGAGATTTGTTGCAGAGCTGATGTATAAATGTATAGTTGGTAGATACTTTATGGAGCAATTCAAGTGCAATAACATGCCATTAGTAAGTTCTGTGCTCTGATATTTGAGAATAAAAGCAAAAACTAACGAGTGAAGAACTTGAAGGAAGAAACGAACATTACTGTCAGATTTGATGAATAGCTTCATTCGCTGGTGTGTACCACTGCTAGAGACGCATCATGATTTCAGCTGTCTGGTCCTAAATATGAAGACCTGAAGACTAACTAACGAAGGAGAAGAATGGATGTAGTCAAAGCAAAGACTAAATACTTAATCCACTGTTTAATTTCCTACTTTAAGTAAGATTTAAAAAGATACTAATCAGACAAGGACCGTGAAATGAAGCAGAGAATGTCAAGTTTTTGCAGAGCAGGATGATGAACGCTCTTTGTAATGAGGGGAAAAAAAAATCTGTTAAGTAGAAAGAGAGTGAATGTGTGAAAATTCCTGCTGGAACAAAAAATTGTAAGTACAGGGGAGCGTCTTATACATTGAAAGGTTTGACATAAAGAGTTGAAAAGATGTTTCTGTGATTTTTCTTTAAGTTTCCTTTCTAAACTTTTGAAGTTGCACATTTTTATTTCCAACAATTTCTATCTGTACATTGACAGTATCCACTCTATTAAAAAAAAAAGGCTAATGTCAATAACTAGTCATTTTATTTTGTTGACCTGTGTCATAATGGTAAGTAACAAAAAGGCTAATTTTTGCTGACACAAGAACTGAATGTGTGTGTGTGTGTGGCGGGGGTGAATGTGTTTGTTTACAGCATTTCCAAAATGAAAGTGCAGTGAATAGTGGAGGGGATCTCAAGGCATCAGCAAGTTCAAGTAGGCTTTATTGTGATTCGCATCACATGCGGTACAACGAAATTGTGTACTCAGGGTCCCAGTTACATCCAACAATACAAAACATAAATTGTAAAAAGAAATAGTAAATAAGGATCTAAGAAATACACTAAACATTAATACTGAAGAACACTACTACAGTAGTGCAAAACAGCACAATATCATACCATATCAACAAAGTCCATGCTCAATAATCCAGGTATAAAATCCAACATTTTTCAGTCAGGTCATCTGGACAGTTTCTTTTTTTTTGTGCTGAAACATTTCGCCTTCGATCCGGAAGGCTTCATCAGTCAAGGAAACGTTTCAGCACAAAAAAAGTAACTGTCCAGAAGACCTGACTGAAAAATGTTGGATCATACCATATCATTGCTATAGAGAAGAGGTACGTGTTAGTTTTTGGTCATGCAATTTAAAACTTCCAAATGTTGTAGGATTCCTGGGTTTTCTGTCAGTCAATCTCTCCACGGCTAATTACCACTCACTCAACCCACCTGCAACTGCTTGAGAAGGACCGACCTGCTGGTGTATTCAAACTCCTGCCAGACGCCTCTTTAGCACTGGGACATCAACTGCCTTATGGAAATTCATGTACAGCCAACTAACCTTTTAAATTACAGCTGGTCCTTCTGTGATTCCTTCAGGGACTCAATGTCCTGCTCTCTCGTTTGAGGCCTCACTAGCGGGCTGTACCACGAACTGGCTCGTTTGCATGTGCGAGATTCGAAATATAAGGGGCAGACAGAAAAGCCCATCATCACCATTATCATAAAGACAGATTAAGATCATCTATCCATCCATCCATCCATCCATTATCTTTACCCGTTTATTCTATTTTGGGTCACGGGGGTCGCCGGTGCCCATGTCCAGCAATCACTGTGCGAGGGGCGGGGTACACCCTGGACGGGTCGCAAGTCCATCACAGGGCCACATAGAGACAAACGAGACAAACAACCATTCACTCTCTCACTCACACCTAGGGACAATTTTAGAGTTACCAATCAGCCTAACATGCATGTTTTTGGTCTGTGGGAGGAAACTGGAGCACCCGGAGAAAACCCACGCATGCACGGAGAGAACATGCAAACTCCACCCAGAAGTCCCCTGGACCGGGGTTTGAACCAAGGACCTGCTTGCTGAGAGGCTTTAGATTAAGATCATTCGCAGACTAAATGTAGACTTTATGTGAGGTCCTCACAAACATGATTAATTTTACTCAACTTAAAGCTTCACAAACCGGTTTTCCATATATAGTCCACTTGATGGCACAGTAGAGCAAATCAAGCACCATGGTGCGTCAGATCGTGAGTCGAGCTATTTGATGGAAACCCTCAGTGCTTCATGAAGCTTCATCTCGCCATCACTACCTCTCCACCAACGCTCACCTCAGTCCGGATCTTCTGGAAACCCAGGACCTCTCCTCCCCTCCTCGGTGCGCACCTGCAAAAGGAAAACGGTAAAGGAATTATTCTGTACCTAGAAATCATTTAAAGACTTGCCTAAAAGATCAAATTACTCACCTTGTCCTCTCCTTCCTTTTCAGCTCTGAAAACCAGTCACTGCACCTGTAAATTGTTAAGACTCGGGGAACACAGAGTTGTATAAGATCTGGAACGAGGCAGACATAGTTAAGTACAAAAGCAACAGTGTTTATTATTTACAGTAGACATTATGACAGTTGTTTCTCTGGAGATCATGGGAAGAGGATGGAGATGATCAGAGGAGGTCGGCAGGATGAACAGGCAATATTAATTATGATGATGTTTTCTCTCTTACAGGTTTGACAATGTCTTTGGGTTCAACTCCAAATCCATGGGAGAGCTCCAGACAATGAGAAGACCAATAGTCTGGCAGGACAGGGGAGGCTGGCAACTGGAGGCAGGCAAGGCACGAGGAGAACCAAGGCGAGCCACAGGGAGAACCAGGACAAGACCAAGGGAACCAGGACCGAGGAGGCAGGACCACTGAGGACTAGAAAAGCTGGTATGTAGATTTATTAATGGTAAACGTACAGGCCAGAGGCTCAAGTACCATTGATGGTCAATGCTCCAGTGAAGAGTAACACTGGACTGCAGCCTTAAGAAGTGATGATCCTCATCAAGTTGATGGCTGACAGCTGTTGGCAAGCAACGGCCATCTTGGGCGAGAAGCTGCAGGCAGTGGTACTTTTATATAAATAAAGATCACTTATCTTTTGTACTCCTGACTGTCATTCTTCTCTCAGTCTGCTTACTTGGGGGTCAACGCTAAATACAATAATGATAAATGTAAGCAAAAGGAAACCTTCTACTTTTCTGTTCTAGGAAAGAGGAGGAGGAATGTGGATCCTATCTGAGGAGGTACAAAGAGATGACAGTGGAGAGTGGGTAGGTAGGTGTGTCTTTCTCACCTTCAAAGACCATTTGAATTATGGAGGTCTGAGTCTCCTGGGACCATGAGCGTAAGAAGAGTTTGTGTTGGAGAAGACTCTCAGCTACTACAACACCGAATTCCAGCTCATCGTATATAAAAGTGACAGAGTTTCGTCAGAGTTTGTGTTTGCTAAGGTCAGTTACTTGGTGCAGCCATTTTGGTTGAATTGAATTCAAACTTCAATCATTTGTAGTTAGACTCTTGCACAGTGACTGCTGGAGATAGATACTCGCTCCAACTGGGTAAAGAAAAGGGTGTATGAAAGGGTCCGTTGAGATATTTTGCTAACAGAGAGATAAGCAAACACACAAGCATTTACGTGGCTGTCTTTTATGATGACAGACAATAGAATGGTTAAGTGCCTCAATAATTTTCTTTCAAATGACCTTCTCGACTGCAGTCTGTCCAAGTGTTGCTGCTGCTCCTGAACACATCGTGATGGTTTGTGAAAGATTCAGTTTCTGCCAGATAGAATTGAATTACCAGCTCTCGTTTGAGACTGTGCTTCCTCAGGCAGTACATCCTCTGCTGGGACTTTTTGACAACGGAGCACATAGAGTCCCACTTTTAATCTTGGAGGAGGATGATTCCCAGAAATCTGAAAGAAGATCAGGCGACATTGTAAAAGAAAACGGTACTATCATTTTTCATTAAAAAGGAGGAATATGTAAAGAAATGGAAAGGCAAAAACGCTGACAGATTTAAAAAAAACTGCAAAAGTGCAAACAGAAAAGGAAAAAGAACACCACAGTGGAGCTAAAACTATTTAAAATTATGAAATATTCCAAACCCAATAGTCCATCACAGAGATAAGGAGATCATCAGGAGATTCACTTTTTGAATACCATAACTCCAACTCTCCTTCAGATTTCTTCAAGGGTACCCTTGCATTTTTATTCTTTTTGTCCTTACCTAATCAAGAATCTTGTCAGTATCCCTCCCCCCTCCCCTCCTATTGAGGGAAAAGCCTTGAGGTTTTATTGCTTTAACCTAATACCACCTTCTGTGCAATAACTCAAGATAAATTAATCATCCATCCATCTCTACTGCTTATCTGTGAGGCAACAGGTCCAGGAGAGAAAAAAAACAGACATCTCTCTCCGGAGCAACAGTTTAAAGCTCCTCCTGGGGGGTCAAAAGGTGTTTGGGCTGAGGGGATAAATGTATATTCCCTCCAGTGAGTTCTGGGTCTGTCCCAGGGTTTCCTACAAGTTAAATGAAACCTCTGAAGGGAGGCACTTCCAGGACCTCCTGGGAGGTCCTGGAGGTATCCTAATCAGATACCTGAACCACCTCAGCTGAGTCCTTTCATTAAGGAGGAGCAGTGGCTCTACTCTGAGCTCCACTTGGATGCCAGAACTCCTCACCCTGTCTCTAAGGCTGAACCTGGCCATCCTAAACAAGATAAATCATTAATTTTTTTAATACAGCCTGGTTGATGTGTTTTATTTTAATCTTTTTACTATTGTGAGACGGTATAGACATTTTTCCATTAGGTCAATAACTCAAAAGCTCTGGGTACACCTACTATGTAGCACGGCAGTTGTAGTACTCAAGACCAGTCTTTTTTTTTCTTTCTTTATTTATTTTTTTGATGGCCTCCCTTCTCCCCTTACAGCCATCCTCTCTACACTATTATTATGAAATATTTATTCTAGTGACTATCTAGTGTAGGTTTTTATTTTTTATTTTTTTATAATAGGATAGAAAGAAAGAAAAGACAAAGTAAGACTCCAAAATATAAGAAATATACACAAAGAGAGCACACGGCAAAACACCCGGCCACTGTCTGTTCACCTGCAAAGAGCATGACAAAACACAGCAACAAAATACATATGTATAAAGAACTTAAAATATTCATGGCTTTGCAGTAAGTTTCCATAAATATACTGTATATGCCCATACCTACGCCTATATACATACATACATACACATGAATATACACTCAAGACCAGTCTTGGGTTGTTTTCACACCTGATAGTCCAGTAGACTCGGTTCGGTTGGGGACCAATATTCATGACATTTTGTTTACATTTGAGCTGGTGCGTTTACATTCACACCGCACTGTGCAGTCAAGCAAACCTGTTGAACCAACCTGTTCCCCCACTTGCCTGTGGTGGCGCTGCACCAAGAACTACTGAAAGAAGCGACACAAAAACCTCTGAAGAAGACACTTCTTCTGCAAATAAAAACAAAAACGGAGTGGCGTCAAGTTTTAGCAGTTTTAGGAGTTATATTTTGTCATTTTTCAAAAATGGACTCAGCATGAGCAGAAGATGAGGCAGAAGACCATGGAGAATATTGTTTTTCACACAAGGCAGCTGACGGCTTAATAAGAGGTAAGAGAAATGCGTGTTTGTTTGCCCTGCGCTTACTCCACTTCTTGCTTGTGGAGCGGGGCCCGGTCTGTTTGCATTTGCACTGTACTCGAACCGCGCTGGAGTTTTCTTCTACTGGACCGAGACCTAGGTTTTAGCCCGGGCCAGAGTTCGCCTTTTTGTTCCATGACAGAGTTCGATGGTGCATTCACACCTCCCTAAACAAACCGGACTTCCTAGGCGAACGGGCTAGAGTTCGAGACAACAGGGCTGGTGTGAATGCACCTTTGGTCTTTTCTCGGTTTCAGACATTGAGGACTCTGGATTTTATTTCAAGACCAGCATCACCTCCATCTTGTGCGGAGCGTGAACTCTGCACAAAGCTCTGCGCTCACGAGCCTCTCCTCTTTCAGGGTGAACCGCTGCAGCTCCACTGATCTCTGAAAAATTAGAGCCATTGAGATCACACTTAGTCACGCCCCCTCATACACTGACAGGTTGAGCTCCCTTCTGCGAAGGAGGAGTCTAGGACCCTATAAATGAGTAATGACACGGAATATCTGAGCTCTTCCGGGTTTGTGATCGCATCACAGACTGGAGAGACCAGTGCTATAAACTGTAACCCTTTCCTGCCTTGATTTTAATACAATTGATAAAACTTAATGGACGTCTCCTTAATTTATTGTTAGTATGAGTTACCACTACTGAGGGAGATTCGAGCCAGGGGAAGCGATGTGGGCTGGAGGGGGTTTCCGGGTCCGTTGGCCCACAGCCAGCTCCCGTCTTAACAGTACCAATGCAGACATGTTCCTGTTTTTAGTTTTCTACATCACCTTACAACCTAGCTGTTTTTGTTTCATTTTTTAAATACCATTTTCTTTTATTTGTTCTTCTCAATTTGTATGCTTTTTATGATTGTCCATTGTTGTCATCACTCTTTGTTAAAATCAGGTCTCTCTTGGAAATGAGCCCCTGAGGCTCAGTGGGATTAACCTGCATAAATAAAGGTTGAATGAATAAAAATACAATAGTTTTAATGTGACAGTACAATAGTTTGTGATTTCCTTTCTGGCAACCCTGCCACACAGACCTTGCAGTGGAACGGATGATCATCCAGATGATCAACCATAAATCAGGCCTAAAAGTTTTTAAAAATCTGAGCTCATTAAATTCCTTATTAAGATGAAAGAAATAAAGTATGTCTTTGTCAACATGGAAAACACAGGTGGCTGTCTTGGTGCGTGGCTGCTTTGTTCATTAAGGTCAGAAAAATGTTCACTTTTTCCAGAATGTCTCCTTGGAGCTAAGACTGTCCAGCATCTTCTTAACCAGGTCGTCAAATACAGTGAACCCTCGTTTTTCACTGGGGTTACGTTCCGAAAAGAACCCGTGATAGGCAAAATCCGTGAAGTAGTAACCTTTATTTTTTTTTTTTACAATTATTATACAATGAAATACTCCATAATACATTCAAACCAAAGAACAAAACCTTTTTACAGACCCAGCATTTGTTTAACAAATAAAAGTACTGTATAAACATTTTTTACAAATAACTACTGTACTGGAGAGACTGTTTAGCCAATCAGAATGCAGAACACAATGCATGATGCAAATCCGTGAAGCAGCGACACCGTGAAAGGTGAACCGTGTTATAGCGAGGGTTCACTGTACTGCAATTTTACCAGTATTTCTTGGTGGAAAGGACACATATGTGTCTATTGCCCTTACACATTAAGGGTCAAGACTTAAGCCCAATCCTATTCTACAATATTATAATTTTTAAAGTCCTCTTGCAAACTGAAGGTTTGCAATGTTATCATATCCTACAACAAAATGGAACACCCATTTTTTTAAAAAGCAAATAAATTGGTGATCAATTAATTATTTTAGGCACTTTTGGGATGACTTGAATTTGCCAAAGAACAAAGGAAGTGAAAACTTTATTTGAAGGAAAGCACATGATGTCAATAGCAAATAGTAAGGATTTTAGTCCAATACAAAAACTCTGTTGGAAATAGAAGAAAATGGTTAATGACAAGGCTTCACCCTACAAAACTGATCTGGGGACAGCATTAAGAAATTCAAGATCTTGAATCTTGAAATGGAGCAAAATTGATGAAAAGTACTGTTTGTCATTTATTCGATGTGCACCTTAGAAAATTCAAGACGTTATAAAAGCCAGAGGTGGTGCAACGATGTACTCATGGAGAAGTGGGTTTCTCATGATTCCATAATCTTTATCTCAGAATTGAGTGATTCCATGTTTTCTTCTATTTCATATACAAAAAGCATTTTGACTGACTACAACAACTATATTATCTTTTTCTTTTTACTGTTTCTGAATGTCAGATCGTTTTGAAAAATTATAGTTTTGTGGCATGCGCGTGATATTTTATTTAGAAAATTAATCCATTAAAAAAATATCCTTCAAGAGTGATGATTGTATAATTTTTGCCAGGAGCTGTAGAATCTTACGAACAGTTCAGAAAAAAAAGACCTAGCAGAATAAAAAAGTAAATATGGGCAATGCCTAGTCTTGAATACATATGAGTGTTTTCATTTAAGGCTTTTTTAAATTGCCTCGCATCTTTGAAAATTCAAGTCTCGCTCTTTGCTCTCTGCAAATCAAACAAGTCAATGTGATTTATGAATCTGGCCAATTTTGGATTAAACAAAAAGAAAAAACAATGTTAGCATGTGTGTTAAAGCCAAAGTCATGTGCACCCACCGAACCTAACCAACAATGGCCCCTTCAGAATTACAGCTGAGGCTGGAATGAAAAAGATTAAACCAATTTACTGTTCTGTCACTTAAATACACACACTCCATGTGTTTCTAACCCCACTTCCCCCCAAAATTACATCCCCCCCACCTACACACCTACACACACAGGCAGGCTTCCATATCAGAAAATGCTAACTTAACACTCAAACCGAAGAACAAAACCAAAAGGGAAAAGGCTAAAGAAAGTTGATGCATATTTACTACGTCTAGAGACAAAAACAAGAGCACACAAAGATAACACATGCTTTGTCAGACACTGCTCTACTGACAAGTTTTCTGCCTAGAAGAAATTTGTATTCAGAGCTCCTTCACAGAAAAAAAAAAAGAACAGTAAGTAAAGAATGGTTTGTTTCAAACAGGATTGTTTCCCCTTGGTTGTGGTTATAATGTACAGAGATGGAATGGCTCTCTGATCCTGCACTGCAGGCAGATACAGAAAAGGTGCTTTGTCATGTGTAAGGCAGAGCCATCTCTATATAACAAGCTGCTGTAGACCCAAAATGATCATCTTTCCAACATTAGAATGCAACCATACAGTGGAAAAAAGCCTATGTGCACAGATTTGCAATGACATTACTGTATCAGAGTCAGAGTTTCTTTATTGTCATTCGCACCTCATGTGGTACATGTGGTGGAACGAAATTATGTACACAGAGTCCCAGTTATATCCAACAATAAAATGCAAAAGAAAAACAGTAATAAGATCTAAGATATGAACTAAAAACATCAACTAAATATGCACTAAGCAGTAATAGCATAAAAACAATAAAAATAATATATCGAACAGCAGCACGAACATGAGTCTGGGTGAGCAGATGTGCACGCATGAACACAGCAACATGATGTGATTTTTCACAAAAATTATTCTAGTTAGAGATTCATGAGTGTAACAACCTCAGGGTAAAAGCTGTTCCTCAGTCTAGTGGTTCTACACTTAATGCTCTTCCTGCCTGAGGGGAGCGGGGCAAAACAATTGTGTGTGCTGGGTGAGTGGGGTCCTTCATGATGCAGGTGGCCCTCTTTCTACATCTGGAGGTGTACATGTCTGCAATACGTGTTGTGTTGAGCTGTTCTCAGTGCAAAGCTGGGAATTTAGGGATGGTGTTGAATCTAAATAAAGAGCATGACATCCATCCAAAATCAACTATATCTCCATCTGTCCGTCCAGCCAGCCAGCCAGCCATTATCTTTACTTGCTTCTTCCTTTTCATGTCATGGGGGTCAGTGGTGCCCATGTCCAAAGGTCACTATACCAGAGGTGGGGGACACCCTGGACAGGTCTCCAGTCCATCACAGGGACACATAGAGACAAACAAGACAACCATTCACTCTCACTCACACCTACGGTCAATTTAGCGTTACCAATCAGTCTAGCATACATGTTTTTGGTCTGTGGGAGGAAACTGGAGTACCCAGAGAAAACCCACGCATGCATGGCGAGAACATGCAAACTCCACCCAGAAAGGCCCCCCAACAGGGATTTGATCCAGCAACCTTCTTGCTGAGAGGCAACAGCTCTACCAAGTGATCCACTGTTGTGCCCCAACTGTGTCTTGCTCTAAAAAAGTTAAATCTGGTCCTCTGGACATTCAAAAAAACAAAACAAAGCAAATCAACAAAAAAATGTAGAAACATTTCGTCTCTCATCCAAGAGACTTCCTCAGTCTGAGGAGCTGTATTCAGCTCAGTCTCTTAAATAGCACTGCCTCAGAGTGGATCAACCAGTTTTGCTGCTGACAACCAAAACCAGCTGATCACATGCTCGAGAAGGCCCATCAGCCTAACAATGGATCATTAGCACACTGATGGCTGTTTACTATTCACAGAGGGCTGAGTGATACTAGCAATCACAGCATTGTAAGAGGGGGACAGTTGAACCCGGTGGCCTCCACCCCTGTTTAATGACGGACGATTTCTTTTCACAAAGATGGCCTCCTTTACTCCTCTCTCAAACCATCGTCCCTCTCTGTCCAGGATGTGAACATCTTCATCCCTGAAAGAGTGACCGCTGGCCTGGAGATGAGTGTAGACCGCAGAGTCCTGGCCTGATGATGTTGATCTTCTGTGCTGGGCCATCCTTTTGGCCAGTGGCTGTTTTGTTTCCCCGATGTAAGACTGATCACAGCCCTCCTGACACTGAACAGCATACACAACATTACTCTGTTTGTGCCGGGGGACTGGATCTTTGGGATGAACCAGTCTTTGCCGTAATGTATTTTGGGGTTTAAAAGCCACTGGGACGTTATGTTTAGAAAATAAACGTCTCAGTTTCTCTGATACTTCCTCAACATATGGAATGACCACTGGTCTGGGTCTGGGTTCCTCCTTTTCACCTGATGGCTGACTGGAGTCCTGTTTGGGTTTCTTCTCTGCTTTCAGGAAGGCCCAGTTAGGATATCCACATTGCTCTAGAGCCTGTCTTGTGTGAGATTTCTCCTTCTGCCTGGCTCCTGAACTAGTGGGGACGCTGTCTGCTCTGTGATACAGAGTCCTGATGACTCCTAACTTGTGCTCCAAAGGGTGATGGGAGTCAAACTGCAAATACTGGTCTGTGTGGGTGGGTTTGCGGTACACCTCAGTTTGCAAATGTCCTCTATCAGAGACTGAGACCTCACAGTCCAAGAAAGCCAACCTGCTATTTTTTACATCTTCTCGTGTGAACTTGATGTATTTATCCACAGAGTTGATGTGGTCAGTAAAATATAAAATAAAATAAAATAAAATAAAATAAGGAGGCCATCTTTGTGAAAAGAAATCGTCCATCATTAAACAGGGGTGGAGGCCTCCGGGTTCAACAGTCCCCCTCTTACAATGCTGTGATTGCTAGTATCACTCAGCCCTCTGTGAATAGTAAACAGCCATCAGTGTGCTAATGATCCATTGTTAGGCTGATGGTCCTTCTTGAGCATGTGATCAGCTGGTTTTTGTTGTCAGCAGCAAAACTGGTTGATCCACTCTGAGACGGTGCTAAAGAGACTGAGCTGAATACAGCTCCTCAGACTGAGGAAGTATCGCGGATGAGAGACGAAACGTTTCTACATTTTTTTTGTTGATTTGCTTTGTTTTGTTTTTTTGAATGTCCAGAGGACCAGATTTAACTTTTTTAGATTTTTCTACCTGGATTATTGAGCATGCATCAGGATATGTGTCTTGCTCATTTTCAAAATATTCCTATTTTCACCGTTTTTCTTATATTTTGTTTACTATTGTGGTAAGTTAATATTTTAACTGTTTGAGTGCACATTTGTCACTCTATCATTTTTGGCAACCGTATTCTCAACCAGAACCCAAAATCT
This sequence comes from Nematolebias whitei, assembly GCF_014905685.2. Taxonomy (NCBI): domain Eukaryota; kingdom Metazoa; phylum Chordata; class Actinopteri; order Cyprinodontiformes; family Rivulidae; genus Nematolebias; species Nematolebias whitei. The sequence continues at coordinate 18,201,005 of NC_056498.1, forward strand.
GAACACTGAAAAACTCACAAAGGAGACAAGCGTAAAAAAGGTAAGTTAGTTTAGGGAAGAGGAAGATTGTAGGAAGAGGGCCACCTGCATCATGAAGGACCCCACTCACCCAGCACACACACTTTTTGCTCCGCTTCCCTCAGGCAGAAGGTTGCAGAGCATTAGAATCACTAGACTCAGGAACAGTTTCTACCCTGAAGCTGTCAGACTCATAAATCCATAATCAGGATTATTACTGTGAAAAAAAAATCACTGTAATGCAACTTTGATTGTTGATATGTGCTGCTGATAATTTAATGCTGCTGATCTCATGCTGCTGATTATGTCATGCTGCTGTATTCATTCATTCGTACTCATCCACCCACAAAGATCCATATTCATGCTGCTGTTTGGTGTATTGTTTTGCACTATTAGTAACTAGCATGTGTCTTGGATCTTTTAACATACCGTTTGGTGTTCATTTAGCGTTTATCTTAGTTCGATCTTAGATTCTTATTTACTGTTTCTTTTTACACTTTATATTTTTGCTATTGTTGGATGTAACTGGGACCCCGTGTACACAGTTTTGTTCCACCTTATGTACCACATGTGATGAAAATTACAATAAAGAACCTTGACCTTTATTGTGGGGGATAAAAATGGAACCAGAGACAAAAGTATCTGCTGAGGAGGAGAACGTCAGGTTGAGTATCTGTTTCCTTATCCAAATGCCTGCTGAACAGAGAATGTTCCAGTATTAGCCTTACTTGTTTGTTCCTTTAAGAGTGCAGGAAGTGGTTCTGTGCTCAGAGGGGCAGGATCCGAAGAAGAGATGTGCAGGCGCTGTTTCTTAGGAGCGGACAGATGGGTGAAAGGCAAGGATGAGTCCAGGTTATCAGAGCTGTTGTTGGTCTCAGGAGAAGAAGAGTTCCTAGTGATGGGCTGTTTAATGCTGAAGCCCTCCATCCATCCATCCATCCATCCATCCATCCATCCATCCATCCATCCATCCAT
>NC_056498.1:18202007-18213085 GCF_014905685.2 Nematolebias whitei
TCCATCCATCCATCCATCCATCCATCCATCCATCCATCCATCCATCCATCCATCCATCCATCCATCCATCCATCCATATATAGACTTGGTAATTATAGACTTGGTAATTATTTTTATGCCAGATGTCCTTCCTGACACAACCACAGAGCTACCACAGCCCTTTGTGTGGAGCAGAGAGCTTTTATCTAGGGCACCCAGGGGAGGATGGTGAGGGTTTAAGGACCTTGCTCAAGGGCCCAGAGTGAAGCAAATGAGAGTAGAGGCAGGTGTGGGTGCTTCACCTATCCCACCCACATTTTGATGTTGTTGGCACTGCGATTTGATGCCAAAATCATGTGATTAATGACATCCAAAGCTTCGATAGTGCTGAAGTTATGTCACTGCTTTGATACCTGATCCAAAGGTTTATATGTGAATCATTGGTGCAATTTGTGCAAAACGTAATGAACCACTGAGTGACATAAGTGAGACATGGAGCCAGCTTTGTGTTTAGTTCAGTTGTATAGGTGGTTAGCTCTATTGCTTCACAGCACAAAGTTCCTGTGTTCAAATCTCAGTGAACAAGAGAAACAAATGGCCGATGTCCCCAGTTGCTGAAGGATTTGCATAGTGAATGTTTAGAGTGTTCAAGATGAGCTTTTCAATTTTTTGGACTGTAATTGAACAGGGATGTTTTTGGTGCAATATATTCAAGTGGGAAGGAGTTACATTGTGTATAAAAATACAAGTATTATTAGTGTTTGCTTGTCCATTGGGCCTCAGAGTGACTGGTCCTGGCATGTGAAGGAAGCAATTGTATCCACGACCAGCTGTGATGGTGGAGCCAGGAGGTGGCCAATGGTGGCCTTGGCCATAGATTAAACTTTGGCCACCCCAAGGGCCACCTCTGTCATTTGAGGAAACTATAGCAACTTTTAAGCAGTATAACAAACTAGAAAGCATAGTTTCAAGTGATAGGGGTAGTTGCTTTACATAAGATATGTGGTGGTGGCCATTTTGGATTTTGACATGGAAACCCAATTTTAGTTAGTGACCTTTTTATGCCTAGAAGCAGTCATGTGGCAGCAAACATTTTTGATTTTGATGTAACATAATTAAAAAAAAAATCTTTATAATGCCTAAATGTAGCCATGTGCCAAAACAGAAGTCGGTACTGCACCTCACTTTTTTTCAAGATATCATGCTCAAAACATGTATGGACGGACGATCGGAGAGAAAGTATTTCCAATTTCTTTTGTTTGCTCCATGACTGGAGACACTGTTGTCAGAATTTCATCATACTGTATTTTAATATACTGACATATTGTCTCTTTGATGGGGAGAAGCAGCGGCTCTACTCTGAGCTCCCCTTGTATGACAAAGCTCCTCACCTTGTCTCTGAGGTTGAGCCTGTAGAGGTAGACCATTTCAGCTACAGGATCTTGTTTTTCTTTTTTTGTTGTTGTCATAATCCATACCTTACAACCGCCTATGAGGGTTCAGCTCAGCTCCTTTTACACTATGACAGACCAAAGAAACATGCTCATTAGATCCATCTATCATTATACTCTGCCATCACTGGTAAACCAGACTCCCAGATACCTCTTAGGTGATTCTTACCTTTGAAGGTTTTCAGGGCCCATCCCTCTGGCAGGAAATCTTGGGGTAGACCCATAGTTTGCAGGAGGTATTATAGCCCCTCTCTGGCCAGGGAAGTCATTGGGGTCCCCACAGAGAAACTAGAGCATTGTTGGAGAGAAAGATGTCGGAGTTTCCCTCTTGAACCTGCTGCTTTTGTGACCTAACCATGGAAAAGCAGCAAAACATAGATAAATGATATAAAATGAAAAATACAATGTTACTTGTTCAAAATAATTTTTAAGAACCACTGATAGACATTAATGTCCACCAGAGATGTAGTTTAGTTTATGCAAAGGTTTTATTCCAGTATAATTGACTTAACATTTTGCACAACCGTAAATAAGTTTGTGCTCTTTTAAAAAAGTGTGCTAATGATAATAATAATAATAAAAAAAGTCAAGTTTAGAAATTTACAAAGCACCCAAAGAAAGATCCCAAGAAACTTTGTCAGTGATGACGGATGTTTTAACTGTCATTTCATTTACGTCAGACATTTTTCCAATACTCAACTCTTTGTTCAGTTTGTTGGCATTTTAGTCTTTATTAATGAGAAATGTTCATTATATGTTTGACAACTTTCAAATGAAACGCCTTATATTTGACAGCATTGATTTATCTGTCACTTGACACCACTGTTTTTTCATAATGCTGTTGCTCAAGCCTTGAGGCAAATTTCTTGCCCACCATAAACGTTTTCTATTAAAAGTTGATTTTTCATACATCACTGAATCAGACATGCAGCTTTTAAAGATAAAGATACAGCCATGTTGATGCTTCAGAGCTTTTTCAAAAACTTACTTGGGAGTGATGTTAATTTTAAAAAGTTTTCACCTTGTGTTTCTTTCTTTTTCAATTTGTTTTTGACTGGTTGCAACATTATGAATGAGAAGAAAATCTGCAGAAAGCTTTGAATTACATTACAATCTTCTTTGCATTGTTATTAAAAGCAGCTCAAGACAGACATTAGTCTTTGTTGAACTATTACTATTACCTTATCTGAACTGTGCTGCTGATAGACACTGTACCATCATATCGGAACTTTGGAACTTTCTGGCAGAGTCCACGGACACCTCACCACCTTTGACCTTCTATGCATAAATGTATCATGATGCCATGTATGTTGCTGTTTATGTTTCAAGGTCTTTTTTTGTATCTTTCACACTGTGCCAGGACATGGTGTGAGATATGTTTTTTTTTTACTTCCTCCACCCTCGTGTTCTCTTTTCCTCATCTACTCTGTATGTCTGTATGTAACAGGTCTCTCTTGTAAATGAGTCCTCGAGGCTCAATGGAAGCTAACCTGTATAAATAAAGGTTGAATGAATGAATTACATCTATTACACACAATAGCAAAATGGCCAATATAAATACACACAACTGATTCATCTATTGACTTTACCTGCTTAGCTTTTTCTGGGCCATGGGTGAGCTGTGGTCTTTCTTCAGTGGCCGTTGTTGAGAGAGGCGGAGTACTCCCTGAACATAATATCAGTCGTATAATTTCTTCTTTTTAATATAATTCTTAAAATTCCTGAAAATACCACAAGAAACAGAAAAAAACAAAACAAAGTGTTGCAATATAAAGCCTACCTTCTTCGTAGAAGGAACATTTTACGATTTCTTCATTTTTTCAGTGAAAGTCGAAGTGCAAAAAGTCCATTAATCCCCTTTTTACACCACTGCAAAAAAATAAAAAAATCACAGACACAGAATAACAATGAGACCGTGGCTGTTGCTTCAGGATGATTGGGGGTTAGTTTTCTGAGCAGCCACCCAGAACATTTCAGAATACGTGCTGAGCACAAATTGAGCTGAGCTGAGATGCAGCTGCCTGCTGGGGACAGTATAAGCATTCATGTGAGGCCATTTCAAAATTAAAATTCAAAGTGTGAAAGGGAAGGAGGCATAAGGTGCATTTGTCCCAACTGGGTTTGTTTTTAGGCAGAGATGATGAACCTTGAAGGGCAATTATGATGCACAAAGACAGTTGTTTGTGAGCAACAAACAGCTCACCTTTAGGTACACATATTGGTACCTTTATGGGGCAAACATTTCTTTTACCCGATATATTCTGGAGGCCAGGTGAAAATGAATCATATGTTAATACCAAGAGAAAAGGAGACAGTTTGTAATCTTTTTAAAGAAGGTTCATAGGAAATTATTGGACAGGAACTAACAAAACAGCGTACCTTTTTCTGGTTGTCATTATTGATATTTACTTCCAGTGAAATAAACTGTATTCAGGGTGTGTAACCAAAACCTATTTAGAGAATCAAAGGTCTGAGATTCTTATCATAGTCAAGAAACTAAAGTCAAGATTCTGCTTTTGTTTGTCAATTATAAGACAGCAGGCTCTTTTTCACGACACCACAAGCCGTGGCATCAATGCCTTCTGGCTGCCTTTGGGTGATTTCTGAATGGACTGAGGTGACAAAGGGGGTTGAAACCAACCCACCCTTGATGTGCCTTAATGCCACAGAATTAGGTAAAAACAGAGTGAAATCGATGGATATGTGAAAAGGTTAGCCTAAGTTCCAGCTCAATATTGTAATGAAGTGATGACATATGGTCTGTTTGACCAACCAGGCGTGGGATTAAACAACAAGAAACTGATTTATCACAGAAGTAAGATGGATGGTGATGCACAGCAACCTTTTATTTAGGTTAACTGGTTAGGTTAGGTTAGTTGACGACCACGAAGAGGGAAACGTGTCAGGAGAAAGAGGGAGAAGAGGAAAGTCAAGAATGTAGGACTGAGGGTTGCAACTCTAAATGTGGGGACAATGACAAACTGGCTGACATGATGCAGAGAAGGAAGGTAAACGTTTTATGTGTTCAAGTGACCAAATGGAAGGGCAGTCAAACTATTTTGCCATGGTGTGGATAGAAAGAGAGATGGAGTAGGGGTGGTCCTGAAAGAGGAGTTAGCAAAGAATGTAGTAGAGGTGAAAAGAGTGTCAGATACGGTGATGTGTCTGAAAGTAGAAGTAGAAGGTCTGATGCTAAACATGGTCAGTGGTTATGCTCCACAGGTTGGATGTGATGTGGAGGAGAAAGATACATTTTGGAAAGATCTGGATGAAGTGATAGAGAGTATTCCCAGGGAGGAGAGAGTGGTGATCAGAGCAGACCTGAATGGACATGTTGGAGAAGGAAACAGAGGGGATGAGGAAGTGATGGGCAGGTTTGATGTCAAGGAAATAAACCAAGAAGGACAGATGGTGGTGGATTTTGCCAAAATAATGGAAATGGCTGTAGTCAACACTTATTTCCAAAAGAGGGAGGAACATAGAGTGACCTATAAGAGTGGAGGAAGGAGTACGCAGATCAACTACATTCTTTGTAGAAGAGGAAACATGAGGGAGATTGGAGACTGTAAGCTTGTGGCAGGGGAGAGCGTGACCAGACAGCATTGGATGGTTGTGTGTAGAATGACTGTAGTTGTGCAGAGAAGAAAAAGAGCAAAATCAGAGAAGAAGACCAAATGGTGGAAGCCAAAGAAGAAAGACTGTTGTGAGAAATTCAGAGAGGAGCTGTTAAAGGCTCTGGGTGGTAAGAAAGAGCTTCCAAATGACTGGGCTACTAAAGCAACAGTAATTAGAGAGACAGGCAGGAAGGTACTTGGTGTGTCATCTGGACAGAGAATGGATGATAAGGAAACCTGGTGGTGGAATAGTGAAGTGCAGGACACCCTTCAAAGAAAGAGATTAGCCAAAAAGAAATATGACAGTGAGCGGACTGAAGAGAGGAGACAGGAATATAAGGAGATGGGACGTAGAGCAAAGAAGGAGGTAGCTAAGGCAAAGCAGAAGGCGTATGATGAGTTGTATGGGAGGCTGGACACTAACGAGGGCAAGAAGAGCTTGTACTGATTGGTGAGACAAAGGGATCAGGCTGGAAAGGATGTGCAGCAAGTTAGGCTTGTTAAAGATGGGAATGGTAATGTTCTAACAAGTGAGGAGAGTGTGACGAGAAGGTGGAAGTAGTACTTTGAGGATATAATAAATGAAAAGAATGAAAGAGGAAAAAAGAGTAAAGGTCATAGAAACTGTGGACCAGGAAGTGGGAAAGATTAGTGAAGGTGAAGTCCAGAAAGCTTTGAAAAGAATAAAGAAGGGGAAAGAAGTTGGACCTGATGACATACCAGTGGAGGTTTGGAAATGTCTTGGAGAGATGGCAGTGAGGTTTTTAAATTAAATATTCAATGGCATATTTGAGGGTGAGAAAACCCCTGAGGAATGGAGAAGAAGTGTGCTGGTGTCCATTTTTAAGAACACAGGTGATGTACAGTGTTGTAACAACTACAGGGGAATTACGTTGATGAGCCACACGATGAAGATCTGGGAGAGAGTTGTGGAAGCTAGACTTAGATGAGAGTTGACTCTTTGTGAGCAGCAGTATGGTTTCATGCCAAGAAAGAGCAGCACAGATGCCATCTTTGCTTTGAGAATGCTGATGGAGAAGTACATAGAGTGTCAGAAAGAACTCCATTGGGTCTTTGTGGATTTAGAAAAAGCAAATGACAGAGTGCCAAATGAGGAGGTGTGGGATTGCATGAGTAAATCTGGAGTGGCAGAAAAGTATGTTAGACTGGTACAGGACATGTATGAGGACAGCAGGACAGTGGTGAGATGTGCTGTAGGAGTGACAGATAGCTTCAAGGTGGAGGTGGGAGTGCATCAAGGATCGGCTCTGAGCTCTTTCTTGTTTGCTCTGGTGATGGACCGACTAACAGATGAGGTCAGGCAAGAATCCCTGTGGACTATGATGATGACTGTGATCTGTGGTGAGAACAGGTAAGAGGTGGAAGAGAACTTGGAGAGGTGGAGGTATGCACTTGAAAGAAGAAGAATGAAAGTCCGCCATAGTAAGACAAGAGTACATGTGTGAATGAGAGGGAGGCTGGTAGAAAAGTGAGGCTACAAGGAGCAGAGGTCACAAAGGTGCAGGACTTCAAATTCTTGGGATCCACTCTCCATGAAAATGGAGAATGTGGTAAAGAGGTGAAAAAGAGAGTCCCGGCAGGATGGAATGGGCGGAGAAAAGTTTCAAGAGTGATTTGTGACAAAAGTGTCAGCAAAGGTCAAAGGAAAAGTTTACAAGACAGTGGTAAGACCAGCTATGTTGTATGGTCTGGAAACAGTGGCGTTGACATAAAGACAAGATAAAGAACTGGAAGTGTCAGAAATGAAGATGTTGAGGTTCTCATTAGGAGTGACAAGGATGGATAAGATTAGGATGAGATCATCAGAGGTACAGCACAGGTTGAACAACTGGGAGAAAAAGTTAGAGAGGCCAGACTGAGATGATTTGGACATGTCCAGAGGTCCAGAGGAGGGACAGTGGGTATACTGGTAGAAAGATGTTATAAATGCAGCTGCCAGGAACAAGACAAAGAGGAGATACATGGATGCAGTTAGAGAGGACATGGAGGTAGTTGAAGTGAGGACAGAGGATGTAGAGGACAGCGTGAGATGGAGGAGGATGACTCACTGTGGAGACCCCTGAAGAGCGAAAAGCTGAAAGAAGTAGAAGAAGGTTAAACCCAAAAAGAATAACCAGTTGAATTATCCAATCTTGTTTTGGAAATGATGAGACGTGTCATTAATTTCTGTTTTTCTCCACATCAATATCTTATCAGAGTTCGACTCCACACAACTTTTGATTCCTTGAAAACACTTCTCTTGCAGAACATCAGTAAAATCTGAATGGCCAGTGGCAGCACAAAGACTCATCCGTGTGGCCATTTTTCAGAAATATTTTAGGAAAGAGCCTTTCAGCTAAACATGGAAATGTTTTTGTTGCATGAAGTTCATCAGCCCATCAAAAAAAAAACAAAAAAAAACATCAATTAGCCACAGCATTGTTTAATCCGTGGTGTTCAAAATGTATGAAAAGTAACAGCTTAAAGTCAGGAAATTATGGTAGTCTACCTGCATACTCCTGCCGTCACTCTTATAGGTCACAGAGCCACCATGCCACCCCAATATTTGATGCAACCACATAAAAAAAAACATTTATTTTCATCACAAAGAAAAAACATAGGGAAGGTAATTTTAGAAGTTATCAACGAATAATTAAACTGTTGATAAAAACATGGAAGCAATCTGTTTTTTATTCCATATCAGTAAGTTTCAATAATATCGTTACTTTTTGTGGGTGTAAATTAGTGTTAGAGCAAAATAGAAAAAAAACCCATCTCAGTTTATTAGTCCTACAGCTCTGAGCAGCGCAGCTGAATGACTGATGATAGATGTGTTTTTCTTCAGTGAAAACAGGTGAGTCGTTCTGATTCATGACTAGTTCAAGAACTTCATGACATTCTCTATCACAACTACACTTAAAAAAATCAAGTTAGCCTTGTTATCAAAAGCATTTTAAAACTTTTCATGGCACACACTGAGAAGTAGAGGTGTTTATATACACAGACATGAAATATATCCCATTTCAGATGTTTTTTAATGAGACCTAAACTTTTGAAAATAAATTAAAAAAAGTAAAACATTCTTTGATGAAACACATTTCACCTATCATCATTCATGCCAGAGTTTAAATCTAATGTCATTGTATGCCCTTTTTGTAACTTTTCCTTTTAAATACCATTTGATTTTCACTTGTTAAAAAAAATCTCAGTTTGTACGAATCCTTTGTGATTGTCTATTATTGTCTTTGTTGTCCACTGTTGTCATCACTCTTTGTTAAAATCAAGTCTTTCTTGTAAGTAAATGAGTCCCTGAGGCTCAATGGGATTAACCTGTATGAATAAAGGTTGAATGTTGAAACATGATTGTGTTGTTGTCATGGTTAGTGGTTGTTTGAAACCCACAGTGCAGAAAGATTGGCCCGGATATGAACCTTCAATCACATTTATTTACAACAAAATAATATGCTAACGTGGCACCAAAAGTACTTACAGAACCTGTGGTATAATGTATTTGAATGCTGCCCTGAGACGACTTCTTTTGTGACTTGGTGCTATAAAAATAAATTGAATTGAACTGGTAAATTAAGGCCCTATTTACATGGACACGATGGGGGGAAACGTAGGTTTTTTCGTTTGTTAATTAGAGGAAAAGATTTGCGTTGACACAGTCGCATTTTGTATTTACATGCATCCGGAGGATGCATGTAAATTTAAATTTGAATTACATAATGTCCAGATAGCTTCATTTAGCTCAGAGCTTCATTATATCTCACACTAACATAAATACTGTTTATTATTATTAAACTGTTGTTATTTAGCACATTTATTTTATAGTCATGGCCGGATTAACCATATGGGCAACTGCCCAGGGGCCCATGATCTCTAAGGGGCCCAGGGCAGTGAGGGCACAAGCAAAACATCTGGTTATCTCCTGCTTTACTTGGAGCCCTGCGCTGCACAGAGACACTTCCACTGCATGTGTGCAGCCCTGCCTCCTCCCAGCGGCTGCTGCAGCTTTCTTTTTGCTTTTTTTTTCAATCGGATCCTCGCGACCTGTCAATCAACCCAGAAGGCGTGTCAGTAACTGACCAATCGACGACCTCAATTTGACCCAAAGGTAAACGCCCCTTACCTGCTGACAAGCTCATATGTTTCTTTTTCTTGAGAAACATGGTTTTAATTAAAACAATAAGTTTGTATCTGTTGTGAGATGATTTGAGCAGTTTTGCATTTTTTTAATCTACTTAATGAAGAATAGTATGACTTAAAATCGTTCATAAAACACGAAGGAGGATTTATTATCCCTCCTCTTACTACAGTGAATGTGGTACTTTGCTATAAGTACGACTATATTTATGGCATCAGAGAAAGCTGAGCTTAAGTTATCCACGTAAAGTAAAATGTTATCAGCATGAAAAGAAGGAATGTTAAGTTTGAGATTAATCCAGTTTCTGAAGTCTGACCAAACACTTTGTATTGACATGAAAAAAAAAATTGCTCGAGGGATTCATCAACAGACACACAAATCAACATGAAATTTAAATCTTCTTTGCAGAAACATGGCTACAGGATATATCTTATTTATTATTTTAAAATGATTCTCCTTCACTTTAGAAGATTTAGGTCATTTGACAAATTTAGAATGAGCAGAAGTCATACTGGTTTTATGATTTATATTGGGAGGTTTCTTGAAGGAATCTTTGTTATAATCAGCAAATCCTTTGTCGCAACCATTCATTGATCATCTTATTTCATTTGAAATCAACTAAGTTACAGCAATTAATTTTAATGTGGGCATCAAATCGTCACCTTTGAATTTACAATATTTTTAATTCATTGAATCAGCTGTTGGTCAGGTTACTTCTTGTTGTGCCATTAGCTCTAAAATAGTTACTGAATCAAGTGTTTCCTTCCATCCATCCGTGGGGGTAGCAGCCTAAGTAGGGAGGCCCAGACTTCCCTCTCCCCAGACACTTGGACCAGCTCCTCCAGGGGAATCCCAAGGTGCTCCAAGTGTTTACTTTGTAGGTAAAACTAGATGTTAACCAACCGTTAAAATACACCAGGATGCAGGAGATGACATCTACTTTATTCAAAATTTTCTGGGGGATGACCCCCACACCCCCCCATCAATGTGTCCCCCCCACACACACATTATAAATGCTTCTGATACCAGTGGCCAACACGTTACTAAACAAGTACACATATGGTGTCATGTGGGGTTCAAAGTGTGTTCGATTTAATTCAGTCTTGATGATTGGGGGAGTGGTGGCGCAGAGGTTAGAGAGGTGGGCCTGTGATCCGAAGATCGACAGTCCACGCCCCGGCCCCGACAACATCAAAATTGTGGGTGGGGTGGGTGAAACACCCACACTTGCCCCCACCCTCATTCGCCCCACTCTGGGCCCATGAGCAAGGCCCTTAACCCCCACCATGTGCTCCCTAAACAGGTCTCTCTTGAAAATGAGTTCTCGTGGCTCACTGAGACTAACCTGGATAAATAAAGGCTAAATGAAAAAAAAAAAAAAAAAAAGATTTGTGTTAATGAGCATTTGGAGTTTTATATATAAAAATACATTTGATAGTTAGAATTTTAAGTATACTTACTGTATATTATGGTAATTTATTCTGTATTTTGACAGATTATGGTGATTCTGGGGTCGTGATGATGGGCCCTTGAAGATTGTTGCCCAGGGTACAGTGAAGTGTTACTCTGGCCCTGGTTATAGTGCAGTGTGACGTGTGCGCGTGCCACGTTCTATAAACAACGACATTAGAACTGGATCTGACTGGTGTCTCTTGCAACACAGATGTCGGTCACAGCACCTGGAATCTGACATAGATTAACTACGAGATTAAAAATATATTCCATTAGTCGAGGTTCTGAAAGCAGCGTATCCGCCACCATGTTGATAGAAATATAGCGTCTGTCTGCGCATGTGGTTTAAACCAAAGTCTCAGCAGGAGATGTTTACATTATCAGCGGGGGGGGGGGGGGGGGGGCAGCGAAAAACCTCCACTCTGGAAGGTGGAT
>NC_056498.1:18228085-18249638 GCF_014905685.2 Nematolebias whitei
AGACTTCTTCAGTCTACCTGGATTATTGAGCATGCATCAGGATATTTGTTAAATGTAGTTTTAAGATAAGAGAGAACTTTATTGATCCTGCAGGAAATTGTTGTGCCAGAGTTTCAGTACAAAGGAACATACACAAGAAATATCCTGATGCATGCTCAATAATCCAGGTAGAAAAATCTAAAAAAGTTAAATCTGGTCCTCTGGACATTACTTTGTACATTTTGTTTTTTAAGTTCCAAATAAAAACGAGACGATTAGATTCAGATATAATAACTCAGTCTACCTGGATTATTGAGCATGCATCAGGATATTTCTTGTGTATGTTCCTTTGTACTGAAACTCTGGCACAACAATTTCCTGCAGGATCAATAAAGTTCTCTCTTATCTTAAAACTACATTTAACAAATATCCTGATGCATGCTCAATAATCCAGGTAGACTGAAGAAGTCTTTCGGATGAAAAATGAAACGTTTCTACTTTGTACATTTTGTTTTTGTTTGGTTTTTGAACGTCCAGAGGACCTGACTTAATTTTTTAACATTTAACAAAGTTGTCAGGTCCTCTGGGCAGATTCAAAAACTTAAAAATTACAAACTACATTCACTTTTCAAATCCCTCTGCGATGGGGGACATTAGATGGTAAATTTCATTCAACCTTCATTTATACAGGTTAGTCTCATTGAGCCTCAAGAAATGGATTATGCTTCTATCGCTCCTTTCTCTTATCAAGATACTCAAAGGTCTTTACAACACAATCCGTGTCCTCATTTACCCATTTATACAGCACTCTACTAGATCTCTACAAATAAAAAATGGGTCTTGGATCACATTTATACATAGATGGGACACACATCAGAGGTAATGAGAGGTTCAGTGTTTTGCCCAGGGACACCAACATGTGACTGCTGATGGAATCAAACCTCCAACTCTCCTATTGAAGGACAATTACTGTAACCACTCAACCACATTAGTGTACCACTTGTTAGAATAAGAAAAGCTCAAGTTGACATTTTCAGAAAGGACTAAAATTTATATTGACATTGTTTTAACTTGTAGATTGTGAACGATGTATCTCAATCAGGATATCTGGTGATCTTGTGGAACATCCTATACAAATGTTCCTGTTTTCTTCTTTACTTTATCAAGAGGACAATTATTCTAATGGACAGAGTTTCTGTGTTATGAAAATCACTTTTCCGATGTTTGTCTGAGTCTTTTAATAATGTTTTGTGGAATGAAACTAGACTTTTCTATTATGATCTAACAGTGAGTGATGAACCTTTATATTTTCATTCAAAGTTCTAAAGTATAAAATTAGTCTGCCATCTTAAAAAAGGAAGTATCAGGTAAAACAGAGACGAGCTGATCAACAGTTCTCAGATAAGTTCATTTGAGATGCATTGTGAGATTTTTTCATGGAGCACGAGAACAAACAACACCGATGCTGTACATTCTTATTCACGCGTTTCTTGGAAAGTTAAAATCTTGCTTACCAGGCTGCTGCGAATGACAACCTGGAATTTGAAACAAAGACACATGTCAAACAAACATCAGGTTAGACAATGGTTTGCATAAAAAAACAGACAAAAGGAACATCTAGTTAAAGCTAAAATATGTTCTACGTAATGGCACACCCACATTGTGTTCCTGTTTTAGAGAACTTTAATATCGCAAGGATTTTTAACACATTTTTACACATGGTAAAATTTTAAGAATGGTTTAAGATACATTCCATTAAACTGATTTTAAAGCACACATATTACCTTTATTACAGGTTCTTGAAATCTAAATGAAAGTATTATAATTATTATTCAAAACAGAAGAGTATTATAGTATGATAACTTATCTCTACCCTGAATTTAGAGCAGTTTTTTGCAGCCAGTTTTAAGGGACATAATGAGACAACTCCACCTGTCTTCCATGTCAAAATTGTTTGTACTGACATTAAATATTCTTTAGATTAGTTTAAGAACACGATGACTGATTAGGAGAACCTACAGTATTTAGTCTTGACAGTTTATACCAATATGCATGTATGTATGTATGTATGTATGTATGTATAAAACTGAGCTTTGACTAGCACTCACCAAAAATATTTGGATTTTCCTAGATTGTTTAAAAAATATATGAAAAACTGTTCTTTCAGCTTTGACTCTAGCTGGAGGGCAGCACGGTGGTGCAGTTGGTAGAGCTGTTGCTTCTCAGTGAGAAGGTCACCGAAGACATCGCAGCTGGGGGCCTTTCTGGGTGGAGTTTGCATGTTCTCTCTGTGCATGTGTGGGTTTTCTCCGGGTACTCCAGTTTCCTCCCACAGATAAAAAACATGCATGTTAGGCTGATTGGTAACTCTAAATTGTCCCTAGGTGTGAGTGAGAGAGTGAATGGTTGTTTGTCTCGTTTGTCTCTATGTGTCCCTGTGATGGACTGGAGACTTGTGCAGGGTGTCTCCTGCCTCTCACACGGTGACTGCTGGATATGGGCACCAGTGACCCCCGTGACCCGAAAAGGAAGAAGCAGGTAAAGATGATGGATGGATGGATAATGGACTCCTGCTGGAGATTATCTACATTTTAGGTACTCGCTCATTTCACAACTTGCTTAAACAATAATAATAATAATAATAATAATGAATTTAATTTGTAATGCACTTTTCATTAACAAAAATCTCAAAGTGCTAAACCTTCAAAGATACTGGTTTGATCTGAGTCTAAAAAATAGTTTTAGTCATGGAACTTTTGTTAGAAATGCTTTAACATGTAGAAAATTCAGACTTTAAATTTATGTTTGTAAGAATAAAAAAAAATGGTAACCTTTTGATAATATGTGGTCTGTGAGATGCAACACATTACAACTTGATACATTTGACATTTTATATGTCAAAATTTTCATGTAAGTTCATATTTACATTGATCCAAGCAGTTTGATTTGTTTTATATTTCCAGTTTAGGTGAAATATTCATTTTCATGTTTTCTTCTTTTTACAGGAAAAAGATGCTCACTTTAAGTAACAATCCTGAGATGAATAACAAATGACTGCTTTGATTCAATTCAAGACAAGACTAAAGCTATTTTTTAAGTAAATAAATGCTTTTTTAAATATAGTTGTAGCAATAATGTTTCTTTCGAATAAATCAAGAAGTATTCCAGTGTTTTAAGCTGGATGATAAACAGTTTTAATTTCGGTAGCTTGAAGAAAAGTTAATATTCTGTCTTACCTTTGCAGAGCAGAATGACGGCCACAGTAAACACACAGGCAAACTGTTGAAAAGCCATTTTAACAGCATCTCCTTCCTCAATGCTTCAGCTTTAAATACTTAAATTTGTTTTCAGCTCCACCCACAGTGTTAGAATTTCCAGTAAACTTTTCTCCTTATTTCCTCCTCTGGCCCGATATAACTTCTTTACAGATGGAATGAAATCCACCAGACTTGTTCATCATTGTGCAGATAAGTTCACAAAAAGAAAAGTTACACGCTTCACCTGTTTAGTGTAAAAGGATTAGAACAATGTTCACTTAGAGATTATAGTCCTGTTTGAGAATTAAACCATGCCATTTATTTTTAAATTTGCCCCATGCTATGGGCTGTTTTGTTATGGCTATAATAGAGAATCAGATTTTTGTTCAAACACATTTTTATACAACAAAACTGGTAAACAAATATGAATCCAAAGTGAATAGGATAAACAATTTTGTTCACACCCTTGTGGAGTTTTGGTCAGAATAGTGTAAGCCATAAAATGTTTACAATTTTAATATGGTACCATGGTAAAACAAATAGACCATTTAACTTTTATTCTCCTTTTAAAGATCTAAACAAAAATGCAATTTCATATTCCAACTTTGTTTCTTGAAATTACATTGTTATAATAATAATTACAATAATTTTAAAAGTAGTATAAAGAAAATGCTTTTTTTTTAGGAAGAATGTTAATAGTAATTAAACTGTAAATGTTCTACCAAGATACTATTCAAAGATGATACTTCAAAACAAATATCTGTAAAATTTTGTTCAGATTAATAAAGAAAAACACACTTCATCGCTTCACTTCAATTCAATTCAATTCAATTCAGTTTATTTAGATAGCGCCAAGTCACAACAGAAGTCATCTCAGGACACTGAAGCGAAACATTCATATATAAAATAATACTTTAACATTATTTATCTGAGGAGCAGACTGCTTTGAGTTGAACTCCATCTCAGAACTTTCATCTTGCGCAAGCATGAAGGTGAGAGTGGAAAGAACAAACTCCCTCATGAGGAAGAAACCTTTAGCAGAACCAGACTCAGGACAAGCGGCCATCTGCTTCGACTGGCTGGGTTTGAGAGGAACAGATACACAATGGCAGGTCAAGAATCACATATTAAGATAGAAATAGTATCAAATGAAAACTATTCAATTTTAACAATTCATTTTAAGAAATGGGGTCAATTTCTCCTCTAGTAGTCTAAGCCTATGGCAAAATAACAAGCCAACGCTAACTATAGGATTTATCAAAAAGGAAATTCTTAAGCCCAGTCTTAAAACTGGACAGTGTCAGCCTCATGGACAGAAACTGGAAGTTGGTTCTACAAGAGAGGAGCCTGAGAACTGAAAGATCTTTCTCCCATTCTGCTTTTGGAAACATTAAGAACTGTTAGTAAGCCTGCAGCCTGAGAGCGAAGTGGTCTGTTAGGAAAATATTGAACAATACGGTCTAGAATATAAGATGGAGCTAGGTTGTTGAGAGCTTTGTAGGTTAGAAGTAAGATTTTGAATTCAATTCTGGATTTGACAGGGAGCCAATGGAGAGAAGCTAAAACTGGAGAGATATGGTCTCTCCTACTAACTCCAGTTAAGACTCTGGCAGCAGCATTTTGGATCAACTGAAGACGTTTTAAGGAAGTATTTGGACATCCAGATAATAAACCATTGCAATAGTCCAGTCTAGACGTGACAAATGCATGGACCAGTTTTTCTGCATCATTTTCAGATAAGATGTTTCTAATTTTAGTGATATTACGCAGGTGGAAGAAGGCTGTTCTAGTAACGTTTTTAATGTGGGGGATAAAAGACATGTCCTGATCAAAAATAACACCAAGATTTTTAACATTAGAGCTGGAGGACAGATTAATGTCATCTAAGGAGGGAGAAAAACTGAAAAATGTATT
The DNA here is from genome assembly GCF_014905685.2 of Nematolebias whitei. NCBI lineage: Eukaryota > Metazoa > Chordata > Actinopteri > Cyprinodontiformes > Rivulidae > Nematolebias > Nematolebias whitei. The sequence goes on from NC_056498.1 coordinate 18,233,236, forward strand.
CCTAAGATGCTCAGGTCCAAAAACTAAAACCTCAGTCTTGTCTGTGTTCAGCATCAGAAAATTTAGGGTCATCCAGGTTTTTATGTCTTTAAGACAGGTTAATAGTCTAAGTAGCTGATTGCATTCACTTGGTTTCATGGACAAATATAACTGTGTATCATGAGCATATCATTGAAAATTTATCCCATGCTGTTTAATAACATTACCTAATGGAAGCACACATAGGGTAGAGTATTGGTCTAAGCACTGAACCTTGAGGAACTCCATGACTAACTTTAGTGTATGATGAAGATTTATTATTTACATTTAAGAATTGGAATTTATCAGATAGATATGATTCAAACCAATTTAGAGCCATTCCTGTGATTCCAATATCATATTCAAGTCTCTGTAATAGAATATTATGATCAACCGTATCAAATGCAGCACTGAGGTCTAATGGGCCCAGTGTAGACACCTGTCCATTGTCAGAGGCCATGAGAATATCATTAGTAACTTTCAACAGTGCAGATTCAGTGCTATGGTGAGCTCTAAACCCTGACTGAAACTCTTCAAACAGATTATTTCTTTGTCGATGATCACGCAACTGAGCAGTAACTAGTTTCTCTAAATTTTTTAGATGAAATTTAGATTAAATATAGGTCTATAATTGGATAGGATTCCTGAGTCTAGGTTATGCTTCTAAGTCAAGGTTTAATTACAGAAATCTTAACACTCTGTGGTACGTAACCATTTTTTGGAGCCAAATTAAGCAGATCCAAGATGGGGTTATTAATTAAGGGAACTATGTCTTTAAATAGCCTGGTTGGGATGGGATCTAGCAGACATGTGGATGATTTGGATGAAGCTATTATTTTTGAAAATTCAGAGAGCTCAGCAGGACAAAAACAGTCCAAACATAAATCAGGTTCTGGTAAATCAGGTTATTGACATTTTTAAAGTTGTCTCATCTGACATAGAACCAGAGGTGATACTAGGAAAGTTGGTTTGAATTTTTCCCTAATTGAAACAATTTTATTTATAAATAATCTCATGAAGTCATCACTACTTATGTAGTTGTAGGAATACATGAATCAACATAGATAAAAACAGATAGAAGTGTCAGAAGCAACCAAGTTAATAAATTAGCTAAATATGCTAATAGCATTGATGCAATCTGCGGCCACTTCTTCAGGTCGTCCTCCCGTCCCTCGTCCTCAGCAGACAGCGGTATGATTATATTGTCCTGTTTGAGCTCTGACAGCTGGTGTTCCCACGTTTGATTTAAATCCACAATGCTTGGAGAAACTACATTAGCTTGTACTGTTCACACATAGACACATGCCGGTTCTGGTCTACGATGGAAGTTGTGCCTTTAATTCATGTAAGGGAGCATGGGGCTAGGAATAAGGTGGACCTATGTCTAATATAACATTCCTCTCAAAAATTCTTGAGAAAGTAGTAACAAATCAATTGTGTGAACATCTGAACAGAAATAATTGGTTTGAGAAGTTTCAGACAGGGTTTAGAGCTCATCATAGCACAGAAACAGCACTAGTAAAAGTCACTAATGATATTCTCATGGCCTCAGGCAATGGACTTGTGTCTATACTGGTCCTGTTAGACCTCAGTGCTGCATTTGATATGGTTGATCACAATATTTTACTACAGAGGCTTGAATAAGATATTTGGATTTATAGGAATGGCTCTAAATTACATTACAAAGCATTACAAAAGAAACTACAATTAAGAAAAAACAATAAACACATAAAAAAAAAGCATTGGACAAATTAAATGATGATTTACGTAAACAAAACTAGAAAGACGTGTATGTTGATGATGTGAACAGATCATATGATGAGTTTATGAATATTTTAGGAGCTCTGTATGGAAAGAATTGTGTGCAAAATAATTAAACAAAGAGAAATGTTGTTGATCAACCATGGATGACAAACGGGTTGAAAAATGCTTGTAAAAAAATAATTATTTGTATACATGTTTCTTGAAATTGAGAACACAAGAGGCCGAAGAGAAATATAAGAAGTATAAAAATAAATTAGTAGCGATTATAAGGAAACACAAGAAGGAATATTATAGTGATTTATTAAACAAAAGTAATGGTGATATGAAAGCCACATGGCGAGTAATAAATAGTGTTCTGAAAAGTCATAAAGCAAAAACAGGTATTTCACAATATTTTTTGAAGGATGACGATGAAATCCATGATGAAAATGAAATTGTAAATGGATTCAATCATCATTTTGTGACCGTTGGATCAAGCCTTGCAGCTAAAATACCAAAAGTAGACAATAATGTGAACCATTCAGTTATAAGTTGTGACAACAGTATTTTTCTTAATGGAATTGACAAAGAAGAAAAAATGAATGTAGTAAAAAATCTTACAGATAAGAGATCAAAAGACTGGGTGGACATGGATATGATGTTTGTAAAGGACATAATGAGTTATGTTATCGAGCCGTTTACATATATTTGTAATTTATCATTTTCAAAAGGAATATTTCCAGACAATATGAAAGTAGCTAAGGTAGTTCCTCTCTTTAAAAATGGTGATAAATGTGTGTTCAATAATTATAGACCAATATCCTTATTACCACAGTTCTCAAAAATTCTAGAAAAACTATTTGTGACCAGATTAGATAAATTTATTACTAAACAAAACATTCTAAGTAGCAGTCAGTATGGGTTTAGAGCAAAAAACTCTACATCAATGGCTCTCATGGAATTAATAGAACAAATAACCACTGCTGTCGGTCAAGAACAGTATTGTGTTAGTATTTTTGTTGATTTAAAAAAATCATTCGATTCTATTGACCACACTATTCTCCTTGAAAAATTAAATAAATATGGTATAAGAGGACCAGCATTACACTGGGTATCTAGCTATTTAAAAGATAGGAAACAGTTTGTACAAATAAATAGTGTAAGATCTGACCTCTGCAATATCACGTGTGGAGTTCCTCAAGGCTCTGTACTTGGACCAAAGTTATTTACTTTATATGTGAATGACTTAGTGAATGTATCAGGGCTCCTCAAATGTGTCCTTTTTGCAGATGACACCACATTTTTTTGTTTGGGTAAAGATGTAAAACAGATGTTGGAATTGATGAAGACAGAATTTGATAAAATACAAACTTGGTTTAAACTTAATAAATTATCATTAAATTTAGATAAAACTAAATACATGATATTTAGTAACAAAAAGAGAACTGTTGATGATCCATTTAAAATTGAGGGTGTTGAGATTTGTAGAGTTAATGAGATGACATTTTTGGGTGTAATCATTGATGAACAGCTAACATGGAAAAATCACATAAATTCTGTAAGAACAAAAATATCTAAATCTATTGCTGTACTATACAAAGTCAGGGAATTATTAAATGATAAAGCTCTGTACATGTTGTATAACACAATCATTGTTCCACATTTAATCTATTGCATTGATGTTTGGGGGAAAGTGTGTAAAACATTTACAAAGCCTATTTTTATTTTACAGAAAAGAGCTGTAGGAATCATCACCAGAAAGCATTACAGTCACCCATCAAGCACATTATTTTATCAACTGAAGTTATTGAAGTTCCATGATTTGGTAGATTACAGTATTTTATCAGTTATGTATAGGGCTCAAAATAACACATTACCATTAAATATACAAAGAAATTTTGTAAAAAGGCAAAGTTGTTATAATCTAAAGGGGATAGAGATATTTGTCAAACCAAAATTCAGAACTAGTCTGAAGGGAAGGTCTACCTCAATCCAAGGAGTTGGATTGTGGAATGGTCTAGAGAGTGATGTGAAAAATGCCAAGTCAATGTGTACATTTAAGAAAAAGATCAAAGCTGGATTAAAAAAAAATGTATATTAAGTAGCTTAGTGTGTGTTTTGTATTAGAATTAGAAAAATTAGAAAGAGTTATTCATTTTTTTTCTGTTACTTGAAAATTATTATGATTGAAATAATTGTTTGAAAAAAGGGGCAGATATAATACGATTTTTTCTTCTTTCTGTTGCCTTTCATTTTAAATCTCTTGTATCTTTTTATATTGTTATGGAATTGTTTTGTACTTTTTAAAATGAATAAACTTTATACCATACCATACCATACCATAAATTGGTTTAAATCATATTTATTTGATAGATTCCAGTTTGTAAATGTAAATAATGAATCTTCGTCATACACCAAAGTTAGTCATGGAGTTCCTCAGGATTCAGTGCTAGGACCAATACTGTTTACTTTATATATGCTTCCATTAGGTAAAGTTATTTAACAGCATGGAATAGATTTTCATTGTTATGCTGATGATACTTAGGTATATTTGTCCATGAAACCCAATGAATCCAATCAGCTACTTAGACTACAAGCATGTCTTAAAGACAGCAAAACCTAGATAACCCTTAATTTTCTGCTTTTAAACTTACAGAAGATAGAGGTTGTTGTTTTTGGACCTGAGCATCTTTGGAATAAACTTTGAAGCCTTTCCCTTCCTCTGGATGGTATTAATGTGGCCTATAGTACACATGTAAATAATCTTGGTGTTGTTTTCAATCAGGATAAGTACGGGAGTGGTTGCACAGAGGTTAGAGAAGGTGGGCCTGTGATCGGAAGTTTGTCGGTTTGACTCCTTGGACATACAACATCAATTTGTGGGTGGGAATGGTGAAGCACCCACACCTGCCTCCACCCTTGTTTGCTCCACTCTGGGCCCTTGAGAAAGACCCTTAACCCTCACCATCTGGGGCAGCTTAGCTGGCCTCTCTCTGCTCCACACAGAGGACAGAGGACTGTGGTAGCATGGTGGTCTGTGGTTGTGTCGTAAAAACAATTGTCAAGTCTTCGTGCAAGATAGTTTGCTGTGGTGACCCCTGAAGAAGGGAGCAGCCAAAAGGAAAAAAAAAAAGTATATATTTTTTTAACCAAAATATTTTTATTGAAATTTTTCACTTTGAAAATACAGACATGTATCAATCTGCACAAGCTTATGCTCCTTTTTTTTTTTTGACAGTATAATAATAATAATAATAAAAATCATAAATCTAAAAGCCCAATTTTGGGGCTTCAACTAATTCAAATTGAAGAAAAGTATAAAAAAGCAAATAAAAACTTTAATACACCCCCTCCCCCCAAAAGAAAAAAAAATTACAAAGCTTCTCATAAACAACCGGGATTGAACATTATCAAACAAATTGAATACACTTGTACATGTCTACTCAGCAAGGGCGTCAGAAGCATCCGTTATGTGAGGGGGACACAATGATTTGTGTAGGTGTGTGTGTGCACGTGTGTGTGCGCGCAAAGAAGTGTACACTAATGTACAAAAAATGCAGCATTTCACCCAGATTTCCTTTAATTCCACACATATAAAACATGTTTCTCACCAAGTTTGTTTGAATTCAGCGGTGGGTTTTAAAGACATTTTAACTTTAATACACTTTAATACAGAGCGTCAGGTCACCACTATTTGTCTTTATAGAGAAATAAAAAAACATCACCACTGGACTTTTTTACTTGTGTTCAACACTCATCTAAATGATGTTTCTCATGAAGCTTGAGGACAATAAGGTGTGGGGTTTTAAAAACATTTCAACTTTAATGCACCTGAACACACAGCGTCTCTTACACCTGCAGCGTCTTACAGCGTCACAGTTACTGCTAAGCTAAGATGCTACAGACGTAGCGCTCCACTCAAACATCCTCCTAACAATTTATATATGTTTATGATCAACCCCCCTGATCAACAACTGCCCGCACTAAGCTCGCTAAAGTGGCGAGCGAGTAACACAGAGGTGTCTCCGTCTCCTCCACCTGTGCACCTTTGCTGCCGAGGCAGGAGACTCAGCAGCTGCTGCCTGCACAGTGTCTGCTCTGTGTTTAGAGTTGGAGGTAACCAGGAAAATGTGGAGTGGAGTTTTAGTAGCTTGAGTATTCTCCTATTGATCAAGTGGAATGGATTCATTCACGAAGAAAGAGAAACTGCGCCGCCTGAACCAATGTTTTATAGTAAAAGTGGGGAGGTCCAAATGAACATTTTTTTAAATGTGTGGGGGACTTGTCCCCTTCACATATAATGGTTGCGACACCTATGCTAGTCAGTATGTTGCACTGCAGGTTCCAGATAATCAAGAGTCCAACCAGCCCTCTCATATGTCTAAATCCTTAATAAAATTAATAAAAGGACCCCTAATCTTCTCAAATAAATGTTGTTTGGATTTCCTAATTCCAGTGGCAAATTAGACGACATCTCCTTTAGCCACCGGGTGGTGCTAGGTCTGTTGACATTCTTCCAAGCCATACACTTTTTTGCAGATAACAGGCTTATATCTATAAGGTTGTTTTCACACCAGATAGTCCGGTAGACTCGGTTTGGTTCGGGACCAATATTCATGACCTTTTGTTTACATTTGAGCTGGTGCGTTTGCATTCACACTGCACTGTGCAGTCGAGTCAACCTGTTGAACCAACCTATTCCCCCGCTCACCTGTGGGGGCGCTTCACCAAGAACTACTGAAAGAAACAACACAAAACCCTCTGAAGACACGTCTTCTTCTTCTTCTTCTGTAAATAAAAATAAAAACGAAGTGGCATCAAGTTTTAGCAGTTTTAGGAGTTATATTTTGTCATTTTTCAAAAATGGACTTAGCATGAGCAGAAGATGAGACAGAAGACCATGGAGAATATTGTTTTTCACACAAGACAGCTGACGGCTCCATATGAGGTCAGAGAAATGCGTGTTTGTTTACCCTGCGGTGCGGGGCTCGGTCTGTTTGCATTCACACTGTACTCGAACAGCGCGGGAGTTCGCTTCTACCGGACCGAGACCTAGGTTTTAGCCCGGGCCAGAGTTCACCTTTTTGTTCCGTGACAGAGTTCGATTGCGCGTTCACACCTCCCTAAATGAACCGGACTTTCTAGGCGAATGAGCTAGAGTTCGATTAAAGCGGACTAAACAGGGCTGGTGTGAATGCACCCCAAAAATGATGCAAAATACTTGGGCCATGCATTTAGCATGCAGAGAGGGAAAAAAACAACTTGCATGTTTAGAGTAAATGCTTTTATTTATTTATTTTTTTTGATAACACCCCAGGAAGTCAAAAAGATTTTCTTAAAGTACAATAAAAAAAATAATCAAGTGAAACATTCATCACCGATCATTCAATCATTTAACTTTTCAGAGTTACAAAACTAATACATTCAAAAACATTTTCCGTCAGGATTGTTTTGCAACCTAAGTTATTGCACATAAAAATAAAAAGAAAAGAAAAAGAAAAAATACTCTTAATTTTCCAGCTTTTTTAACTTACTTTTATTTTTACGTCTAATCTATAACAGAAAAAAAAAATCAACACTTCATATGTCCTAATTTGTGACGTGAATAAAAACTTAAGTTAAGAGAAAATCACAACAAATTATATTATTCTGATTTGTTATCATTAAATTAAAGTATAAAAACCTAAAGAAATAATAAAAACATTTGGAGTGCTGTTTTGTAGAGTTGTTATTAATAGTTAATATTTTTTTGAAAGTTCAGAGTATTATTAGTTTGAAAATCAGAGAAAAATGATCTCATAGGATTTAAACTAACACTGAGCCAGTCCCAAAAACATATTTCTGTCTTAAAACAACTCCAATCTCAAAGCTTTTATAATGTGAACACCGTATCATCAAACTTTATTCTGCCATCACGTTTGCATTTGACAGTTATTTACATAAAACTCTAATTATTTAGATGAAATCTATGTCGTGCAATGGTCCATATGAAACATGCTGCAGAACAAAACAAGTATGCAGAGACCATTTAATGCAAGTCATACAAATTCAGTAGCAGTTCAATATAATACTTTATTTAAAAAAAAAATCATCTTTCTTTTATATTAAATAATTAGCACTGTTGCCAAGTCCACTAATTATAATCAACATTATCATTTGACTTGAAAATTTTAACAATTGCTTATTTTGGGCTTACTCCTTTACACCATGCTGTGGCTGAGTGGTTGGAGCAGTTGTCCTCCAATGCAAGAGTTGGGGGTTCGAATCCACCATCAGTCACATGCTGAAGTGTCCCTGGGCAAGACACTGAACCCCTCATTGCCACCGATGTGTGTCCCACCGGTGTATGAATGTGATCTAAAGCACTGATGATCTTTAGAATGATTTGTTCAATTAGCTTTCTATAGATCTAGTAGAGTGCATGAATGGGTAAATGAGGACACAGATTGTGTTGTAAAGTGCTTTGAGTGTTTTGATAAGATAGCATGGTTCTATATAAGTACAGTTCATTTACTGTTATTGTAAACCTGCCCCTCTATCTCTGATTGGCTAGTATACCTGTTGCGTTCATGGACTAAGCTGGATAGTTTTGGTTAGTAATTTCTGGGTCCGCCCCAGATTCTCTTACCCGTGGGATGTGCTCAAAACATAAAGGGAGGTGTCCAGGAGGTATACGGATCAGATGCCTGAACTACCTCAACTCCTTTTGATGCGAAGGAGCACTGACCCTAATCCAAACTTGCCCCAGATGATGGAGCTCCTCAACCCTGAGCCCAGCCACCCTACGAGTGAAGACCGTTTCAGTGGTTTGTATCCAGAGTCTCATTTGTTCAGCCATGATTCAAACCTCATGACCATTCTATAGGTGAGGGTTGGAATGTAGACTGAACAGTAAATTGAGAGGTTTGCCTTTTGATGCAACTTTCTCTTTCTCTTCTCTTCTTGACTGACTAGTTGACCAGTCTAGTTAGTATGAACAAGTTTACCTTCTGTAGCACATGTTTCACACGGACCATCACTGGTCCTGTGGAAACGATGGCAGTGATAAGCATAAATAACTACAGACCTAACAGTTTAATGCAAAAGTTATGTCAGTTTAAATGCGTATTTAAAAAATGTTTTTAAAACTATAGCAATTAAGAATTTCTTTATACATGGCTCTGGAAATCTGCTTTGATTCAAACCAACAACACTCAGTGATTTCTTATGAAGGGAGCAAATTGATTATTGGCAAAAACTCAACAAAACATCACTTCAAAACATCTAAACTGTGGCTTTGAGTGCAGCGTGAGTACGTTTTTAGTTGTACTGTGCCAATGCCAACAAAGACAGGGAGAAACAGATCAAGAACACAAAAAGAGATGAATGATGTGGGGTCAGGTTTCCACCATTGTTAAAAATGCTGTCGTCAGGAGTAGTGGTAAGGATAAAGAAATTGTGATTGAAAAAGTGATAAGCAGTGGTAGGCGCTGATGTTGGACAGGTGTAATGCAAGTCTGGGTCCATGCCCTGAGAGGTAAAAGTAACAAAACCTGGTCCCATGCCAGTGACTTTGTTGCTGATCCATTTCTGGTACCGGGACACACGGGTGTAGACACTAGGTATGTGCTGCCAGTCTTGGTAATAAAGACTCTGAATTCCACTCTGGACCCAGATTGAGCCTTTTTTGGTCACTAGTGCAGTCCCCTCGTCTTTCTGTGAAAAGAAATTAAGAATAGTTCAAATAAATTTCTTGTAGAGCTGTGTTTAACTTTTTGCATCCGAGATACAGTATGGTGCAAACTAACATCAAGTACCGGTAATACTGTTTTACATTTCTTTCATTGCTAGCATCAGGTTACAGACTTTTAAGTAAAAAAATTATTCAGATTAACAAAAAAATCAAATAACCAAAGAAAGAAGACAGAGAACACTTCAAAGGGGCTGCAAAATACCTCCTTAGAATACAACACTCTTAAAAATGGACTATGGATAGAAAGAGATGAAAATAGAGTAAGAGTAACTTCGAGCATGAAGAGTAACTTCATGGGAAATGATAAAAATTACATACAAATGAATACAATAAACATTCAGAAATAATGATAAAGTGAACCAAATTTTAACTCTAAATTTGGATTTGCAAGTTACGTGAAGTTTAATGCATTCATATGTTAATAAAAAAAATAGACAACACATTATAAAATAATGGAAAAAAAATTAGCTGTTACATAAATTGCCTCCTTTGTCCTATTCTCCTGGCCGGCACAGAGCTTATTCTCTGTTGGTAGAACACCATAACTGGAGGAAGTTTTGTAGAGGCAGGTGCACTTCTCGTTTCCAATTATTGGTACAGCAACTTCCTGGAGAATCTCAGGCCGAAATCCATTTTCTAATAAGGGAGATTGAAATTGTTAGAGCTTTGTGAAGAATTCAGTGAAAATAGATCATTTCTGACTCACGGTTGTAACCAAAACCAGTGACCCAGCTGGTAGTCCCTTCATAGAAAGTGCTGTTTTCTGCAGCTAGGCAGACTGGCTGGATGTAGTCTGTAAAGTTGACGGGAGCCGACAGCTTCACGAGGCAGATGTCGTTCTCATAGGTGAAAGTGCTGAAGTTTTGATGACAGAGGTACTGCGCTACTTTCCGAGTCACTTCATTGGGGTTGGAACCTGACTGGTTGTAGACACCCAGATGCACCACTGAGCCATTAGCATTATGCCTTGAAAAAAAAGAATTGTGTCCAGTGTTTTCAAAGATGCTCTTATTAGTATCAACTAAATAATGCAGTGAGAATAAAACTTTTCTGTCTCAGTCTCTTTGCTTTCACTTTTAAGTCAACCATACAAAGCTGCAGACTGACTATCTAAACCAGGGGTGTCCAATCCTGGTCCTCGAGGGTCACTATCCTGTATGTTTTACTTGTTTCCCTGTTCCATTACACCTGATTCAGTGGTTGAATGGTTGATCTTCACGTTCTGCAGAAGTATTTTAGTCAGCCATTGATTCAAATCAGTTGTGCTGGAACAGACATCCAAAACATGCAGGATAGTGACCACCAAGAACACCCCTGGTCTACACTTGTGTTATGTACCTATAAGTCTAATAACTTTCCAGTTAACACCTTACACATGGTTTATAATTTTCCAGATTTTTATAAACTATGATTAGAACTGAAATTATTTATAAATCAGTTTGATTTAAGTGTTATGCTTTTCTTGTTTTAGTTTGATGCTTTTGTGATCAAGCATGTACAGCTGAAACCACGTTTACATACTGTACATGGTATAAAAGACATACAATATTATTTTCCCTCTATGTCTTCCATTAATTCAATAAAAGCCTTTCCTGTTTTAGGTCCATTAGGTTTCCCCAAATTATTTCCATTTGTTAAATACCTGGAAAATGATATACGTTATTTTTAATGGAATTACTTTCTTCATTGTCATAAATGTACATTTTCTTAGTATTTGAAAGTATTGTCTTTAAACTGGTGGCTCAGTTGGTAGGTAGAGCTGTTGCTTCTCAGCGAGAAGGTTGCTGGAACAAATCCCGGTCCTAGGACCTTTCTGGGTGTAGTTTGCATGTTCTCTCTGTGCATACGTGGGTTTTCTACAGGTACTCCAGTTTTCTCCCACATACCAAAAACATGCATGTTAGACTGATTGGTAAATCTAAATTGTCTCTAGGTGTGAGTGAGAGAGTGAATGGTTCTTTGTCTCTATGTGTCCCTGTGATGGACTAGAGACCTGTCCCGGATGTCTCCCACCTCTCGCACAGTGACTGCTGAACATGGACACCAGTGACCCCCGCAACCCAAAAAAGAAGAAGTGGGTAAAGCTAATGGATGGATGGATGTCTTTAAACTGCCTGACTTGGGTAAAAACTTTTTTGGTATCCTTCTTCAAGCTTCTCATAATAGTTTGACAGTATTTTGTCCCATTCCTCCTGCCATTAAATTTTTTATGGGATTGAGATCAGGACTTTTTGATGGCCTCTCCAAAACTTTGACTTTTTGTCTTTAAGCCACTTTATAACTAATTTGGCCGTATGTTTTGAGTCATTTTCCATTTGGATATCCCATTGAATCAAGCTTTGACTTCATGGCTGATGTCTTGACTGCTCCACCTGGGTATATCCCAGGTGCGATGGATCAAATGCAGAGAACTAATTTTGCCATTGTATGGAAACATACAATGATGACAACACATAGCACTTTACTTTGAGATGTTTCTTCAATATTTCCATATAATGTTCTTTCATCATGGTACCATCTATTTTGTGTAGTGCACCATTAAGCAAAACACCCCACAGCATGATACTGTCATCGCCTTACTTCTCAGTTGGGATGGTGTTTTCTCAGGTTTGCAAGCTTCCCCCTTTGTTCTTCAAATGCAATGATGGTCATCATGACCAAACTATTTTAGCTTCATATGACCACAGGACATGTTTTCAAAAATGTAGGTATTTGTCCCTGTGTTCTGAGTAATGGCTTCTTCATCACTGAGTGACCTTTCTGCTTGTGTTGGTACAGGAATTTTTTCTCTGTGGATAATGACTCTCTGACCTGTTTCAGCAACATCTCACAAAGTCTTCTGCTTTTGTGTAACTCTTTGAGCAGATAAACATGGCACTTTCAGGCAGCTGGAAATTGTAGCCAAGGATGAACCAGAATTGTGGAGGTCAACAAATCCATTTTTTATGTTTTGCCTTTTTTCTTTTGACTTTTTTTCCCCACGTTGTCTCACAAAGAAGTACTGTAGAATGTTTAAGTGCCTCCAATTAACTCAAATGTTGTCAAACAACCTATAAGAAGCTTCCAAGGCCATTACATTATAATCTAGGCTTTTTAAAATGATTGAAAGGTATAGTAATCCTAGTGTATGTAAACTTAAGACTTTGATAAATGTATACAAATGATCTTTATCATTGTGGGTATTTAATAAATATAAATCTTTTTGCGTAGAGATGGATATATGGCACTTTGAGGGGAACTGGATCTTCCAATATCTTTTACCAGCTATTTCCTTTTTGGGTCAAGGGGGTCATGTGTGCTCATATCCAGCAGTCATTGTGTGAGAGGTGGGGTGCACCCTGGATAGGTCTCCAGTCCATCACAGGGACACATAGAGACAAATGAGACAAACAACCATTCACTTTCTCCCTCACACCTAGGGACAATTTAGAGTTACCTGGAGAAAACCCACACATGCACGGAGAGAATGTGCAAACTCCACCCAGACTGGCCTACTGGCCAGGATTCGATCAAAATTCAAATTCAATTCAAATTCAAACATACTTTATTAATCCCAAAGGGAAATTAATTGTTGTTGTAGCTCATCCAGGTTTCATTAGAGTTGTTATAGATGCTGATGGCTGTGGGCAGGAAGGATTTCTTGTAGCAGTCTGTCCCACAGCGAATCCGAAGAAACTGGTTGCCGATGCCGATCCACCCAGACCCAGCAGACCTCTCAGTCCTTTTGGGCAGCAGGATAACCTGAATGCCAGGCAGAACTTCTCCCCGAGTGATGGCCATTCCTCCCAGGAGCCTGCCGAGCTCTTTGTCACCACGGACAAAACTGCAGGTGCCGGGGGATGATCTCGGTCCTCCCGCTGTCACGAGCCATGTTTCCCGCCACCTCCAAGATCTCAGTGGTCAGACACTTGAGCATCGCCTCCAGGTAGATGGGAATGCATCCATGGCACCTCCTTTTCATCTCATTGGGATTTGGGACTGTAGTTGAGGTATTATTTGAGCTTTAGAGTTGTTAATTAGCAACTCCCAGTTGTAGAAAGCCACCTTGTTGTCATGGTTACGTATCATAACAAATGTCCAAAAGTAAAAAGGTTTCAGGAAAAATCCTTCCAGCTGCACAGCGTCCAAAACCAGAGGAAATATTCATCCCAAAAAATCAATTTACAGCCAGAAAAAAATAATAATTCAAGTTTTCAAAAACAAAATCTCAGAATGAATGTAACAGAGCTACTCCAACATGCAGCCACCCCGAGCGGCGCAATTCAAGAAATCCGTCGACCTTCATGCTGAGAGGTGGCAGCTCTACCAACGTCGCCACCAGAACAGGATCTTGAAGATGCGTTTGTTCAAAGAGCCTTTCAATTTTGAACAGTAGTGATGTCACTACATTAGCTGTATGCCATGAAGTATGCTGTACGTAGTGATTTCACAACATAAGGACCATAATACGTATCTTGTTAAACCCGCAACCCCCTTCCCTCTCCTTAGGTGCTTTGCTTCTCCCCTTTACCTGTTTTACTTTGCCTCAGTGAAAAAGTGGTGGAATGTCTTTTTGTAAAGCATGAAAACATTAAGAAATCACAAAGGGGGAAAAATAAAACAAGGAATATTTCTCAAATGTCTGTGACTCGGCTCCATTCTATCATTGTAAAAAAAAACAATTCAAAAGAGTTGGATGAATGTTACATCTTTAAATTTAGGAATCCTAACAGAAAACAGGAAAGGGTTTGATTGATTTAATGGTAGATAGTAAAAAAAAAACTAACACATTTTTTTTGTTCTAAAGTCCGTACAGTTGTGATTTCAACAATATTTGAGTTTATGTGATGTTTGAGCAGAGGTTGACCTTCAAATCTTACTTTAAGCGCTTCAAGAAATGAAAGTCATTGTCAAAAAGTTTTTAAAAAATCTTAATTTTGTGTTCATTTAAAAAAAGCTGTATATGTTGTGCTGTGTTTTCTTTATTTTTATGACCCAAAATGTAAATAAGTAGAACAATTACAACAGTAACTCCTCACCACATCATGCAGGAAGCAGTTGTCAACACCCACTGGTTGGTGATCAGGGATCCTTGACAAAAGACTGTGCTTGAATCTTTAAAAAAAACATGCCAGGGCCAGCTTCCCGGGTGTGCATTTTGACCTCCAGTGAGTCCACTGTTGATCACAGGTCTGCCGCACACTGAAAAATGTGGCAAATTTTTTTTTCAATAAATATACAGTGGGTTTGTAAATGTAAAATTTGTTACAGAACAACTCAATGTGAAAGAACACTACATTAGCTAATATTAAACCTCTACACTTTGTAAAGACTCCCATTTGTTTAGTTTGTCTCTGTTTTGTTGCAGCGAGAGCTGATGCGGGCCCTAAGCTACTGTAGCTAGCTGTCGCCAGCTGTGGGCCTCAGGCCTCATCTCGGACCCCAGGTCCGCCTCCAGCTCACGTTACCCCTCAGCTCAGACCGCCCTCAGAAGTAGCAACTCACACTATCAATAAATCAAGGAAAAGGGAATTAAGTTTTACCAATTGTATTAAATCAAGGCAGGAAAAGGTTACAGTTTACAGCGCTGGCCTGTCTGATACATGACGCAAGATCCTGGACGGGAAGAGCCGGATGTCACATGGCATTACAAATATATGGGGCCTAGACTCCTCCTTCGCAGAGGGGAGCACAGTCTATAAAGTGGAAAAGGGGGAATGGACTAAATGTGATCTCAAGGATCTTATGTGGTCTGACATGTCAGGAAAACAACGATACGGTGCAGGAAAAAGTCTTTCTACGTAATGCAGCGAGCCAATAAAGAAAATAACAAATAAATTAAAACTCTATTCCTTTATGGATATTGAATCCCTGGGAGACTGTTTTTAGAGTTACTGGCTCCGTTTAAACCAGTCAGAACCGGGTCATAATTTCATCATAATCCATCTCTGAGTAGATTAAAATAACAGGGTCAGTTTAGATAAAATACTAACAGTTTTCTTAACCAAACAATGTCTTCACAAATGTATGAGTACTGCACACTGACTGGCTGTGTCAGTGAAAAAGTTGTTGGTGCGGGACTGAAAAGATATCAGTCCACCTGATCAGCACATCTAACCAGTCCAAAAGTTCCCTCAACTAACAGTGGACGGATGCATTCAATAGCCTCGGCACCATCGGTATACACGGTCTGTGCTCAGAGCATACATTTGAGTAGTAACACAAACTTTTAGTTGAGACACAGTCACACTAAACAAACTGTCAAGCAAAGTGTTGTGGTTGAATATTGGCTAATGTATTTATAGGCTGGCAAGTAATTTTTAAAATATTCTACTGTATGAGCCTGAAAAAGGATAAAAATGTGTGCTTGTTTGAATAGCCATTAGCCTAGAAGACTTTTGCCTCTTTTCTCATACTCTATGATTGATGTCATAGCTGATCTTTTGCTCTCTGATCTTTCAGCTGCTGCCTTCTTCAGGAGTCGCCACAGCAAGCAAACTAGCGTGAAAGATTTGGTGATTGTTTTACACTGGATCACTTACTTGAAGTAATCGGAATGAATTATTTTGAGTTTTCCCTTTCTCCTTTAGTTCAAGTGTCAGTATAAATTAAATAAGCATGACTATATGTGTGCTGCTGATTAAAATCTCAGGTTGCTTCTAACCGTGGGTGCGGTTGCTTACCAGGCTGCTGTGAATGGTATCCTGAAACGTGAAACACAAACAAGGATGTCAAACAAAAGAGCAGAGTGTTAGAATGAAACAACCTGATATGGTCTGTTGTTCAGATCATTGGGTATTACTTGTTTTTTACCAAACAAAAAATATTTTAAAGCACACAAACACTGTCCTTTTTCTTAAGATAACACAGGTTCCTGAGGGCAGAATAAAACATCCATCCATCCATCCATCCATCCATCCATCCATCCATC
>NC_056498.1:18264638-18276823 GCF_014905685.2 Nematolebias whitei
CATGGAGGAGGTAGAAAAGAGAGCCTTGACATCCTTTTCAGGGACACAAGTCATTGGTTCAGGTATGATGACGACACCTGGGTTAAAATTAAATCTCAGGAAGTCCAACATTTTATTGACCACATCAACTCTGTGGATAAATACATCAAGTTCACACGAGAAGATGTAAAAAATAGCAGGTTTATTTCTTGGACTGTGAGGTCTCAGTCTCTGATAGAGGACATTTGCAAACTGAGGTGTTCTGCAAATCCACCCACACAGACCAGTATTTGCAGTTTGACTCCCATCACCCTTTGGAGCACAAGTTAGGAGTCATCAGGACTCTGTACCACAGAGCAGACTGCGTCCCCACTAACTCAGGAGCCAGGCAGAAGGAGAAATCCCACACAAGACAGGCTCTAGAGCAATGTGGATATCCTAACTGGGCCTTCCTGAAAGCAGAGAAGAAACCCAAACAGGACTCCAGTCAGCCATCAGGTGAAAAGGAGGAACCCAGACCCAGACCAGTGGTCATTCCGTATGTTGAGGGAGTATCAGAGAAACTGAGACGTTTATTTTCTAAACACAACGTCCCAGTGGCTTTTAAACCCCAAAACACATTACGGCAAAGACTGGTTCATCCCAAAGATCCAGTCCCCCGGCACAAACAGAGTAATGTTGTGTAAGTTGTTCAGTGTCAGGAGGGCTGTGATCAGTCTTACATCGGGGAAACTAAACAGCCCCTGGCCAAAAGGATGGCCCAGCACAGAAGATCAACATCATCAGGCCAGGATTCTGCGGTCTACACTCATCTCCAGGCCAGAGGTCACTCTTTCAGGGATGAAGATGTGCACATCCTGGATAGAGAGGAACGATGGTTTGAGAGAGGAGTAAAGGAGGCCATCTTTGTGAAAAGAAGTCGTCCATAATTAAACAGGGGTGGAGGCCTCCGGGTTCAACTGTCCCCTTACAATGCTTTTATTGCTAGTATCACTCAGCCCTCTGTGAATAGTAAACAGCCATCAGGTGCTAATGATCCATTGTTAGGCTGATGGTCCTTCTTGACCATGTGATCAGCTGGTTTTGGTTGTCAGCAGCAAAACTGGTTGATCCACTCTGAGAAGGTGCTATTTAAGAGACTGAGCTGAATACAGCACCTCAGACTGAGAAAGTCTCTCGGATGAAAGACGAAACGTTTCTACAGTTTTTTTTTAATGTCCAGAGGACCAGATTAAACTTTTTAGATT
The DNA here is from genome assembly GCF_014905685.2 of Nematolebias whitei. Taxonomy (NCBI): domain Eukaryota; kingdom Metazoa; phylum Chordata; class Actinopteri; order Cyprinodontiformes; family Rivulidae; genus Nematolebias; species Nematolebias whitei. Next base: position 18,265,865 of record NC_056498.1, read on the forward strand.
CATTATTTACATTTACAAATTGGAATCTATCCGATAAATATGATTTAAACCAAATTAGAACCACTCCTGTAATTCAAATATCATATTTAAGTCTCTGTAATAGAACATTGTGATCAAATGTAATGCTGTTCTGAAGTCTAACAGGACCAGTGTACACACCTGTCCATTGTCAGAGGCCATGAGAATATCATTAGTAACTTTCACCAGTGCAGCTTCAGTGCTGAGCTCGAAACCCTGATTGAAACTCTTCAAACAGATTATTTCTTTGCATCCTCATTATATGTATAGCAGGGCAGCATGGTGGCAGAACTGCTAGAGCTGCTGCCTCTCAGCGAGCAGGTTGCCCTGGTTCAAATCCCATTCTGAGGGCCCTTTCTGGGTGTAGTTTGCATGTTCTCGCTGTTTTTCTCCAGGTACTCCAATTTCCTCCCACAGACCAAAAACCTGCATGTAAGGCTGAATGGTAACTCTAAACTGTCCCTAGGTGTGAGTGAGCGAGTGAATGTTTGTTTGTCTCGTTTGTCTCTATGTGTCCCTGTCCCTGTCCCTGAGACCTGTCCAGGGTGTCCCCTGCCTCTCGCACAGTATTTGCTGGACATGGACACCAGTGACCCCCACGACCCAAAAAGGAAGAAGTGGGTAAAGATAATGGAGGGATATGTATAGCACATTTTAACAACAAAGCTAGAAGGTGCTTTCCAAGAACAGCATAGGTGAAATGTTAGCTGGGTTCTTTTGAAATGTTATGAACAGTAAAAATATTACCCGCTGTATGTCTTTGAACAACCTCAGTTTGGGACAAAAATTTGAATTTGAGTAGGTTGATGAGCTGATGGTTACCCTGAATAAGTTAAGAACAATCAGCAATCTGAAAACAACCTCAATCTCAAATATTTTATAGTGGTTCATGCAAACAGTATCATGTAAAAAGCTGCGGGAGAGAGCGGGGCCTGGAGGCTATCTTATCACCAGAAAACTGCTTTGTTTTTACCACTATGGGAGTATGCTGTTTGTGGGACTCAGATTGTTTGGTGGCTCCTCAGATTGAAGAAGCCCTTTGGTTGAAGGACAAAACGAATCAGCAAAAAAAAAAAAAAAAAAGGACAGAACGAAAAAGAGGGCAGCACGGTGGCGCAACTGGTAGAGCTGCTGCCTCTCAGCGAAAAGGTCCCTGGTTCAAACCCCGGTCCATGTGCCTTCTGGGTGGAGGTTGCATGTCCTCTCCGTGCATGCGTGGGTTTTCTCCGGGTACTCCGGTTTCCTCCCACAGACCAAAAACATGCATGTTAGGCTGATTGGTAACTCTAAATTGTCCCTAGGTGTGAGTGAGAGAGTGAATGGTTGTTTGTCTCGTTTGTCTCTATGTGTCCCTGTGATGGACTTGCGACCTGTCCAGGGTGTACCCCGCCCCTCGCACAGTGATTGCTGGACATGGGCACCAGCGACCCCCGTGACCCAAAAACGGAATAAACGGGTAAAGATAATGGATGGATGGATGGAGAAAGAAAAAGAAAGAAACCGTCCGGATGACCTGATTAACATTACTGGAGTTTTGCCTGGATTAATGAGCATGAATTTTGGTGTATCATGTAAACTTTATAAAACTTTTCATCACCTTGTTATTCTGTGTTAAATATTATGATGTTGACTGGTAGAGGCTGAACAGAACATGTTACAGCTAGCTGCTGCTTCACAAGAAAATAAGAAAACCATCCATCCATCCATTATCTTTACCCGCTTATTCCATTTTGGGTCACGGGGGTCGCTGGTGCCCATGTCCAGCAATCACTGTGCGAGGGGTGGGGTACACCCTGGACAGGTCGCAAGTCCATCACAGGGCCACATAGAGACAAACGAGACAAACAACCATTCACTCTCTCACTCACACCTAGGGACAATTTAGAGTTACCAATCAGCCTAACATGCATGTTTTTGGTCTGTGGGAGGAAACCGGAGCGAACATGCAAACTCCACCCAGAAAGGCCCCTGGACCGGGGTTTGAACCAGGGACCTGTTCGCTGAGAGGCAGCAGCTCTACCAGTTGCGCCACCGTGCTGCCCAATAAGAAAACCATTATTTGTAAATACCTGTGTTCTGGTTGAGGTTAGCTGTGATCTGTTCTGTGTGCGAGGAAGTTGGAAATTTAAAAGACAATTTTGTTGGACTAAAATTACCAATAATCTATTATAATAACGTTAAAGCACCACATCATTAAAAAACCCCACTCTTTGAGAGACTTCAGTTTTTCCTTTAAAAGAAAAATCTACCTTTGTGTGATAATTTAAATTCTAACCACTGCTCCTAACCCTTTTATAAATTAGCTGTCTTACCAGTGATTCATTTCAATTAAACCACCAACTTTGATTGCTCAAACAAAAAGTTCATTAATTGACATGATCTGAAGGTTTTAATGTTGAACCCATGTGCAGGCAGACAACTTTAAAAATAAATACTTTCAATTTATTTAAATAAAACAAAATAAATCTGATGGGGCAGCAAGAACTTACATGGAGGGAAGAAATGACAAGAGGAACAGTACATGACAGACTTGGGAGCACAATCCACGGATAAAGGAGAAAACACAGACACGCTGAATATATATAGAGACTAATGACAGAGGGTGATTAGAATTAGAGACAGGTGAGACTGGGGGAGTGCAGGAAACACAAGGTTTAAAGAAATGACAGGACAAAAACAGCTTCCTACATTAATAACCATTTTTTCTTCTTTTCCATTTATCAATCAATAAACAAATGTAAATCTCTGTCTAGTGACAATTGATGTTTTGATTATTATATTTGATTGGTTGGTTGTGTTTGAGATTCTGCTTTATAATGTTTTGTCTGTATCTATTCAGCTCTGTTGTTTGTATTCTGATCAGTCTGTGCTCCTTTGCCTGGCCATGCCTCACACCTGTTCCTGTTTATTCATTTGCACAGGTGTTTCAATTTTGATCTATTTAGTTTCTGGTTATTTATTCTCCTTATTTCCTTATCTTGTTAGTTTGTCTTCTGCCCTCTGTATCTGTTCCTGTATTCTCATTTTGGTGACTTTGCTTTTGTTTTATGTTTTTCCTAGTATGCTGCCACATCAGCTTTGTGTTTAAATAGTTGAATAATTTAAGTCTTAAGTTACGGGGTAGCACGGTGACACAGTTGGTAGAGCTGTTGCCGCTCAGCGAGCAGGCTGCCCCAGATCAAATCCCAGTCCGGGGGCCCTTCTAGGTGGATTTTGTATGTTCTCTCCGTGCATGTGTGGGTTTTCTCCGGGTACTCCAGTTTCCTTCCACAGACCAAAAACCTGCATGTTAGACTGATTCTAAAGAGTGAATGTTTGTTTGTCTCTATGCGTCCCTGTGATGGACTGGAGACCTGTCCAGGGTGTCCTCTGCCTCTCATACAGTGACTGTTGGATATGGGCACCAGTGACCAGTGAGTTTTTTTTTTCACTTCTTTCTCTTGGTGAAAGTGGACGTTTTATCCTCCCACTCCTTCTCCTGCTTCTGCTATTTGTCCTATGAGCCTTTCGGAGCCTCTCTTTGCATATCTTCCGAGTTGTAAATTATGGATCTGGTCAGCTGGTCTCTCAATGCAATTGATTAAATTTTCTTGATGAGAAGACAGGGCAAAGGAGAGCCATCATGTCCCGACGGGACACTGGCAGCCGGATACACAACGGATTCCTGGGAGCAGTGAAAGATCATGTGTCTCCATATTGTTGGTCGAGAACGTTGAAGATGCGTGCATAATTGGATTTATGATAACATGACTGCCTTTTGGAGTTGGTGGTTACCTGGCACATGGACAAATTCGAAAAACGTGGGCAGCTGTTCTGGCCATTGTAAAGCTGCCTGGCCTGTGTGAAGGAATGTGCCATGCTGTCAACACTCAGACTCAGATGCTGTGTGAGCTGAGCTGTAAGTTGGGCGTGATTTTTGTTGAGAATCGCAGTCTACTTGTGGCTCCTGAATCTCGCTGACGGGAAGGAATCGACCTTGGAGAAGTTACACGCTTGGCTCGGTGGTACTGACCACAAAATTTTGGCTGTTTCGAGTCAACATTGAGATTTACCAGTGGAACTGTAAGGCAGACGAAAATCAATGGAGTCGGCCTGACCCAAAACAACTGTTGCTATCTGAATCTGCCACCCCCCATGTCAGTCTTGGAAGGTTGACTATCTCAAATTCTCCTGGATATTATGTGAACAAGATGCTCCCCGGTGCTGTAACCTAGGTTGGATGTGAGGTGGCTGTGACACTCACCAGGGCAGCCTGTGCTGGGAGCCCCCCACCTCCCACTTAACCCTCACCCACTCCACATGCATCTTATTGTGTTATCTGTATGTTGCTTATTTTATGCTGAGGTTTATTGCAGCTTCATACTGTGTCCTGACAGGACCTCAGTGCAATTTGGGGTCTGGTTATGTCATTTTAACTTAGGCAACTTTTTAATATAATTTTCTTATTCGCAGTGGTAATTCACTTAATCTGGCCAAATTAAATATCTCCAAACCAAATTCTAAAGTGAACTTTTAAATAGCTAAGCTCTTACAGTCAGTAAGTTGTTGGAATCCAAGAATGCAGGCAGACACAAGGAGTTTTAATAAATAATGAAAGTCTGACTGAAATCTGAATTGAGGAAACTAATGTTAGAGATAAACTGATAATAAGACACAATAAATAAATTAAAATACAATAACCCAGAACTCATAAAATGAAAGAAACTACAAAGGGAATAAATCTAAATGTAAAGTCAAAGGATAGCTAAATACTGAAATACACACATCATGACTTAAACTTTATCCAAATTTCAGTGTTTGTTAAAACCTAAATAATTTGGGCCCACATAATTCTTTTTGTTTTAAATAAGAGAATTAATCCTTGACTGATTTATTATTATTTCATTGTTAAATCTTTGATTTTGTCATTACTTAACTACTTCTTCATACTAGTTATTCTCCAAATTCTTCTTTATTATTATTTCTTTACCGTTCTTATTATCTCTAACGGTAGTTTTTTTCTGTCTGGTTCTCACTCGAGGTGGCTGCTCCCTGCCTTCCCTCCCCTGTTTTTCCTGCCTCCTGCTTCACTCTCTGTGTGTCTGAAGCAAATGGTACACATCTCCTAAACAAAAATCAAGATTATGGGTCTGGTCTGGACTTTCAACGCTATCGACAAATTTTTTTCAACAAAACGACAGGGTCCTGGAGAACCCACTTGTCTGGCTGAGACTCACGCTGTGGGGTACGTCATGGATCCATGGGGAGTGTGGCAGTTGATGTGCCTCTCAGTCCTGTCTCAGGAGGACGCTGAAGACATTTATATATTTGGATTTATGATAGCAGGTACTCTGCTTTTTGGCATCAGGGGACTCTGTTTTATCAACTTTTGAAGAAGACATCAGCAGCAGTTTTGGCCATGACAAAGCTTCCAAGTCAGTGTGAAGGTTTGGTTTGTGCTGTGAGTATTCAAAATCAACTGCTTTACAATTTCTGAGAATTGCAGGCCACCTGCGGCTTCTGGGACTCGTCAGCATGGTGGGATTGACCTTGAAGGAAGTTCATAACATGGATCAGTGGAATGGATTCCCACAAATCAGGCCATTTTGAAAGTTCCAGATGGACTCAAGGCTGATGAAAAAAATCTGTCTGCCTGAAGAAAATCAACAGTCGAAGCTTATCTGAATCTGACCTCCCCCGTTTGGCCTCGAAGACGGGCTGACTATCAAATTTCTCCTGGGTCATGGGTAACCAGGGATAACAGCTTCATCTGTCGCAACACCCTCATGAACTTCTGTGCAGGCTTATCAGAACTGCCGGCTGAAACAACATCATCAGAACTGTGGCCGATCTGAAAAACACTCATGGACAAATCTCAACACCTTGACGTCAAATGCATATGAAATCATGTTTTTAATTGTGCTTGTTGGTAGAGTTTTTTTGATGTCTCAGATCATCTCCTGATAGGACAAGATGTGATGAGATCTTTTTTTATAATACCACTATCTAACCTCATGGCTCTTCCCTTTTCCTATCTAAAAGTATTATTCTGAATAAGAATGGGAGACTGCAACGAAGCCAAGATTCAACTTGTCTGCTGCTTCCTTAGATAGAGAACTTTACTAATTGGCTTTTATGTTTGTGAATGTTCCTGTAAAGTGCCCTGAGACAACTTTGCTGTGATTTGGAGCTATATAAATAAACTGAATTGAATTGAATTGAATAAGAGAGGCCTCACTTTCAGCAGCAGCTTCATGCACTCCATCCATCTTTCGGACGGCTGTACGTACATGTTATTGTATCTCGGTGCAATGATAATAAAGCTTATTCTGATTCTGATTATTGGTTTTAAATATAGTAATAAAATGTCAAAACACAATTTCAATATCCTCCTCAATTGAGATAATAATTTTGATGAGAATTCTCTCTAACTAAAAAAATAGTTTTGTCTGATAATTCAAGTGCAAATTTTATTATTAAATATCCATAAAGTGATCCATCCATGATCTGTTTGACCGAGCTCCTTGATCTGGTGCCGCTTTCCTAACGAAGACTTTAAAGGGTAGTAGAATGGAGAAAAAGCATCACCCTCATTTTCCCTATTCACATTTTACATGATCAGGCTGGTGGTGTTGTTGCTCCAGCTGAGGATGTCATTCATGTGTACACCCAAGCTAGAGACCACTTCCACTGCAGATCCTCTTATGTTCAGGGGGGTGTAGGTGTTTTTGTTCCTTCTGAAGTCCACAATCATCTCCTTTGTCTTCTTCACATTGATGTGAAGGTTATTCTCTTTGCACAAGCTCTCCAGGTGTTCCACCTCTTGCATGTAGCTGGACTCATCATTGTTTGTGATGCATCCCACAACCGCTGTATCATCTGCAAACTTTACAATGTGACAGCCTGGATGGGTAGCTGCACAATCATACGTGAGCAGAGTAAACAGGAGGAGGCTCAACACACATCCCTGAGGAGAGCCAGTGCTGAGGGTTATGGTGGAGGAGGAGAAGTTTTGGATCCTCACTAACTGTGGTCTGTTTGCTAAGAAGTCTAGTACCCAGTTGCAAATGGAGGGGTTTAGTCCTAATGTGAATAGTTTGTCCATCAGGGTTTGGGAGATCATGGTGTTGAAGGCGGATGTGAAGTCCACAAAGAGCATACGGACATAAGAGTTTTTCTGCTCCAGGTGGTTGAGCGCAGGGTGGACCACACAGGAGATGGCATCCTCTGTTGATTGGTTCTCACGGTATGCATACTCATAAGGGTCCTCGTTGATGTTGATGGTTGTTTTGATGTGAGTCATGACCAGTTTTTCGAAGCATTTAGTGACTATCGAGGTGAGGGCCACTGGCCGATAGTCATTCAGATCAGTCACTGTAGAGCTTTTTGGGACTGGGATGCTATATATGATATTTCCTTTTAAGTAAGTCTAATTCATGTAAAATCGGAACTCCTTGTATGATCATTTGAACAAAAGGAAAAAAAAAACAACCAGTGCATGAGAATACATATGCATGTGCCACTTTCTATTTTTGTAGTTTTCACAAATAGTTAAACCATGGTTTCCCTCACTTACCTTCAATAATAGATTGTAGACCACTGAAAAATTAAATTTAGTACTTAAAAAAAAACTCAAGAAAGAAAAAAAGCAACATTTTCAAATGATGGTTTTATTTGTTTAATCATTAATGTGTGGAAACCAAAAGTTGTTCCTGCGAGATGCTTCTAAATGATTTAAAACTCATCAAATAATGACAACTAAGAATAAAATCAGCCCACATGCAGTCTCATTATCTGACCTAATCACAATCCTAAATAAGTTTGGATAAGTAATAAACATCAAATTCTCAGATTTTAGTTCCAAACAAAATTTGCTTCAATCCCCCAAACTACTCAACTAATGAAAGAAGAGCCTAATATAAATGTGTACATGAGCTGTTTTACTCTGTAGCTTTATATTCCACCACTGCTAACAAAGACATGAAGAAACGTAGCAAAAACTGAGACAGCGATCAGCTGACTAACGGGGCTCAAGTTTCCACCACTAGAAAATATGTCGTCAGGGTGGATGTCTGGGCTAGAGGTCGGACAAGTGAAGTACAGATCGTCATCTGAGCCTGAAGAGGTGAAGGTGACGAAGCCTGGTTTTGTTCCCTTGATATTGTCACTGATCCACTCATGGTACTGGGACACTCGAGTATAGACCCCAGGTCTCTTTGGGAGGGCACAGCCATCACCAAAACTTACAACTCCAGCCTGGACCCATGCAAAACCATCATGTGTCATCAGCGGTCCTCCTGAGTCTCCCTGTGGAATGAAAAGAGCTGTAATTCCAGTGTTAGCTAACGTTCATTAAAATCAGACATTCTCCTCTCATAATATGTTGCACCTTCTTTATTTCTGCCGTGAAAAGATTAGTGTGTTTACATGGCTATTTGCATAGGAAAACAAAGCGGCACCATTGTTGCCACACAGAACCTTGGTCATATGTGTGCAGGAAGTTTATTCTCATATAAACTTTATTTTTGTAAGAATTTTTATAGCAGCAGGAAAATCCTCAACATCTGAGGAGCATGTTCAAATCATTCAACCTTTATTTATACAGGTTAATCCCACTGAGAGTTGGGGACTCATTTACAATAGAGACGTGATGGAATGGATGCTAAAAAGCAAATATGTGTGATAACATGGGTCATTCAGATTTAAGTTTTAATAAAATCAATGTTTTCCAAGGCTTAGTGGTCCCATTGTCAATTTAAGTGAATATATTTTCTATTAATCTTGTTGAACATGAAACAACACAAGTAGTCCAAACAATCATGATCTTTGTTTTTTTTTTAATTAGCACATAACTACTATTTTCAATTTTTGAGGTAAATGTGAATTTAGACATCAACAAAAATATTTAAACTTCAAAGTTCATGCTCAATAATCCAGGTAAAATATCCAATAAAATCAGTCTGATCATCTAGATGGTTTCTTTGTTTTGTTGAGATGTTTCGTCCTTCATCCAAAGGACTTCATCAGTCCGAGTAGCCACAATAAACTCTGTCCCACAAGCAGCACACTCACATTGTGGACCAACCTGTTAATTTTAATTATGCTACTTTTAAACTCTTGACATTAAAGAAAGAAGAAGAAAGTGCTATGTGTTGTTATTACTGCATGTTTCTATTAGGGATGCACCGATCCACTTTTTTTACTTCCGATCCGATCCCGATACCTAAATCTAAATATCGGCCGATACCGATCCAGTTCTGATATCATGATCATCATTGATTTTATATGAGGCTGTAATAATCTCCTCTCAAGTACAATTTGTACAAATATATGCATGCATGTCCAAAAAGGCAACTTGAGGTAAGTTGTATTAATGTTGGATAAGTTTTAAAGTTAGAATTAAATTCTGCTAACACAAAACATGTTTCTTTTTATTCCTATTTTTGAAGTGGATATTAAAGTGATTAATTTAAGTGATTGTTTAAAGTTGTTTATATTTTTTTAAATAAGGGGCAGATATAAGAATTATTTTTCTTCTTTCTGCACTCTTTTCATTCAATGTTTTCTTTTTGATTTCTTTTTAATTTTGTTTCTTTTAAATGAATGAATAAATTAATTAAATAAAATAAAATGTTAAATGGCTTCAAACATCTGCTAAGTTCAGGGCATAAACCAACAGACATGTTCCTGTTTTTAGTATTTTACATCACTTTATAATGTAGCTGTTTTTCTCCTGATGCATGCTCAATAATCCAGGTAGAAAAATCTAAAAAAGTTAAATCTGGTCCTCTGGACATTCAAAAAAACAAAAAAAAAAAACAAAACAAAGCAAAACAACAAAAAAATGTAGAAATGTTTTGTCTCTCATCCGAGAGACTTCCTCAGTCTGAGGTGCTGTATTCAGCTCAGTCTCTTAAATAGCACCTTCTCAGAGTGGATCAACCAGTTTTGCTGCTGAACCCCAAAACCAGCTGATCACATGCTCAAGAAGGACCATCAGTCTAACAATGGATCATTAGCACACTGATGGCTGTTTACTATTCACAGAGGGCCGAGTGATACTAGCAATCACAGCATTGTAAGAGGGGGACAGTTGAACCCGGAGGCCTCCACCCCTGTTTAACGATGGACGATTTCTTTTCACAAAGATGGCCTCCTTTACTCCTCTCTCAAACCATCGTTCCTCTCTGTCCAGGATGTGAACATCTTCATCCCTGAAAGAGTGACCGCTGGCCTGGAGATGAGTGTAGACCGCAGAGTCCTGGCCTGATGATGTTGATCTTCTGTGCTGAGCCATCCTTTTGGCCAGTGGCTGTTTAGTTTCCCCGATGTAAGACTGATCACAGCCCTCCTGACACTGAACAGCATACACAACATTACTCTGTTTGTGCCGGGGGACTGGATCTTTGGGATGAACCAGTCTTTGCCGTAATGTGTTTTGGGGTTTAAAAGACACTGGGACGTTATGTTTAGAAAATAAACGTCTCAGTTTCTCTGATACTCCCTCAACATATGGAATGACCACTGGTCTGGGTCTGGGTTCCTCCTTTTCACCTGTTGGCTGACTGGAGTCCTGTTTGGGTTTCTTCTCTGCTTTCAGGAAGGCCCAGTTAGGATATCCACATTGCTCTAGAGCCTGTCTTGTGTGGGATTTCTCCTTGTGCCTGGCTCCTGAGCTAGTGGGGACACTGTCTGCTCTGTGATACAGAGTCCTGATGACTCCTAACTTGTGCTCCAAAGGGTGATGGAAGTCAAACAGCAAATACTGGTCTGTGTGGGTGAGTTTGCAGTACTCCTAAGTTTGCAAATGTCCTCTATCAGAGACTGAGACCTCACAGTCCAAAAAAGCCAACTTGCCATTTTTTACATCTTCTCATGTGAACTTGATGTATTTATCCACAGAGTTGATGTGGTCAGTAAAATGTTGGACTTCCTGAGATTTAATTTTAACCCAGGTGTCGT
>NC_056498.1:18286823-18299958 GCF_014905685.2 Nematolebias whitei
TAAAAAAAAAAAAAAAAAGGCTTTCATTAGGAAAAAATGAAAACTATTGTGAAAGTTTTACTGGTCTAACTTTGATTACATTGAAATTAAATTGATTTTATGCTTTTAAAAATTCCAGAAGACGAGTGTTTCTTGTGTTGAAAATGAACCTTGATTTCAGGAATTGGATAAATATTTTTTAAATCACTGAATATATCAAATAAGTCTAATAAATAAGAATAAAAAAAACATATTAAGTAAGGAATCTAAATCTTACCTTTGCCCATTAGAATGATCATCACAACGTACCTAGACACAAGCTTTTGGAGAGCCATCTCTAAAATAATCTGCTAATATCAAGTTTGAAACTTTAATGTTTCTTCTCTTCTCCACCATGAATTCCACACTTTATATTCACTGATATCTTTTCATTTAATCAAACACCGGTCTTTTGGGAAAAGGTTTCAATATGAATATTGTCTTGAGTGTCTTGTGTGGGCATTGTGCTGATATAAAAAAAATGTTCCACACCCAAGGAGGGATTTACTGGATTATGGCAACTGTTTCACCTCCCAGAAGGATGAAATTAACCAGAAATAATATTATTTACATTTTTCTGCAATTCAGCATTCATTGTGTTATAAGTATTAATGTGATACTGAACATAAGTAATATTAGTATAATATGATATGTATATTTAAATGTGTTTAAAATTATCTTTAGAACATATGTCTTGCATAGACAACAGCTGATATGTGTCAAGACATAAGGTAGTATATATTCCTGACTTCTCTCTGTTGCACCTGCTTTTTGTGAAGAAACACAATTGAAAAATGTTGTACTTTTTTAAAATTTATTTTTATTACCCATCTTATAGGGTAAGTTTCTTATTTTACGCAAGTGCTTTTATTTTCCCAGCGCTGTTGTATGCAGTACCAAATGTTGATGTTTTGTCACCATCTAGACCAGAAAAAAGAGATATTTTTATTTCAATGGGAACTTCCTGGTAATATTAATAATAATAATAATAATACTAATAATAATAGAAGTCAATTTTTTAAATGTATTTATATATAGCATATTTAAAACAGTAACTGTTGTCAAAGTTCTATAATAATTATTATTATAATAATGTAATGGAAAACCTTTAGTGCAACTGATTTTACACATCCAGCAATAATAAAAATGCACTGGTCTTCATCACATTTTAAAATAATTAAACTCTAACTTAAAGTGTACAGAAACAAAATACATATTCTACTGTATGTGTTTGCACAATGTTAAGATGGAAAGATATCAACACCCTTAGATAAGAAATTTCAAATGTAATTTGTAAACAGTTTGGAAACATTCATTTTCTCACTATTTAATACAGTTTGACAGAGGTTGCATCCATTTACTGGTTGATTTAAGCTATATACTTATTGTACACATCCTTTGTGATTGTCTATTGTTGTCATTGTTGTCAAATCACTCTTTCTTAAAATTCAGGTCTCTTGTAAATGTGTCCCCGAGGCTTGATGGGATTAACCTGTATGAATAATAGGGATGCACCGATCCACTGTTTTTACTTCTGATTCGATCCCCAAATCTGGATATCAGCCGATACCGATACCTTTCTGATATCATCATCATTATTGATTTTATATGAGGCTGTAATAATCTCCTCTCAAGTACAATTTGTACAAATATATGCATGCATGTCCAAAAAGGCAAGTAAGTTTTATCAATGTTGTATAAGTTTCAAAGTTAGAATTAAGTTCTAACACAAAAGTTTTTTTTTAATTCCTAGCTTTAAAGTGGATATTAAGGTGATTAATTTAAGTGACCGTTTGTTTAAAATTCCATCCATCCATTTTCTTCCGCTTACCTGGGGTCGGGCACAGGGGTAGCAGTCTAAGTAGGGAAGTCCAGACTTCCCTTTCCCCATCCACTTGGGCCAGCTCCTCTGGGGGAATCCCAAGGCTTCCCAGGCCAGCTAAGAAACATAGTCCCTCCACCGTGTCCTGGGTCTTCGTCTGGGTTTCCACCCAGTGGGACGTGCCCGTAACACCTCACCAGGGAGGCGTCCAAGAGACATCCTAACCAGATGCCTGAGCCAACTCAACTGGCTCCTCTCGATGTGGAAAAGCAGCGGCTCTACTCTGAGTCCTTCCTAGATGACCTAGCTTCTCACCCTATCTCTAAGGGAGAGCCCAGACACCCTGTGGAGAAAACTCATTTTGGCCGCCTGTATCCGTGATCTCGTCCTTTTGGTCACAACCCAAAGCTTATGACCATAAATGATGGTAAGCATGTAGATGGACCAATAAATTGAGAGCTTCGCCTTTTGACTCAGCTCTCTCTTCACCACGACAGACCAGTACAGCGCCTGCTTCACCGCTGATGCTGCACCTATCCGCCTATCGATCTCACGCTCCATTTTTCCCCCATTCGTGAACAAGATCTTAAGATGTTTAAACTCATCCACTTGGGGCAGGACCTCCTCCCCGGCCCGGAGAGGGCACTCTACCCTTTTCCGGCTCAAGACCATGGCCTCGGATTTGGAGGAACTGATCCTCATCCCGGCGGTGTCACACTCGGCTGCAAACCGCTCCAGCGAAAGCTGTAGATCACGACCTGATGAATAGAATAGGACCACATCATCTGGAAAAAACATAGAAGCAATCCTAAGACCACCAAAACCGATTCTTTCAACACCTTGGCTGTGCCTAGAAATTCTGTCCATAAAAGTTATGAACAAAATCGGTGACAAAGGACAACCTTGGTGTAGTCCAACTCTCACTGGGTACGAGCCCGACTTACTGCCAGTGATGCGGATGAAGCTCTGACACCGGTCGTACAGGGACCTAACAGCCCGTATCAAAGGGCCTGGTACCCCATCCTCCCGGAGTACCCCCACAGGGTTCGCCGAGGGACGCGGTCGAACACCTTCTCCAAGTCCACAAAGCAAATGTAGACTGGTTGGGCAAACTCCCACGCACCCTGAGGGTGTAGAGCTGGTTCAGTGTTCCACGACCAGGACGAAAACCGCACTACTCCTCCTGAATCCGAGGTTCGACTATCCAACCGACCATCCTCTTGAGAACCCCCTAATAGATCTTACTAGGGAGTGTTGTGGCTTAAGAGCGTGATCCCCCTGTACGTGGAACACACTCTGTGGTCCCCCTTTTGAATAGAGTGACCACCACCCCAGTCTGCCAATCCAGGGGAACTGCCTCCGATGCCCACGCAATATTGCAGAGTCACGTAAGCTAACACAACCCCACAACATCCAGAGCCTTAAGGAACTCCGGGCGAATCTCATTCACCCCTGGGGCCCTGCCACCGAGGAGCTTTCTAACCACCTTGGTGACTGAACAACAACAAAGTCCATGCTCAATAATCCAGGTATACAATCAAACATTTTTCAGTCAGGTCATTTGGACACTTTCTTTTTTTGTGCTGAAATGTTTCGCCTTTGATCCGGAAGGCTTCATCAGTCAAGGAAACACACAACACAAAACTGATTCTTCCCCCAACAACTTACTCTAAAGTGGAACAAACCAGTTATGTTGGTGCTAAGATGGTTTCTTTGCCACGCCCCCTCCTCCAGTGCCAGAGTTTCAGTACAAAGGAACATACACAAGGAATCACACAAGATATAAAAAATAACAGAGAATATAAAAATACCAGCAATTAAGTTCTAAACAGGTGCAGACAGAAACATTAAAGAGTTTATTGTGGTGCAGGATTAATTTTACTGTCCTATGTGTAGAAAGGGGGAGCAGTTGAAAAGACTGATAGCCACAGAAAGGAAGGACTTCCTGTGGTGTTCAATGGAGCACCTCGGTGGTCTCAGTCTATGACTGAAGGTGCTGCAGTAAGAAGCCAGTGTATCATGTGTTGTTCAGGATCTGGACTAGTTTTTTTTTTTTTTTCATTCAACCTTTATTTATACAGGTTAATCCCATTGAGCCTCGGGGACTCATTTACAAGAGAGACCTGATACAGTTTCCTCAGCATCCTCTACTCAGACACCTCTGTCAGAGACTGCAGGTCCACTCCCAGAACTGATCCAGCTCTCTTGATGAGTTTATCGAGTTTGTTGGCATCAGCTTTCTTCACTTCATTTAATACTATCTATGGAAAGCAAACCCAATCCACAGACCCACCCTTTCTCTCACAGGGCCACATGAAATAATAGACACCATCCTTGTATCAAACTCTCTGTTGTAGTCATGGCTTAACTGAAGAGAGGGTTTTTGGTGGGGAAGATTCACCCAGTGTCTTACAGCTGTTTAGGGTAGGTGTGACTGGTATTGTCTTCCAACACCCAGACAACACTGTGGTCTGTCCAGTTGTACATGCCAAACAAACAGTGCAATTTCACATAAAGTTAAATATTTAACTTTTGGTATATAAACAAAATCAGCATTGAAACTAGGAACCCAAACATGAGCAAATACAATTTAAAGAAAATAAATTATCTACTGAGGGGTAAAATAAAATTAAATAAAACATCAATTTATTTTTCACTGTACCAATGTAACAAAGCCAAGTGTTTAGAGGACCTTAAGAAGGATTATAGGTTTGTGGTTTTGTTTTTGTTCTGTCATTTACATTTTTTTAATTTTAAGTTTATTCCGTTTTCAGAAATGATTTTGTCTTTGCCATGCTCTTATAAAGCTTAGAATGTTGAAGAACGTGGCAACAGTTGTAAGTTAAGTCTCTCCCATCTCACCTGCTGAAGCTTGTAACTCCTTCCGAGGGGTCACAGGAGTCTAAGTGGTCTATCTCGCTATTCTCCTTCTTGCACGGTCACTGGTATCTGGATAGATGTACACATGTCCCATTTCTTCTTTCATACTTCCATTTCTTGAATTAATGGATTTAACAGAACTCCTGGAGATGTTAAGGGCCTTGGAATTATTTATGTATCCATCCCTGACTTGTATATCTGAGTTGAAATAGGACAGTCACTTTAAATTAGACTACTGGACATGGGTACCAATGACCCCCCAACCTAGAAAGGAAGAAGTGGGTAAAAAAAAAAAACTAATGGATGATTGGGTGAATCATGACAGCAATACAAGCACAAAATGTAAGGTGTTGAATACATTTTGTAAGCACTGTAACTTAAGGACGTTATTCACAAATGGAGAAAACATCGACTAGTGGTACATACAAATACATGTGTAGATACATGTAGATAATGATGACCAACTGACCTATGAGTACAGAATGCAGTGATGGTTACAGTAGTTAATACCAGTTGTGAACCGACTTCTCCAATATCTAGAACAATTCTGATCCCCTCATTTCTATTTGGTTCTTCCCAGGTGTAGGTGTGTCTCATTTGTAAATGTGTCCCCCACTCACGGGAGCAGGCTGGGCTTACAGCAGCACTTGCTGCTCATTGATGACAGTGACTGCTGAATGATCAGTGCCTTTATGTGTAACCTCTAAAAGTCTCCAAAAGTCGCCAAACTCACCTGAAAAAAATAACTAGATTTGTTGCTAATTGCTTGAAAAAAATGTCACTTGAGGGGTCTGAAAACTTGCTAAAGTTGCTAAGTTGGCAGCACTGCAAGTTTACAAGTACAGCCTTGGTTCATCCAGTGACATTGATCCATAGGCCAATCAACGGCTGCAGTTTGCTGATGTCAGATTGTTTGCTCGGCTTGGCTTGCTTGGACAAATGGCTGTGGCAATTCCAAAAACAAAGCAGGAACAGGGAATGCAGACACAATTGGCCAATGCTGAGTTAATGCCAACTGATTAAAGTAACGTATGTAGAGAAGTGGCTTCAGAGCATCATGGCAGACCACATCCAACATTCTTTTCTACTCTGGCTCTTGCTCAAGGCAGACGCTCCTGCTCTCCCTCCCCTTGTTCTCCTATTCCTTCTGCTCTGCTCTTTGTGTTTGAAGCTCCTGGTACATATCTACCAAACGAAAAACACGATTATGGATCTGGTGAGCTGGACTTTCAACGCAATTGACAAAATCTTTTCAACAGAACAATAGGGTCCTGGAGAACCCTCTTGTCCATCTGAGACTCATGCTGCGGGATACGTCAGAGGTCCGTGGGGAGTTTGGCAGCTGATGTGTCTCTCAGTTCTGTCTAAGGAGGACACTGAAGATGTTTAAATATTTGGATTTATAATAGCAGGGTTTTTCTCTTTGGCATCGGCGGGGCTCTGTTTTATCGACTTTTGAAGAAGACTTAGGCAGCAGTTTCCGTCATGGCAAAGCTTCCGAATCAGTGCAAAGGTTTGGTTTGTGCTACGAGTACTGAAAATCAGCTGATTTAGGAGCTAAACCATAAGATGGAGGTGATTTGTGAAAATCGTGGCCACCTGCGGCTTCTTGGAGTCATCAGCATGTTGAGATCGACCTTGATGAAGGCTCATAACACGGATCAATGGAGCAGATACCAATAAATTTGACCATTTTAGACTGGAAAGTTCCAGCAGGACTCAAGGCTGACAAGGAAAAACAGTCTGCCTGAAGAAAAATCAACAATTGTAGCATATCTGAATCTGACTCTCCCGTTTGGCCTCAGATACCAGCCAACTATCAAATTTATCCTGGGACATGGGTAACTAGGGACAAAAGCTTCGTCTTTAAATTTAAAATATTGACACATTCCTATTTTTCTTGTAACCTCACAGAGCTTGTGCTAATTTTTGACTACATATAGACATTGCAAAGCCATTTTAACTTGAGCTTCTATCTCACATCTAGGGACAATTTAGTTACCAATCAGTCTAACATGCATGTTTCTGGTCTGTTGGAGGAAACTGGAGTACCCGGAGAAAACCCACGCATGCATGGAGAGAACATGCAAACTCCACCCAGAAAGGCCCCCATCCAGGATTTGATCCGGCACCCTTCTCGCTGAGAGACGGCAGCTCTACCAACTGCGCCACCGTATTGGCCCAGCCTCTCGTATAAAACTGAAAGTTTAGCAAATACTGTTGAGTTTATTAGCATTAAAATAACTGATTGTAATCTTAGGGCTGTTATAAAGCTTTACTGTGGTTCAGGTTCCATATACAGGTAGTTATAGCCAGTTAAAACTGACGTAGTTGGTTTTATTTGGAGTGAGAGAGTGAATGGTTGTTTATCTCATTTGTCTTCATGTGTCCCTGTGATGGACTGGAGACCTGTCCAGGGTGTCCACTGCCTCTCAAACAGCGACCGCTGGATATAGGCACCAGTGACAACCATGACCCAATTAGGAAGACGTGGGTAAGATATTGAATGGATGGATGGATTGATGAAATGTTGCTTTTGAGTAGCTTTATCCTAGTATTCTAGATATCCTAGTATTTTAGGTCTAACATAATCTTTTTTTGGGTAAGCATTAAAACTAACTTTTCAAATTCTGACTATCTGGCTTGTTTGAGAAAACAACAACAACAACAACAACAAAAACATTGACGTAGGTACTGTATGCCTGTAAAACCTAAAGGGACATTGTTTTGTGCTTTGAAAGTGTTTGGCATCAAATAAACAGTTACATTAACCACCTGGTATTTATCATGTGCCACCCATATAAAAACAGAAGGTTAGCGCTTACCCCTAAGTTAGGAAGCTAGTGTGATTATTTAACATTTGATACATATATTTTGTATTTTGACATGGGTGACATTCGGTTCTGTATTGTCTTTTGTTTTCCATGTTCAAAATGATCTCAAACAACATACATGTATTTTCTTTCTTTCTTTTATTTGGTATATATTTTTAAATATACCTTTTAGTTTTGGAGTTTGTCAAACTCCTTTGACTCATGGCTTGTAAAACACAGATTGAATTGAATAAGACAGTATATGATTTTAATTTTAATTTACAGGGAACCTACCAGGTTACAATTCCTACCTTGGTGTACTTGGCCTGCTACCTTCAAGTCTCCACAATAAAAAGGGTGGTTTACTTTTCTGTCTCTGCAACTGGGACAGTTTTTGTTCATTTAAATTATGTGGGGGAAAAAAAACGGCGCTTAGCATTTGTTTCTTTGTTATATTATAAAAAAACTTTACTGAACCATGACTCCAAACTGAGCTATGTATTGAATCACAACTGTGTGTATTACACAATGTGTATTACTACTTTTGTGTCTGTTGGACACAAACTGGACAGATGGATGGACAGATGGATGTTGCATATTGTGAAAAAGGTAAATGTTGTGGTTTTAAAGTCTTTCCCCAACAAAATAAGCTCATTGTGCTTCATGCAAGTATTTAATATTAAATATACAAATCAGTGTCATTAAAAAGACATTTTCAACGTTTATTTTTATTCCTAAATGTATGGAAACCAAATGGCCCTCCCCAAAAAAACAAAATAAAATAAAAATGAATTGATTTGAAGAGCATCTCTTAATTAATCATGTTTTTTTTTATCTAATTAGTTGTCAAAACTTCAGTACTAATCAAAATGACAAGTAATTATTATACAATTAATATAAAAATAATTGGTTATAAGATAGGTAACTACTTCATATGTGTGCATTGGGTTTCTCTGCATACTTTACATTCCACCACAGCCAACAAAGACATGAAGAAACAGAGCAAGAACAGAGAGAGCAACCAGCTGAGTGAAGTGGTTCAGGTTTTCACCACTGCCAAATATACTATCGTCAGTGGTGATTGCTGGGGTAGTATAAGGAAAAGCTGTAGGACAGACAAAGATCATGTCTATGTCAAATCCGGGGGAATTGAAGGTCACAAATCCTGGCTTCATGTCAGAGACTGTGTCACTGATCCAGTTCTGGTACTTGGACACTCTAGTGTAGACTCCAGGTCTCATTGGTAAGCCACAGCGATCACCAAAGCTTACAACTCCAGCCTGGATCCAGGAAATGCCATTTTGTGCTACCAGTGGTCCTCCCGAGTCGCCCTGTGGGTCAATCAACAAGAGTTTTTAAGGTTGTCTGAAATTAATCTGTTCGATGTAAATATAGCCACGTTTCTTAAAAAGTATTTTCCTTTGCAGTCAAAAATTCATGAAATAAAACAACCAGACAAAAAGTGATCACCTGACATGTATCCTTTCCTCCAGCTAATTTTCCAGCGCAAATCATGTTCTCTGTGATTCCAGCGAAGTCTTGCAAGTAGCATGTGCACGCATTATTTCCCACTATCGGTACAGCTACCTCTTGCAGAATGTCTGATGTTGATCCTGAACCTAATTTTAAGAAAAGAGAGCTTTATATGCAGTCCAAAAGTAGTTTATAAATGATTAAGGTACTTTTAACTTACTAGTCACACCAAAACCAGTGATCCAGGTGGAAAGCCCATCATCAAAAGTACTGTTGTCTGAGGCTAAACAGGTCGGACTTACATAGTCTGTAAAATTCACAGGATTTGACAGCTTCACAAGACAAATGTCATTTTCATAGGTTTGGCCGTTGTATTGAGGATGACAGATGATTTGATCGAGGCTTCGAATGACTTCATTGGGGTTGGAACCTGACAAGCTGTGCACACCCAGATGGACTTGTATGCCGGTGACATCATTACTTGAAGACAAAAAAAATAAATAGAAGTAGTCATATAGTATCTAAATTTGATCGTGTACTTGTCACATAACTGTCTCTACATACAAAAGAATATATGTTCAAACAAGCAGAAAGAGAGATAAAAAAAACACACACTATGTCTTCAAGCTAATAAAATCACTTCCATGCACTTTGAATGTAATAAAGCTGCAGACATTTATTTGTGTAAAGAAACTGTACTTTTGATAAAAAGGCATGGGTCATCATGGGGACTATGGGAAGCGAAATTTCACAATTTGATGTCGCTCAATTTCTTGGGTCAACAAACTCAAAGACCAATTTAGCATAGTTCTTTCTCAACACTATATTTCAACCCTGCCCTGCACCCAAACACATTGAACCTTCACCTGGTTAGGCAGTGAGCAGCTGTCAGCACCCACTGGTTGGTGATCAGTGACCCTCCACAGAAGAAGGAACCGTACAGTTTAAAAACTGCCTGCCAGGGCCAACTTCCTACAGGTGCATTCTGACCTCCAATGATTCGGCTGCTGGCTACCATTCTGCCACATTCTAATATGAAGGAAGAGGAAAAAAGCTTAAAAGGAGTTGATGCAACAAGTGTTCATGTCTTAATTACTGTATATATTTTAAACATTCTGAAATAATCCAAGTTTTGAATGCATTGCTCATGCAGGTAAATATAATAAAGTTTATGTGACACATTGAAAACATTTTAATGCAATGTTAAGATTAAGAAAAAAAGTCAGTATTTTTTAGAAAAGATGTGAGCCTAAAAGCAGTTTGGTTCTTTTGAACAAACTATTAGGTTCACAATTTTTACGTGTCTAACATGTTCAGTTAAATAAATGCAGTAGTCCCTCATTTATCACGCGGGATCTGTAACCCTGATGCCCCGCGATAAGTGAAAAAACGTGAAGTAATACAAGTAGTAAGTAGTAGTTTATTTTAGTATTTATATATTAAGGCGTTTTAAACCCTTCCCACACTCGTAATATTCTAAACAATGTTTCCAAAGTCTAAACGCTCTAAAACAGTACAGAATGTCATGATTTAAACTCCCTGCCTCATCTGCTCTTTGCCACCTGCAAGCATTCTTGGCCACGCCCATTTCTCCGTGCTGCAGGGAGAACAGCTGATCAGCTGCAGCAGGAAGTTTATCCTGCAGCTGTGGGCTGCACACAGTTGCAGGAGGTGCTAAATAATCAAAAATAATTTATTTTAAATAAAAATTCCATGCCGATCATGTGGCTCATTGATCAATCAGCCAATTGTGTGTCATGTCCAATCTTATTTTAAAAAACTGCGATAGAGCGAGTCCGCAACAAACCACGAAGTAGTGAAGGACTACTGTAATGTTAAAAGGCCAGTACACAGTGTTGAACACTATATATATATTATGTTTGTGTTTTTAGACAAAAGACAAAACAAATTATTTTAGTAGGTGTATAATTGCGTATTAAAGCTCTCTCCAGACCTGAGTACCTGATCTTCTTTTGTCCTTGGGTACACAGGTCTTTCAACAAAAAATGCCATTGTTTTAAAGCACATGGCAAAGTATTAGCTAATCTTCCTGGGTAGCTCTAACAAGATTAAACAAACATGACAAACTTGTATGGGTGGTCATTAATACTTACCAGGGTGCTGTGAATGGCAACCTGTAAAAAAAAAAAAAAAAAAGAGAAAGATGAATGACATCCACCATGTCATCACGTTGCAGAACAACTTGAAGATTTTGCATTTTTAAACATAAATATTTACTGTAGCTTTTCCTCCCTCTTGTCATCTAAACTTTTATTTAAATATCTACAATTAGGATAAACTAGAATGTAATGCTTTTTGTCCAGACGTCAAACCGAAACCTAACAAAAGTCCTTTATGAAAAAGTTATCATACGTTTAGTTTTGCTGTAAATGGATTTATCACTGCATGTAAGATATAATACATAAATCTATTCAACAAATTTCAAAACAGACTAGTTCAACATTTAATTTTAATGTCTCCACGGAGATATTTGTGGTTTATAACCCAACAGTTTGAACACATTTTATTTTTCTCTTGTCAAAAACTGGGAGAATTTGCAAAAAATGTTGTAGTTAGACTCCCAAGTTAGTTTCTTTTGAGCAGTCATTAGCTGGGATTTCAGGTAGACACATGAGAACTGCTTGTATTGATCATCTGTTCATCCAGATTACAAAAGTCTCAGTGAGTTTGATATTAAGGGTGTTTGGATTTATCCAAATACTCATGTTGTCAAAACTAATTGTAGCATCTGATCAATAGTAGCATGTTGCAAATGATAACATAATTTGGTTATTGCTTCTGCTAAACAAAAAGGGACAGATATAATTTCTAAATCATTCATTTTTCACTCTGTCCTGGTTATGATTTTACAGTAAGTACTTCATAATATTCCTCAAAACTGTCTAAATTGTACTGTATATCTATAAGACAATATTATGAGACAACATTCAACTTGAACAGCCCAGATTTATTGTATGAAAATTGCATGATTTATGAGTTTGAAAATATTTAAAGCATTTAATATATTATCATTATCATTATCATTATCATTATTATTATTATTATTATTCAGAATGTCATGGCTATATGCAGAAATCATTATTTATCCTCCCATCAATGATATACATATACACACATGCACACATCGATGCAGAATTTGGTAACAAGACAAATATTTAAGTAAAATTAGGAATCATAGAACATGTTTTTCTCTCTCTCACCTTTGCAAAACAGAATGAGCATCACAGCACACCAAGCCACAAGCCTTTGGACAGCCATCTTCAAAATTATCTGTCGTCATAAATCTCAGCCTTTAAATACTTTTTTCTTATGTTCAGCTCCACCCACAATGTCAAGAATTTTTATTTTAATTCTGAGAAAAAGCATATGGGATGCATTTGTTCTTGATGACTGTTGTATGGGCATTATGCAGGGATGAATGTTGTACAAACAGAAACACATTTCCTGTACAAAGAAGTGAAAGAAACTTTTTTCATGTCCTGAATAAAAATAGTATCAGTCAGTCGTTCACTTGTTCTGTAGCTCAGCTTTGTAAAAAACTATGCAGTTAAATCTACAGTACAGTACATTAAAGATATTCACCACACCCACACCACAATCTGTAATTTAAGTGCAATGTCAAGTAAGTAATAGAGAGCAGGTTAATAAAGTTAAAGGAGGAAGCTAGATTTATTTTTTTTTTTTTACTTAAAATATTGTCATCCTTAAAAACACTTAACTTTGAAGCCAACCATTAGCTACAGAGGGCACGTGATAAAACAGTGGTGGTGCTTGAAAATTTGTGAAGCCTTTATAATGTTTTATATTTCTGCATAAATATGACCTAAAACATTATCAGCCTTTCACACAAGTCCTAAAAGTAGATGAAGAGAACCCAGTTAAACAAATGAGACAAATTATTATATTTGATCATTTATTTACTGCGGAAAATACGTTGGCTGACGGGTGCAAATGCACAACAAACAGCCAAATGCACAGCAAATGGCGAAACACGCAGCAAATACATGTAAGTTGCAAACTTAAAAACATGCAAACACAAAAAAACACAAACACAAACACTAAAAAACAAACGCAAACACAAAAAATCTAATGCAAACACTAAAACCAC
>NC_056498.1:18299968-18303230 GCF_014905685.2 Nematolebias whitei
AAAAACATGCAAACACACAGAAAAAACACATGCAAACACAAAAAACACATGCAAACACAAAAAAACACATGCGAACACAAAAAACATACAAACACACAAAAAACACATTCAAACACAAAAAACACATGCAAACACACAAAAAAACACATGCAAACACAAAAAACACATGCAAACACAAAAATAAAATGCAAACACAAAAAGCTTCACAAAAAAGTTATTTGTTTGACTGCCCCAGTGGTCTGTAGCACTTCCATTTTGTGGACTGAGTTTGCAGTTGTTTTCACTGTTTGCATTTGTTTTCACTGTTTGCAGTTGTTTTGCACCCATCAGCCACCGTAGGAAAATGATCCAATATTACAAGTTTGAGAGTAAAAGTATATGAACTTTTTCTTTCAATATCTGGTGTGACAGTTTTCTGTCTTGTCCACGTGATCTTTAGCAAACTATAGACGAGCAACAATGTTCTTTTTGGAGAGCAGTGGCTTTAACTTCAACCCCTGCCATGCACACCATTGTTGTTCAATGTTCTCCTGATGGTGGACTCATGAACATTAGTCAACGTGAGAGAGGCCTTCAGTTGTTAGAAGTTGTCCTGGGCTCCTTTGTGACCTCGCTGACTATTCCACACCTTGCTCTTATGCCCTATTTACACGGACACGGTACGGGGGGAAACGTAGGTTTTTTCGTATGTTAATTAGAAGAAAAGATCCACATTGACACAGACGAATTTAGACTTTACATGCATCCAGAGGAATACCCCCAACCCCACCGAATCTGCTGTAGTTACCATGCCGGGTCATTAGATGGCGCTGTGAATTTTGTACATTCATCTAATGCGCATACGTGTTGCCTCAGCATGCTCCTTTCCTCTGGGCTAAAAGCTCAGCTAAGAACAACTTAATAACAAGTTAAAGCTGGATTCTGGCTGGATTTTGGATAAGAGTCGACAGATTTGACGACAAGTGGGACCGCTTCATCTAACAGCTCCACACCGGTCGCTGAGTGGACAAGAACCGAGTCGACGATGTCGATCTTTACTCCGTGATCATCAGTAGCTGATTTACAGCAGGTAAATCAACGTTCTTAATAATGTTTGCTTGTGTTTACTTTGATCACACAACAACCAACTGAGTTTTTATTTTTTCCTGAAAGAAGAAGAACCTGTCCTTCCACTAGGCGGACCGGTTCTGAACGAGGCTCGGCCCAGGTGCAGTGCAGGAGGACGTCGAAGAGAGAGATGTTGGATGAACTATTTATTTAAAATTCCCCTCAGTTATTTTATTCAATCCATTCAATATTTTGATCTAAATTAAGCTAAGGAGTCACAGCCTTCATTAATGCTGTTTACAGTTTGATTAACGTGCTTTTATGTGCTCAGTTTAATTATCAGTGTTTGTGTGACATATAGTTTGTAGTGTTGAATAAATAAATAAAAATTAAACCTGATGTCTTCATTTTCAACTTTAGTAACAGGCAATATGTTTCGCATCACTTTAGTCACACAATTTGAATTACATAATGCCCAGATAGCTTCATTTAGCTCAGAGCTTCATTATATCTCTCACACTAACATAAATACTGTTTATTATTATTAAGCAGTTATTATTTAGCATATTTAGTATGTTATAGTGCAGCACGACGTGTGTGCGTTCCTTGACAGGCTCGTTCTATAAACAGCGACATTAGAACTGGATCAGATTGTGCCTCTTCCAACACAGATGTCGGTCACAGCACCTGGAATTCGACTTAGATTAACTACGAGATAAAAAATATATTCCATCAGTCATAGCTCAGAAAGCCCTGTGTCCACCGCCATGTTGATAGAAATATAGCGTCTGTCTGCGTGTGTGTGTGCACATGTGGTTTAACACAAAGCCTCAGCGGGAGATGTTTACATTATCAGCGGGGGTCAGCGAAAAACCTCCACTCTGGAAGGTGGATTCAGAAACCTCTGGATTCAAAGAGGGGGGGCCACTGGTGTCGTGTAAATGATCAGCAGAATTGCAGAGAGAAAGTGATCTGTGTTGGTCCACCACTCCTGGGGAGGGTAACAATGGTCTTGGGTTTCCTTCATTTATTCACAATCTGTCTGACTGTGGATTGGTGGAGTCCAAACTCTTTACAGATGGTTTGTAACCTTTTCCAACCAGATGAACATCAACAACTTTTTTTAAGAGGTCATCAGAAATCTCCTTTGTTCCTGCCATGATCCACTTCCACAAACATGTTGTGAAGATCAGACTCTGATAGATCCTGTTCTTTAAATCAAACAGGGTGTCCACTCACACCTGATCATCATCCCATTGATTGAAAACACTTGACTCTAATTTCACCTTCAAATTAACTGCTAATCCTAGAGGTTCACATACTTTTACCACTCACAGATATGTAATATTGGATCATCTTCCTCAATAAATAAATAACCAAGTATAATATTTTTGTCTCTTTTGTTCAACTGGGTTCTCTTTATCTACTTTTAGGACTTGTGTGAAAATCTGATGATATTTTAGGTCATTTATACAGAAATATAGAAATTATAAAGGCTTCACAAACTTTCAAGCACCACTGTATGAGCAAGCTAAGTGTCAAAGGGTCTCAGCAGAACTGACAGTCCCAAAATCAGAACCTCTAAGCAGTAAAGGTGACCATCAAACACGAGACAGCATAACCAGTAATCTTCACACAAGATTTGAATAGTGAATGTTTGTGATTTTGGAGGAGAGTATTTTTCTGGACTGGAATTGAACAGTGAATGCACGTAAACCTCAGTGATTTTGGTGCAAGATATCCGAGTGGTTAGGACTTACACTGTGTATAAGACCAGCGGGAGGTTTTATTTTTGCTTGTCTGTAGCAACACAACATGACAGATCCTGGTGAGGGATGGAGCAATTTTACCACAACCAGGCTCATTGGTGGGGCCATGGGGTGGCCAGTGGTGGCCTTGGCCACCATATATTAATGTATTGATGTAGATGATGTAGATCTTCAGCCACCCCAATCATTTGAGGAAAATATACTATTAAGTAACAAAAAAGGTTGAATCATGTCATCTGGACTTCGTTTATTTTGTTAAAAAGAAACGTTTCGCCCCTCATCCAAGAGGCTTCGTCAGTCTGAGGCCTAGCCATCTGGTATTACCCAGAAGCCACCCTGACTCTTGTGTTTCAAGCCTGCCTCAGATACCCCTGAAGTCTGGCCTTTTCACTAATGGTTTCAAAAACACAAAGTTTGTTTTCTCAGTCATCCAGGTATATAACAAC
>NC_056498.1:18303330-18306070 GCF_014905685.2 Nematolebias whitei
GTAATACCAGATGGCTAGGCCTCAGACTGACGAAGCCTCTTGGATGATTATATACCTGGATGACTGAGAAAACAAACTTTGTGTATACTATTAAGTATTATTAAAACTAGAAAGCATAGTTTCCTCAAATGCTAGGAGTGGCTAGTTTACATATGGCAAGCTTGATTTTTTTGTTGTTGAATTTTTGACTGTGACCTATCTTAAGCCTAGATGCAGCCACAAACCAAAATGGAACTTGGTTGCTTACACTTTAAAGTTATCCACCTTGCAAGTTTAATATATAAGCATAAAATGGATAGATGTTTCCACACACCAAAATAGAAGTCAGTACTTTGCTTTTTCTTTTTAGATGGATATTTATGGATGCAACCATTTTGGATTGTAACGAAGCAACCCAACTTTTGAAAGGAACCTTGCTTAGATTAGACAGAACTTATTGATCCCTTGGCAAGTCATTGGGGTAAGGGACTAGATATTGCCACATAACAAAATGGAAGTCAATAACAAGTTTATTTTTCAAGTTATCATGCTCACAACATGCATGGCTGGACCTACAGTTGGACAGACTGATGAAAGATATTTCCAATTCCTCCTCTTCGCTCCACAATGAGATTCAACAAGACAGAGTGTTTGGTATTTGCCTGAAAGCATATTTGAGATTCGATATTTTTAGTCAGAGAAGACTAAAATAAAACTTTTTAGTCATCCAGGACCATGCCATGCATTGTGTATTTTAAGATCTTTGAGTTTAGTTTTAGATTTATTCCCTTCATGGTTTATTTTATTTCTGTGTTTTGTCAATTGTGTTTTCCCACGTTTCCTCATTTCAGCTCTTGCAGTTCACTCGACTTGTCCTGCCCACTTACACCTGTTCCTGTTTGTACAGTGAGCACAGATTTCAACAATTATTTTTCAACCCACTCCTTTAAAGTCCGCCTCTCTTCACGTTCAAATACGTTCTGCATTGTTGGCTATACAGAATGCTGCTGTCTGTCTTTACTTAATATTTTCCTCCTGAGAATCTATTAGTTTGCTGCCATGCCAGCTCTTTTGTTTTCATTGAGAATAAACAATTACATTTTTTCTTCACTTTAATTTTTATTAACATTTTCAGTAGTAAATAACATTTCAAAGATACAGTATATCACATACAGTTTCCAGATTATGATAGCCTAAACAGGCAGCTCTTTACAGTAATAATTCAAAAAAACTATTTCATTTCAAGTTCCTTGTGAATAGTCTACATTCTGGGTCTTAAATCCCTGCCGAGCATGATGATGTCAAACTAACACCTCTCATCATGATGAGAACAGTGAAGCATGGTCATGGTAGCATTATGCTGTGGGAATGTTTTTCATCTACAGTGACCTGGGGAAATGGTCAGAGCTGAAGGAAAGATAAACGGTGCACAAAAAAATAAATAAATCAAGAAATACATGAGATAAGTGAATGGAGGGATCATAATCATCAGTTTCGATAAAGACAACCTCATACCAGCAGGACAGAAGTGAGCAACACTAAACTGTGTCCTGATGCGTGCTCAATAATCCAGGTATATAAATCTAACAAGGTTGAGCCAGGTCCTGGACGGATTCTTCTTTGTTGAAATGTTTTGTCTTTTATTCAAAAGACTTCTTCGTTCTGAATAAGGAGTTTAAAGGTTGAGTCAGAGGAAACCGACTCAACCTTGTTAGATGTGTAGAAATGTTTCTGAAAATCTGACAATGCGTCTAACCAGTTATTCAACTTCTAATCCCTCCAGATTTCCATCTAAAGGCAAGCCCAATCCAGAAAAGAAACAAACAAAACTCCACAATTGACAAAGCATCATGGATTTACTGAGACTGTCTGGATACCAGATCATATATTACACTAATAATTAGCAATGTTGGACCACAGGAATAATAATTTTATATTAAATATTTGTAATCCCTATTCTAGCTGACAAAAACAGATCTGTGTCACATGATGTCAAAATCAGAAACTCTACCTTTGAAAATGGCATATGAAGCAAAGAGTGAAAAGTGCTTTAGATTAAATAAAA
Source organism: Nematolebias whitei (assembly GCF_014905685.2). Lineage (NCBI taxonomy): Eukaryota > Metazoa > Chordata > Actinopteri > Cyprinodontiformes > Rivulidae > Nematolebias > Nematolebias whitei. Next base: position 18,305,375 of record NC_056498.1, read on the forward strand.
TATAAATTGTTTTAAATGTTTAACATTACCTGGTGCTGCACTTAGTGATTAATGTTTGCATGAAACGCGTTAACCCTGAAGATTGCATGCAAAGGCAGTAACTATCCTTCTTTTTTTAAAATAATTTTCAGTAACTTTTGTGTTTTACTTTTTTCCCCTTGAACTTTATTCACAGAAGTATTTAACCACAGAAATAAAATAAAAAAAAAAACACATTACCACTTTTCAAAAGAAAAGATACCCAATTTTCCCCTCACAAAATATTCAAAAGCTTGAAGTGAAAATCAAGTAAATTTAAAAGGTTACAGGTAGCCATTATCTCATAAATACAGGTAGGGCTTAGTCTTTGCAACAGGTGGAAGGGTTTAAGTATCTACGTATCTTGTTCATGGGTGATGGTAGAACCCCCTCAACCTGTTGCCTCTGCAACCTGACTACGGATAAGTGGTAGAAGATGGAGATGGAGGACACTCAGTGCAAACCACAGTTCACAAATATCTCTACTGTCTTAGCCAGTTTTACAGCTGCAGTGGGCAGTGTAGACAAATCCATTCATCCAATCAAAGTACTTTGTACAAGTCCCTCGTGTATCGTGGGGTATCTGTACCCTGAAGCTCCGCAATTAGTAAAAAACCGTGAAGTAGGAATAGTAGTACAAATAGTAGTTGTATATATATATATATATATATATATATA
>NC_056498.1:18306170-18309784 GCF_014905685.2 Nematolebias whitei
GAATCCGTGTTAATTGATGAATATATCTGAGCATCTGTTCATCTACACATAGATGCAGCAACACACCAATAGCAATTCAGCATGCTGCTTATTTTTAAATTTATCCAGCGTAACAAGGACAGGCATATATTGTGGCAGTCATCTTGGATTTTGACATGACAATCCAATTTTTGTCAGGATCCTTGTGTTTTTTTTTTTTTTTTTGTCGTCTTGGGATTATTGTATTTAATTTCCTCTAAGACTGTTTTACGTGAGTTTTCAGCTTTTCCAGTGTACTTTTTCCCATTCACTGAGTCAGCTCTTGGTCTTCCCACTTTCACCTGATCCTCATTGTCTCTCCTCAGGTGTCTGTCATTGTCTATCCCTTTGAATATGTATTCTTTTGTTTTTCCTTTGTCTGTGGATTGTGCTTCTTAAATCCACTCATGCACTATTCTTCTGTCTCCCAGAGCTGTTATTTTTTTCATGTAAGATGTTTACTGCCACGTAAGACTTTGCTTTCTTTTTCTTTTTTAAGATGTATTTATTTATTACCTTTGAGTTCCTCAAGTCTGTTTGTAACCTGGGTTCAACTCCTGACATAACATGATAATGTTTGAGAGAACATTTGCAGCTACACACCAAAATCTAAGTCAGAGGTGTAACAATACACAAAAAAATGGTTTGATCTATATTTTATTTTGAAGTCATGGTTGGACATGTTTTCAGTATGGCTGTATTAAGGGAAAACAGTGAATTTAGTACACATTTAGGCACATTTAAGTGTATAGAAAACCCTTTTAAATACATTTAGATTTATAACAGAAGCTTCAGATAAGCCATGAACAACTGTAGTGTGCAGTTGGTTATGTTGAGCTGCTATATTTTGGTTGTGTGCCTGTTGCTAAAAATACTCCTAAGACATTTGTTATGGACCTGTCCCAGTCAGAATTGTTAGTGAGGGGTTGTTTGTATGCTTCAGGCATGGATTTGGCTGGATTTATTCTTTAGTTTTTATGTTGCATTTAAAAACAGGCAGTAGGGGCTCCTGAGCATAAATATTAGTTGAGCAGAAATTGGTTTTGATTCCTGAATCTCTAACCACACTAGAAAAGTGCATGTGCAATCTCAGTAGTCAGAGCCTACACCATTTGGGCAAATTTGAAGATCAGGATAACAGAGAAAGAAAGTGGGTGCAGAGGTAGCTGACTTTGGGCCATCAACAAGGCTCAAAGACAAACTTCCAGCCACACAGTGTGCATGTGAAGAGCATTAACAACATTTAGCTTTTTATCTGTGGAGTTTTCATCGGCTCAAATGGTTGATGTTTATAATTCTAGTTCTACCTTTAACACAGTATGCTGGTCAATAAAATACTGGATTTCAAATGCAATAATACCATCTACTCCTTAATTACTCAATCAAAAACCTCCATTCATTTTAAATGGCAAATGGACTGCACTTATATAGCACCTTTTTATCTTATCCAGATACTCAAAAGCGCTTTACATTTACTCATCCACACAGCACTCTACTAGATCTCTACAAAGCTAATTGAACAAATCATTCTAAAGAGACTAATCAGTGCTTTAGATCACATTCATACACTGATGGGACACACATCGAAGGGGTTCAATGTCTTGCCCAGGCACACTTCGGCATGTGACTGCTGGTGGATTCTAACTCCCAACTCTTGCATTGGAGGACGACTGCTCTAACCACTCAGCCACAGCCGCCCCTAGCCGCCTAGTTTACACCCAGTAGGACAGAGTAGCAGGCTTGCACTTCTCTGTAGCCATTAATCTCAGCACCTAAAGCTGTGTCCACAGTTTCTTCTTCTAAACTCTCTACAGATTCATTGCATGCTTTTGTTTTGATGGCGTATTTCTATACATGCGCATAATAATGGTTAGGGGGAAAAAAAAATGAAGTTGCAAATGTATGAATTAACCAGGAGCCCAAAAAATACTGATAAATAAAAAGTAAAAAACGTCAAATTCAGACAGCTTTGCTTTGCAAAGATGTGATGTTGTGAATTTTCAGAGGTGATTCATTGCTGAATTCACATTTGGGTGAAAGGAACGTGCAGTCCATCAACAAGTGACCAAAAGTTTTCCGTCCTGACAGTTACAAACTACATGGGCTGTTGTACACAAGCACTCTGAAATCATACAAGATATTAGAGGTTATAATTGTTTGTCCTCTGGAAAATACAATGACGCTTCGAAGTACTTGCCTGTTTGTTTTGTGAAAACAACAATAATTCCATGTCAGTGTGTCAGACAATTCAAATCAATTCAATGTATTTATATACCATACCATACCATACCAATTTATTTATAGAGCACTTAAAACAGCAACAAGGCCAACCAAAGTGCTGTACAAAAGAAACAAACATGCACAGCAGACAGGAAAACATAAAATAGAAATACAGATACAAATAGCAGCAGAAGCTAACTAAAATGACCAACAGAGTAGAGAACAGACCGGACCAAAACAAATCACACTGTGTTAAAGGCATGCGAATAGAAGTGGGTCTTCAAGCGAGACTTAAAGACTGAGAGTGTGGGAGCCTGCCGGACACTCAGTGGCAACTCATTCCACAGTCGTGGACCTGCGACAGAGAAAGCCCTGTCACCTCTGAGCTTACGACGGGTTTCTGGGACTGAGAGAAGCATCTGGTCTGCTGACCTCAGAGAGCGCGGTGGGACATATGGCTGCAGAAGATCAGTGAGATAGGATGGGGCGGAACTGTTCAGTGATTTAAAAACATACATGAGAATTTTGAAATGGATCCGAAGGTGAATGGGTAGCCAGTGCAGGGAGGCCAAAACTGGCGTGATGTGCTCTCTATAGCCTGTACCAGTTAAAAATCGGGCTGCAGCATTTTGGACCAGTTGTAGACGAGCAATGGAGGACTGACTGATTCCAAACAGAAGTGAATTGCAGTAATCAAGCCTAGATGTTATGAAGGCGTGGATCACTGTCTCAAGGTTCTTTTTGGAGAGTATAGGCTTCAGCTTAGACAGCTGTCTCAGCTGACAAAACAGGATTTGACCATATAGCACCAAGTCCAAACAGAAGTTATCTCAGGGCACTGAACAAAAAGACTGACATACACAAAAATTAATTAGTAATGTCATTTGTCTAAGGAAGGAAGCAAACCTATGACAAACCTATGAACTGTGAGTTTACAGTAGTCCCTCGCTACTTCGCGGTTCGTTTATTGCGGACTCGCTCTATCGCCATTTTTCAAAATAAAATTGGACACGACACACAATTGGCTGATTGATGGATGAGTCGCACGATCGGCATGGATTTAAAAAAAAAATTAATAAATTATTTTAAATGATTTAGCACCTGCTGTACCTTTGTGCAGCCCATACTGCAGGATAAACTTCCTGCTGCAGCTGATCAGCTGTTCTCTGTGAAGAGCGGAGAAGTGGGCATGGCCAAGAGCGCTTGCAGGTGGCTGAGAGCAGTGGAGGCAGGGAGCTGAAATCATGACATTCTGTGCTCTTTTAGAGCGTTTAGAGTTTAGAAACATTGTTTAGAATATTGCAAGAGTGTGGGAAGGGTTTAAAACACTTTTATATATATATATGTATATATATATATATATATATATATATATA
>NC_056498.1:18309884-18310254 GCF_014905685.2 Nematolebias whitei
GCTTCAGCTTAGACAGCCGTCTCAGCTGAAAAAAACAGGATTTGACCATCATGTTTACGTGACTGTTGAGTTTTAAGGACGGGTCCATTATCACCCCCAGATTAGTGACCTTTTGTTTCTCTAGCGGGGCTAGAGAGAAAAGGTCAATGTCATGGTTCATGAGTGAGCCACTGGGATGGAACAGCATGACTTCAGACTTCTTCTCATTGAAGCTTAAGAAGTTTAAAGCCATCCAGTCCCGGATGTCAGCCAGGCAGTCAAGAAGAGGCTGAATAGAGCGTGTGCCTCTGTGCCTCAGGGGGAAGTAAATTTGGCAATCATCGGCGTAGAAATGAAAGGGTATGTCGTGTTTGCGGAAGATAGCACCTAG
>NC_056498.1:18310354-18312625 GCF_014905685.2 Nematolebias whitei
TCGGTGTGGCGATATATTATATATATATGTATATGTATATATATATATATATATATATAATTTTTTTTATCTTCTTAATGTGCTGATATGGTGTTTGTTTTATGTTTCAGGTTGTCATTCACAACAGCCTGGTAAGCAATGTGCTGTCTCATTCAAGTTTTGCTTTGTCTGAGCTGAAACCTTAGTCTGTACGGTCATCGTGTACTTCAAGACAATAGCTTTTCTTTGAAATTTCTTTGAAAGTGTACTCTGGTCTTGATATAGCTTTTTAAATTGGACATTGCCAAAGTCACTACCATTTTTCTCTCATCTTCGTAAATATCACTTTACCATAAATATATATCTTTAGAACAATGAACACTGATTTAGTCTTAAGGCATAAGTGAACTAAATGGTCTGTAAAAACTTCCTATAGGAAACACTACCACACTTACTGCTCATACCACACTAAGCCCACATTTTTATATAAAAGATTAGGATTTTGTTTAACCAAATGTATGAAGTTTTCTCTAATAAATTTAATGACATAATACTGAGCACATTGTGCATAGAGAAGCAAAATGTGAATTTTTATTGTTCAAAATGAGAACCATATAATGTACTTTGTTTGAAAACTTGAAACATCAACTCTGTTTTAAATTGTGTCTCTTCTCTCTTATCAGAATGTGGCAAAGTGGTGTCCAATGAGCGAATCATTGGTGGGCAGAATGCGGTATTGGGAAGTTGGCCCTGGCAGGCAACTTTAAAGTGGTTGGGCTCAGTGACCTGTGGAGGATCCCTGATCAGCAACCAATGGGTGCTGACCGCTGCTCACTGCATATCAAAGTGAGGGATTGAGGGGTCACTGCAAGAAGTTGATTTAAGAAAACATCAGATTAGAGATACAATTAACATTTTGTCATGAATGGTTGTGTTTTACCTTCTTTTTCTGTTTTTAAGAGAAAGAAAGCAGTTAAATGTCAAGGCAAATTTATCTATAAAGCACAATTAAAAACAATGGTTCTTAGCAAAGTGCTGAACAATAAAAGACAATGACAGAAAAAAAATAATAATAATAATTCAAAAGCATCAAAAGAAAATAAAAAAATAAAAAACTCAAACAAATCACACTGGGTTAAAGGTCAAACAAAGCAGGTGCAAAAGAGATTTAAAAACAGGAAGTGAAGTGGCCTGTCTTATGTTGGGGGGTTTATGGCCCACGACTGAAAAACACGATCTCCTCTGAGCTTCATCCTGGTTTCTGGTACATCCAAAAACAGCTGGTCAGATGATCTCAGCACCCGAGAGGGAACATATGGTTCAGTAGCTCAGAGAGATAAGGAGGTGTAAGGCCATTTAGGCATTTAAATATCAACAGGAGAATTTTTAAAATCTATTGTGAAATGTACTGGGAGCCAGTGAAGGGAGGACAAAACTGGTGAAATATGCTCAAACCTACGAGTTCCTGTTAATAGCTGAGCTGCAGCGTTGTGGGCGAGCTGGAGACATGAAAGGGACACCTGACTGATGTCAACATAAAGCGAGTCACAGTAGTCCAGCTGGGTTGAAACAAATGCATGGGATATTTTTTTAAGGTCAGATCTGGTCAACACTGACTTAAGCTTATCTATTGTATCTGCCTTAACTGGAAGAAGCTTTTCTGTAGAACAGAATTTATTTGTTTATTAAACTTAAAATCAGAGTATAAAATCATCCCGAGATTCCTGAAAGACTGCTTAAAGCATGGTTGAAGAGTCAAGATTTACAGGATCAGAGACAGTGGTAGAGCTAGGACTAAACACAATAACTTCAGTTTTCTGATCATTAAAACTTAAAAATGCAATCCATGCCTTAATGTCATCAAGACATTTTAACAGAGGGACAAAATTATAAAAGACAGGAGGCAAACCATGAGCAATGTACCTGCATAGATTTTTTTTTATTCTTATCAAACCAAATAGGCTTAGTCTAATATTTTGGTATGACTGGAAGGCACCTTTATGCTCACATTAAAACATTTAATTAAATAAATAACTAAATAAACCTTTGATGAGAACTGCTGAATATTGTCCTTGAGCAGCTGTATCTCAGAGAAATTCAAACCCAGCCATATCTCCAGGTCCGTGTGCATGGCAAGCGTAGATGTCATGTAAAGCCTGACGCACAATACAACAGTCCTCTCTTGGTGTGGTCTGTTTTGAATGACCTTCACATTTTGTATGGGCGTTCGTATACCCAACCTCCTGAACAACGGAGCGTTCGTATACCCAACCTCCTGAACAACGGAGCGTT
>NC_056498.1:18312635-18313407 GCF_014905685.2 Nematolebias whitei
GAACAACGGAGCGTTCGTATACCCAACCTCCTGAACAACGGAGCGTTTGTATACCCAACCTCCTGAACAACGGAGCGAGTGAAGCACACTCATTCGTTAAAAAGGGGGGGCACAAACATAGATTTGCTCATAAACTAAACCTACATAACTAAAAATATTTGCTACATTATAAACCCCTCTACCCTCACCTATCACTCAGCTTTGAAATGGTTCAGTCCAACAGAGCTCACACTCAGCTAGCCCCCAGAAAATATGTCAGACAGCTGTGGAGATGATAATTCTGTGAAAAATACCCCACCACCATAGGAGACCAAGATACTAATGAGTTGATGAAAAAAAAAGTGATATACAGTAGTTCCTTGCTATTCCGCGCTTTGTTTATCACAGACTGGCTCTATCGCGGTTTTTCAAAATAAGATTGGACATGACACACAATTGGCTGATTGATGGATGAGCCGCGCCATTGGAATGGAATTTTTATTTAAAATAGATTATTTTAAATGATTTAGCACCTGCTGCACCTTTGTGCAGCCCATACTGCATGATGAGCTTCCTCCTGCAGCTGATCAGCTGATCTCCGTGCAGAGCGGAGAAGTGGGTGTGGCCAAGAACGCTTGCAGGTGGCAAAGAGCAGAGGAGGCAGGGAATTGAAATCATGACATTCTGTGCTCTTTTAGAGCGTTTAGAGTTTAGAAACATTGCTTAGAATATTGCAAGAATATGGGGTTTAAAATGCCTTTGTGTGTATGTATATATATATATCTTTATCTAA
>NC_056498.1:18313417-18317902 GCF_014905685.2 Nematolebias whitei
GTGGTTATATATAATAAACTACTTATTACTTGTACTACTTGTACTACTATTCCTACGTCGCGGTTTGTCACTTATCGCGGGGCTTCAGGGTACAGATCTCCCGCAATAAATGAGGGACTACTGTACAGTAATTTGTTTATGCTGCTCTTACATTCACATTTATCCCGAACACTTGCAGGTGTGTGAGACCCTGTGTGAACATTTTTGGTTCGAAACAATGTCTAGACTATAACTGGGCTAAATTTGGCCTAAAGTAAAAATTTAGTTATATTCTGGTGCCCAAGGTCGCAGGTACTCATCGGTATGGACCATGGAACACTTTGTCATCTGTACTCGCCACATGTTGGGCAGCTGTTTGATACAACCACCCAGCCTCACATAAACACACAACATGACCCCTGTAACACTACTGCTCCATTCTTAATGCTACCACTTATACTCTCTGGTGCATATTTTACATCTGCCCATTAACAAATGAACCCTCTACATTCATCACTGATATGCACGTTGTCTAAACTGCATCCGTGTCTTACCATTCCTTCCTGAATGTTCTGTCAGTTACCTCTTAAAAAGAGATTAAAATAAATGTATTTTCTTCTTTTGCCGACAGTTGTATTTAAGCTACATATTTACCAAGAGCACAGTTAACTCTAAATGACAAAATGCCAACTTTAACTTTTTTTTTTCTTTAAGTGATGACCTCCATGACGTAACAGTCCATCTGGGTGTGTACAGCCTGTCTCATATCAACCCCACTGAAGTGACTCGATCGCTTGATCGAATTATCTGCCATCCTGAATACAACGATTTTACCTTGGACAATGACATCTGTCTTCTGAAGCTGTCAGCTCCTGTGAATTTTACAGAAGCTATAAAACCAATCTGTCTGGCAGGAAAATACAGCACTTTCAATGATGGTCTTAGAAGCTGGATCACTGGTTTTGGCATGACTGGTAAGTTAGCCCACCTAAGGTTAATTTCCTTTAACAACAGTGTTTCTGAATATGAAACAAAACTCTTATTCTTTCAATTAGGGTCTGGATCACTATCCAACACTCTGCAAGAAGCAAAGGTACCGATAGTGGGAAACAACAGGTGCTCATGCTACTTAGAAGGCTTCTCTGAAATCACAAACAACATGATATGTGCTGGACTTAAAAATGGAGGCAAGGACTCATGTCAGGTGATTATCCTTTGTGTGTGTGTGTGTGTGTGTGTTTGAAAGGTCTTTTTAACTATAAAGTGAGGTAAAATACTTTTGGAAACTGGTCTTTGCATCTAATGCTACTTTAGGTTTCTTAATGTGTGGACTTGGTAAAATGATTTAAGTCATACATCAGAGTCAGAGTTTCTTTATTGTCATTCGCAACACATGTGGTACATATGGTGGAACGAGATTGTGTACTCAAAGTCCCAGTTACATCCAACAATCAAATGTCAAAGAAAAACAGTAATAAGAACTAAGATGAACTAAGAAAAACATCAGCTAAAAATACGCTAAGCACTAATAGCGTAAAAACAATACAGCGAACAGCAGCATGAACATGAGTCTGTGTGAGCAAATGAGTACGAATGAACACATCAACATGAAACAGATCAGCAGTAACATGATGTGATTTTTCACAATGATTATTCTGGTTAGAGATTCATGAGTCTAACAGCCACAGGGTATAAGCTGTTCCTCAGTCTAGTGGTTCTACACTTAATGCTCCTCAACCTGAGAGGAGCGAGGCAAAAAAGTGTGTGTGCTGGGTGAGTGGGGTCCTTCACGCTGCAGGTGGCCCTCTTCCTGCATCTAGAGGTGTAGATGTCTAGATGCATGTCTAACTAACTCAACAAATCTTTTCACAGCTATATATTTATAAGAGAGAAATCAAAATTATAGGTTAATATTTTTTTCAATACGACTAAAAAAAATTATGACATTTCATAATGGTCATTATTCTGAAGAAAGGACTCCATGGCAGTAACAACTGCCACCTGAGCTGAATTGTTCTAATCACTAAACACATCTTAACACTGACCCATTTATTTTGAATCACCTGGTGGGTCCAAACCTTTGTCTGGTACTATATAAAACTTTTCCTAATTGTCCCACAAGAACACAAGAACACAAGGCTTTGTGTATTGGCAAGCATGAAAATAAAACAGGTGTAATAGATCCTTTCGTTTAAATGCTGTACATGAGGTTTTTTCTTTGTTCTTCTCTTTTTACCAAGTACAATGAGAACTGAAAGTCTGAGTGCATCATGTTATATAATTCTTCAGCTCAGCTGGATTTAGTAGTGTCGCGTAAAAAAAGGCCATCCCACGACAGTCTACACAAAGGAAACACAAAACAACCATGCCATCCTGAACACACCCGATCTCATCTGAGCTTGGAAGCTATGCAGGGTCGGACCTGGTTAGTACTTGGATGGGAGACTGCCTGGGAATACCAGGTGCCAAAAGCTTTTTAGGGGCCGAGATGGTGTAGAGGTAAAGCAGCCAACCTGGGACCAGAAAGTCACAGGTTCAACTCCCTGCCATGTCCACATGCAGTGGTATCTTTGAGCAAGACACCTGCTCCCTAGGTGCCTACAAAGCTGCCACCTGGGTGTATCTCACATGTGATGGGTTAAATTCAAATAACTATTTTTGTCTGTATAGAAACTAGGGATGGGGCCGATCCGATCCAGTATCGGATCGGCCCCATCGTATATATTTTACGTATCGGATTTTCTGATCCACCTGTCGATATTTTCGATCCATGATGCATGTTGACTTCAAACTATGGAATGGATTTCCTGAACGGCGGCGTGTCTCATGAACCCAGAGTAATAAGACCCGCCTCACATTCTGGAAATCCATTTCATAGTTTGCAGCCAGCTACAACGTGAGGACTGAGTTAGCAGTAATGTGGTTAACAGCTAACCAACTTTTCATCTAAACATGTCCGCTGTGTGGAAATATTTTACTCTAGAAACACACAAAACAAGACAGCAACGTGCAATGTCTGCAGAGCCATAGCGCCACATTAAACCGCGGTGAAGTTAGTTTTACGATGGACATTCGAGCTCTGTGGTTTCAGCGGGGCGCTGCTCTTTGCTCAACACACAACAAGCGACTCGACCCCGGGCAGCCGCGTCCAATCTGCCCCGCTCAGTCTGCCCGTCTATGAGGAGGGACAGACTGAGCGTGGCTGCCCCAAATCAGGCTGCTTGCTTCGGATTGAACAAGAAAAAGGCATCGCTGAAACCACAGAGCTCAAATGTTTACAGAGAAGTTGCTAAACTTCATCATGATTCATGACCAACCACTATCAGTTGTAGAAAAAGAAAGATTTCACAGTTTGATATTTGCATCCAAGATATAGTTTAACCTCCAGGAGATATTTATCAGTACAACAGTAGGCAATCATAAAAAACATCCATCCATCCATCCATTATCTTTACCCGCTTATTCCATTTTGGGTCATGGGGGTCGCTGGTGCCCATGTCCAGCAATCACTGTGCGAGGGGCGGGGTACATCCTAGACAGGTCGCAAGTCCATCACAGGGACACATAGAGACAAACGAGACAAACAAACAACCATTCACTCTCTCACTCACACCTAGGGACAATTTAAAGTTACCAATCAGCCTTACATGTATGTTTTTGGTGTGTGGGAGGAAACCGGAGCACCCGGAGAAAACCCACGCATGCACGGAGAGAACATGCAAACTCCACCCAGAAGGCCCCTGGACCGGGGTTTGAACCAAGGACCTGCTCGCTGAGAGGCAGCAACTATACCAGTTGCGCCACCGTGCTGCCCATAAAAAAACATATGATTTGAAAATTATATTAAAAACAAAAACAGCTACCTAAACAAGTTAAATCTGGTCCTCTGGACATTCAAAAAAACAAAACAAAGCAAAACAACAAAAAAATGTAGAAACGTTTCGTCTCTCATCCGAGAGACTTCCTCAGTCTGAGGTGCTGTATTCAGCTCAGTCTCTTAAATAGCACCTTCTCAGAGTGGATCAACCAGTTTTGCTGCTGACAACCAAAACCAGCTGCTCACATGCTCAAGAAGGACCATCAGCCTAACGATGGATCATTAGCACACTGATGGCTGTTTACTATTCACGGCTATTGACCGTTTTCTGTACCACAGACTGTACCCAGGGGAGGCCACACCTAGTCTGTATGGTTTACCTAAAATCCACAAACAAGGTGTAACTTTAAGACCAATTGTTAGAATGATTAACTCTGTCACTTACAATGTTTCCAAATATCTGGAGTCTGTACTCATCCCTTTAGTTGGCAGCTCAGAACACCACATACAGAACACCATGGACTTTGTGGATAAGGTGAGGGATGTCATCATGGAGACTGATGAAACAATGGTCTCTTTTGATGTCACATCACTCTTTATGTGCATTCCTGTTGATGATGCAGTAGAGGTGGTCAGTTTAAAATTAAAATCAGACACCACTCTGAGCAGCAGGACCACGCTTTCCACAG
>NC_056498.1:18318002-18321076 GCF_014905685.2 Nematolebias whitei
CTGTGGAAAGCGTGGTCCTGCTGCTCAGAGTGGTGTCTGATTTTAATCTTAAACTGACCACCTCTACTGCATCATCAACAGGAATGCACGTAAAGAGTGATGTGACATCAAAAGAGACCATTGTTTCATCAGTCTCCATGATGACCTCCCTCATCTTGTCCACAAAGTCCATGGTGTTCTGTATGTGGTGTTCTGAGCTGCCAACTAAAGGGATGAGTACAGACACCAGATATTTGGAAACATTTTAAGTGACAGAGTTAATCATGCTAACAATTGGTCTTAAAGGTACACCTTGTTTGTGGATTTTAGGTAAACCATACAGACTAGGTGTGGCCTCCCCTGCGTACAGTCAGTGGTACAGAAAACGGTCAATAGCCTTGTCCTGTTCCAAAATTTTCTGGCAATCTATCAACTTATTCTTGTAACCACTTCCTGGATCTCTTTTCAGAGGTTCATAAGTGGTTAAGACACTAAGGAGTGTCAAAACTTTCTTATGATCGTCTTTCTGGTTCAAAATCACTGTGCACCTTCCTTTGTCTGCTGGGAGAATGATGATGTTTTGTCCTTGCTAAGAGCTAAGTTTGGGTTAAACTCAAAGCAACCTGCTCCTCAGATAAATAATGTTAAATTGTTATTTTTATGTTTGTTTCTGTTCAGTGCCCTGAGATGACTTGCGTTGTGACTTGGCATAATATAAATAAACTGAATTGAATTGAATGATTATAAATATTCATGGCTAACAATTGATGTTTGTTTAATGTTCAGCTTTAATTAAACCAGATTTTTCTAAGAGTGAGACCAACCGGTTTGACTTTATAGCACTGGTGAAGTAATAGGAGGAAATCCTTTTATGTAATGGTCTAAAAAAAAAATTATTTGAGTTCTTATTTTACATTTTTTAACTTACATACTTAAAAATGTAACTATGAAAATTATTTTCAAAGAGATTTTTATGACTTTGAAAAATCTGTGGACCTTTTTCACTGAAATGATAGAACAATAGAAATGCATTCTACCAAAAACGTGCGCAGAGTAAAGTCAAATTTGCATTTACTTTTTCTAAAAACCTTTTCTGTTCTGTGTTGATTTTTGGCAGATATGAATGTGAATGAAGAATTATATTATAATGGACATTTTATACTGTGTTTCGTTATGAGTGTATGCCAAGAACTTTTTAATACTTGTGAACCCAAAGCTTATATGAATTCCTGCAAATAAGAATTTTATTTTTAGACTACTGGATCTTGTGAAGTAATGCTATGACTTCCGCTCCGAGTAATGGAGAGAGCTTGAGACGATGGCTTTTGAACGCCCTGAACCTGAGATTTCCTGGAACATGACTGGCTCGCAGGTATGAATATGTGTGAACCAAGAGCCACTAATCGAATCCTTGTTTTCTATTTCACTTCCTCTGCAACTTTCTCAGAACTGTACACTGAAGAATGTGCAACCTGGAAATGCAGCATTCTTCTTCTCTATTTATTATGTTTTTAAGAATTCCTTTTTAATAAATCATCTCAAAAGACTGTCGACTTGTTTAAATTACTGAGCCCACCTTTGTTTTGGAATATTCACCACAGTTTTGTTGTCAAGCCAAATTTTGTCATAAGTGCATTAACGAAACAGTTTTGACCAAAATGCTTTTAAAAGAGCAGGGCCAAAACAATTCATTAAAAATTATTAGTATTAGTAGCAGTATTAGTAGTATTAGTATTAGTACTATTAGTATTAGTAGTATTAGTAGTATTAGTATTAGTAGTAGTATTAGTAGTAGTATTAGTAGTAGTACTATTAGTAGTAGTATTAACAGTAGTATTAGCAGTAGCATTAGCAGTAGCATTAGTAGTAGTAGTATTAGTAGTGTTACGATATTTTCTTATTTAGACTGGTCCTATGATTTTGATCTGCTCAGAGACGGGGTTATAATTAAATTATGACCCGGTTCTGACTGGGTTAAACTGGGCCAGCAGCTTTCAAGAGAGTCTCCCTGGGATTTCAATATCAGTCAAATAGTTTAATCTGCTTGCCACATCACGTAGAAAGGCTTTGAAGCACCGTCTCATATTTTTCCTAACACGTCAGTCCACGTAAGATCACACTTAGTCACGCCCCCTAATACACGGATAGGTTGAGCTCTAGGAACCTATAAATGAGTAATGACACGAGACATCGAGGCTCTTCCAGGTCTGTGAATGCGTCACAGTCCAGAGAGTCCAGCGTTGTGAAACTGTAACCTTTTCCTGCCTTTTTTAATATAACTGATAAAACTTAATTGACGTCTCATCGAATTATTGATAGTATGAGTTGCCACTTCTGAGAGAGATAAAACCAGAGGAAACGGTGGGGGCTGGCTGAGGGTGCAGGGTCAGAGAGGAAGCCTGAGGCCCACAGCTAGCCGTAGCTAGCTGCAGTGACTGACGACGAGCAGTAGTAGAAGTAGTAGTAGTAGTAGTATTAGTAGTATTAGTAGTAGTAGTATTAGTAGTAGTATTAGTAGTAGTAGTATTAGTAGTAGTATTAGTAGTAGTATTAGCAGTAGTATTAGTAGTAGTATTAGTAGTAGTAGTAGTATTAGTAGTAGTGGTAGTAGTAGTATTAGTAGTAGTAGTAGTATTAGTAGTAGTATTAGCAGTAGTAGTAGTAGTAGTAGTATTAGTAGTAGTAGTAGTAGTAGTAGTATTAGTAGTAGTAGTATTGGTAGTAGTAGCATTAGTAGTAGTAGTAGTATTAGTAGTAGTAGTAGTAGTAGCAGTAGTATTAGCAGTAGTAGTATTAGTAGTAGTATTAGTAGTAGTATTAGCAGTAGTATTAGTAGTAGTATTAGTAGTAGTAGTATTAGTAGTAGTGGTAGTAGTAGTATTAGTAGTAGTAGTAGCAGAATTAGCAGTAGTATTAGCAGTAGTAGTAGTATTAGTAGTATTAGTAGTAATATTAGTAGTAGCAGTAGTAGTAGTAGGAGTAGTAGTAGTATTAGCAGTAGTATTAGCAGTAGTAGTAGTAGTAGTAGTAGTAGTAGTAGTAGTATTAGTAGTAGTAGTAGCATTAGTAGTAGTAGTAGTATTAGTAGTAGTATT
>NC_056498.1:18321176-18325780 GCF_014905685.2 Nematolebias whitei
TAGTAGTAGTAGTAGTAGTAGTAGTAGTAGTAGTAGTAGTAGTAGTAGTAGTCGTCGTCGTCGTCGTTGCTGCTGCAGTTGTTCAGTTGCAGATGTGAATTCAGTGAATATTTTCAGAGAGTATTATTATTATAATCTACTTGTTTAATATATTTTGCTAACACAACAGACAAGCACACACATGCTCATCCTTATGTGGTATTCAGTGGCGGGCAAAAAAAAAGTTTGTAAATGATTTTGATGGTGTCTATTGTTGTTGAGGTTCTGTTGTGAACATTTAAATTGAACCAAAGTTTACAGGTCTGTCTTGTATATGAGTGACTCAGTGAGACTAACCTGTATAAACAAAGGTTGAATGGATGAAAGATGCCGCTACAACACAGTGTTTTAATACGTCCGTCAATTCTACAGGAGCATCTGTTCATCTGGCTTCATGGAACTTTTAAGAGTGTGTAAAGTAAGAAGGTACTAAGCAGTTTATTAATTTAAGAAGATATGGCAGGTGAGGTGTGCCTCTCTGGAGTCAGACTGAAGTGATTGTTTTAACAAGCTGCAGTCACTAAAGAAGAGGGTGGCTAATACCTGAATGAAGAAAAACTCCTTTTTTTACCCTGAAGCTTTAAATTTCTCCCAAGACTGAAACATCAAGTTCTTCACTATAGAAGCGATGATCCTTTTAGACAGGAGTTGCATTCTTCTTGCAGTCCTGCAATACCCACAATTACTGGTAACTTTCATCTCACGGTGCACAACTAAATATTATTAATGGCTTTAAGTGACTCTGGTTTATTTATTTTTATTTTTTTGTAGCTTTGGTCTAATCTTTATTGGTTAGCAACTTCTGCATAAGATAAGATAAGATAACTTTAATGATTGATCCTGCAGGAAATTGTTGTGCCAACGTTTCAGTACAAAGGAACATACACAAGGATTCACACAAGCTATAAAAAAATAATAAAGGTCTTGAATTTCTGCCTTTCTTAAAAAATGTGCTTTTGAAATCCTTCTGCTTTTATGGTCATGAACTCCTCTGTTTTCAGAAATGTATTGCTTACTTTTAATGACACCCTTTCTCGAACATGCTATGCGATAATTCTCTTTAATAAGCCAAGAAAACTAAACAGGACAAAAAGATGGTGAAAGAAAATGTGACGGATTAACTTTCAGGAACGTGTTTCAACAGACGAAGAGCGAGCAGGCCGAGCAGGCTCATGTGTCAAGCTGAATGTGGTCATGACGCAGCTGATTGTTATTGGACTGCTTTATAATGTCATTCTACTTTTATCATTCTTTGTTGACATTCCCACGCCTTATAGAAACCATGCGATAGCTCCCAGTCCAGTTTTGTCATAGCACTAAGTTCACTGTGTACTGAGTCATAGTTTGAAACAAAGAGACCTGACCTTTCCAGAATTGTACAGTATGTCTTAATCGACTTCTCTTTATTGCAAAACAATAAAAACTTTTTTCCCTGCTCTCTGTTTACTGGTCGGTCTACATTCCTACCCTCATCGATGGTCACAAACTCTGGGTAGTAAATGGTAAATGGACTCTACTTACTGTATATAGCTCCTTTCTATCTGATCAAGATACTCAAAGCGCTTTACACTACAATCTGTGCCTCATTTACCCATTCATACAGCACTCTACTAGATCTCTACAAAGCTAATTGAACAAAGCATTCTAAAGAGACTAATCAAAGCTTTATCACATGCATACACAAATGGGACACACATCGGAGACAACAAGGGGTTCAGTGTCTTGCCCAGGGACACTTCGGCATGTGACTGATGGTGGATTTGAACCATGTAGTGAACTAAGCCTCAGGTCAAATCTGGCCCTGGGGGCCTTCCTGGGACAAGAACTGTCATTTCATTGATTTGAGTCCAGAAACACAAAATTAAGTTCATCCAGAGACTTTCTAAGTGTGTCCTGCACTGATCAATTGAAAGAACACTCTCTTTTTATTATCATTACTATTTTACAAATGTCTTGATAATCAGTGTGTTTAGTTCAAACCATTTTAAATGTTGAAGTGAACTACTCATTTTAAATCAACTGTGAAACAGTATAAATGATTTTCAATCCTCATTCAAAGTAGAAATCTAGTTAATGTCTCTTACAGAGTAATTATTCATTTTCTTGATCTTCTGTCTGAAATGAGAAAGTGTAAGTCGGTCAAAAGTCAAATTTAGGTCAACTACATGTTTACTGGAAAGAATTGTCATATTTAACTTTTTCAGATAGATAGTAGGAGAACTGACTCCACGAAGTCTCGGTTTCTTCAAAACATTCTTCTGTCTGTTCTTAAACAATCTAATCTTCACCTTGACTTTTAATAACCTCTTACATCACTAAGACCACACCTTGTTGGCTCTTTCAGCCAATCAAGACTTCCCAAATGAACCGGAAACAGAACTCTTTAAATGTCGACACTTCCTAGTTCCAACGAGTGCGGTCGGAGAGCAGTTCAGTTCGGAGGGCAGAACCGAACAGAAAAGTTGCTGGAGAGAACAGGAGGTTCCAGACATGATCCGAAGTTCTTCCAAGTCTTGTGGGAATTATGGAATCTTCCACATCTGAGTGGAGCCTCTGACGGACTTACTCCTCATGTGAGTCCACCCGTGAGGTGAACGTGTGTCAAACGAAGTTCCGTCACTACTTCGGACGATTCACAGCTGTTCCTACGGAGACGCTGGAAAGGTGGCGTTAAATGGAACTCTGTACCAGTGGAGACATCTTCTACAGGTAAAGAGTCGATTTCCACCACCTAAGTGTACCGAGGTGAAGCTGGGTTCGGATGTAGAGTGCCGTTCGTAGTCGACACATATTCCCTCATCCATCTTTCCCTCTATTTAAACAACTTCATTTCCCATCTTTAAAACTCTTCTATCTTGCCAGTAAATCATCCAGATATTTTCAGAAATGTCTGTTGTAAAGCTGCAAGGATACCATGGCCGTATGGTTTCCTAGTTGTAAAGCTAATTAATTAAGCTGTTGTTGAAATCAATGTTGCAAAATTAATGTAAATGTTTGATGTTAAACTTTGATTCTGTTAATAAATGACCGCATTCATTTGATGGGTCAAAGAGAATTAACGTCTCACGTTACATTTAATCATTCAATGCACGATATTATTCAGTCCAGAAAAATGAAAGAACCTGTTTAATTTATGGATAATATCTCACAGATATGTTCATTTACAACCACCAACTCTTGCATTGGAGGACGACTGCTCTAACCACTCAGCCACAGCCACCCCAGACCGAAAGAATGAGATCGCCGATACAAGGAATTGAAATGTTTCCTCTGCAGGGTAGCTGGACTCTCCTTTAGAGATAGAGTGAGAAGTTCAGTTATCAGGAGAGACTCGTAGTAGAACCGCTGCTCCTCCACATTGAAAGGAGCCAGTTGAGGTGGTTTGGGCATCTGGTAAGGATGCTTCCTGGGTGTCTCCCTTGGGAGGTGCTTCGAGCAAGTTCAACTGGGAGGAGACCCTAGGGAAGATCCAGGACACGCTGGAGAGACTATGTCTCTCGGTTGGTCTGGGAACACCTTGGAATCCTCCCAGAAGAGCTGGAAGGGGTGCTGTGTAAAGAGATGTCTGTTCCTCCCTGCTCAAGCTGCTGCCCCCACGACCCAACTTTGGAACAAGTGGAAGATAATGGATGGATGGAAGGGTGGTTGGAAGTATTATATTATTAATATTATTATTAATTTCCAAAAAGATGAAACCTGTGGCTCTAGAGCTACAGGTTTCAGACCACTGATGTTGATGAACAGTTAGTTATCGCTTGCCACCAAACGTGAAGCAGCTAAAACTAATGATAGAGTCATATGAACCTCTGAATGAATTTCAATTTCAGAACTCTCAAACAGAATCATTGGGTGTGCATCTAAAATGTATTGCCTTGTAGAGTCAACCGAATCAAGACACCCGCCACAGCTCAACGAATCAACCAACATAAAAATCACCATAAATGAGTCAGTTTTGTAGATATTGAGCGTAAATTGTGTGCAGTAGTAGCTGAGAGTGATCCTCAACACATACTCTGAGCACTACATGCTTTGGAACATCCTTACTTCGGTCTTAGGCATTATGTGTTAAAATAAACAGTCTGTCTGAAAACAACAAATCACATTAACCAGTGGACAGAATTTAGTGAAACCCATTCAAGTCAATTTATTTATATAGCGCCAAATCACAACAAAGTTGTTTCACTTTACAGGAACATTCACATACATAGAAAAGCCAATTAGTAAAGTTCTCTATCTAAGGGATCCAGCAGACAAGTTGAATCTTGGCTTCGTTGCAGTCTCCCATCCTGAGCAAGCACAGTGGCAACAGTGGAAAGGAAAAACTCCCTTTTAAAGGAAGAAACCTCCAGCAGAACCAGGCTCAGGACAAGCGGCCATCTGCTTTGACCGGCTGGATTGAGAGGAACAGGAAGGAGAGACAGATGAACACAGAATGGTAGGTCCAGGTATAGGTCTAGGTATAGGTCCAGGTATAGGTCCAGGTATAGGTCCAGGTATAGGTCCAGATATAGGTCCAGGTATAGGTCCAGGTATAGGTCCAGATATAGGTCCAGGTATAGGTCCAG
>NC_056498.1:18325790-18327575 GCF_014905685.2 Nematolebias whitei
TATAGGTCCAGATATAGGTCCAGGAATAGGTCCAGGTATAGGTCCAGGTATAGGTCCAGATATAGGTCCAGGTATAGGTCCAGGTGTATCTGAAAGACAAAAAAAAAAAAAAAACATGTTAGGGTTGAAAAATTAATTACAAATACAAAACAGGTTGAGAGTAAGTAAAGACAATAGCAGAGTGAAAAAGTGTGGTCAGTTTGTCCTCCAGCAGTCTAAGCCTATAGCAGCATAACTAAGGGACAGCTCAGGAAACCCAAGCCGACCCTAACTATAGGATTTATCAACACAGAAAATTTTAAGTCCAGTGTTAAAACTGGATGATATGTCAGCCTTAAGGACAAAAACTGGAAGTTGGTTCCACAAGAGAGGAGCCTGATAACTGAAAGATCTTCCTCCCATTCTGCTTTGGAAACTCTAGGAACAACAAATAAACCTGTAGTCTGAGAGTGAATTGCTCTGTTAGGAAAATAAGGAACAATAAGATCTAGAATATAAGATGGAGCTAGGTTGTTGAGAGCTTTGTAGGTTAAAAGTAAGATTTTGAATTCTATTCTGGATTTGACAGGGAGCCAATGGAGAGAAGCTAAAACTGGAGAAATATGATCTCTCCCACTAACTCCAGTTAAGACTCTGGCAGCAGCATTTTGGATCAACTTAAGATGTTTTAAGGAAGTATTTGGACACCCAGATAATAAACCATTGCAATAGTCCATTCTAGACGTGACAAATGCATGGACCAGTTTTCCTGCATCATTTTCAGATAAGATGTTTCTAATTTTAGCATTATTACTACGCAGGTGGAAGAAGGCAGTTCTAGTAACGTTTTGAATGTGGGGGATAAAAGACATGTCCTGATCAAAAATTACACCAAGATTTTTAACATTAGAGCTGGAGGCCAGATTAATGTCATCTAAGGAGGGAGAAAGACTGAAAAATTCATTCCTAAGGTGCTCAGGTCCAAAAACTCATGGAAAATAATCCCTGAATGTCGCTCTACAACTCATTAACATTTGAGCTCAACAATCCAAGAACTTAGTAAATACAGACATGAATATACCTCAGTCATCTTTACAGATTATGAGACTATTTTTGGTTTGGTAGAAGCCGAGTCATCCTCAGATTCATATCATCACATGAGAGTGCTCAAAATATCATTTTCAGTGTTGGAAAGAAAATGTCGCATCCCCATCCCTTATCAGCATGAGATCTTTTCAGTTTAAAACCCAGCTATGAAAGATAGTGGGTGATATGCATTCTTCCAGGGAACGCAGGGCTTTTAATTTGTTCTTTCTATTAACAAATCAAACGTTTGCAATGATTCTTTGCAAAGAAACTAAAACCTTATTAGGCTTGTAATCTGATGCTGCTTTATTTTTTATTTTTTTTAAGTCTGGGAAGGCTTTCACAAATTTCTGAAATGATTTGTGTGAATTTAATTTTAATCTGAATAAAACATTGAAAATACTATTTTTGTACACCATCTCCATTTTTGAGCATGTTTATGTGTATTTTTCTTAATGCATTTCAGTAACAACCTGTAATTTCCACTTCTTGTCACCTGGCAGCTGGAATCAGCTCCCAACCCACAAAACCATTCAAACATTTAAAAAAAAATAATAATAGATGGGCAGCAATGATTGGTTAGCCAATAATAAACAAGTGCTGCATGTTTTCTTTGATCTTGAGTATTAATTTTAAATAAAAAATGAGATTGACTGAAAGATATTCAGGTTGTTATCAGGTTTATACAACGTCGACCCCCAAAGTAGCAGACCAAGGAAG
>NC_056498.1:18327675-18334460 GCF_014905685.2 Nematolebias whitei
AGAAGATTAAAAATAATATATATATATATATTATTTTTAATCTTCTTCTTTCTCTCCAGGTTTCTGAGGGCTCCCTAGCGCCCCCTGGCGGCCCCATTTTGAATAAACTGTGCACTGTACACTTTGAAGGAGTTAAGTGTGCAGCTGATGAGTTCTGAAGTGTGTTAATGGAAAACTGCAAGAGGAGGAAGAGTGTGAGCAGGTAGTGCATGACTGCCTTTCCTGAGAGAAAGCTGTATACTTCAAATACTCAATACTACTACTGAATTCAATACTACAAAGGTTTGTCCAAAACAGTAAAATATACGTAATTTCTCAACATAGAGGATTCTAGTCTAAAAACACAACAAGGCTTTGGGCCAAATGGATTCCTCACAGAAATCTATACTCTTTTCTAAGTCCCAATCAGAGAAAATAATCAAAGTCACAGGATCAATTGATACACCCTGATGCATTTTTCATTTCCTCTTTATTGTTTTAGTGATGGTGACTTCAACAGAAACTCCTCCCACACACAAAAAGCACCCTAAAATACATACAGGATGTGACAAGCACTTGTGAGCCTGTTTGTCTTACCCTTTCCCATGTAACCCATTACACTGGAGACGGTGAACAGCAGCAGTCACCTCGGTAAGTTGCTCAACAGGCTGCCGGTTCAGGCCGCCTCGTGTTTCTTGCAAAGCGCTTTTGCATTTTGTGCTGTATTTGTGAAACGTGTGTAACGTCCCATTGGTCCCTCATTGATCTAAATCAGATGCTCTTTTGAGCCTTCATAAATTGTGCAGGGTGAGTTTCCTTTTACAAATGAAGGTGTACATTTGCTAATTTTAGCTCTTTTAATAAGTCGCTCATGTCTCCATTTTCTATTTATCCAAAAAATAAATAACTGTTTCGTGCAATAGATTTTCAAAGGACCTTTTAGTTTTGTTTAATCTCTTCAACACAGAAAACGAGAGAGGAAGATATGACATCTTGGTGAGAGGCCACGTCCTTATCTCTGTAACAAAACTGTGCAGCACATTTAACTCAGCACTGAAGGAGGCACTGGTGCAGATTGTTAGAGCAACATGTCTCACTGTCATCAAATTCTCCCCAAGCCTCAGAACCGGTGCGGTTTGTTTCAGGTTGTGTAACGCAGTGAGGAGGCGTCCTCCGCTCACAAACTGCCCCTCAGAACGTCCAAGTCCCAGTGCCAAGATAAAACATGTTTTGTTTTCACTGTAATTTGTTCCACATCTGCACTTCATTCCCCGTGTTTATTGTCTTTGTGTTTATTCTGAGCGCAAATGGAGATCCATGGGTTAATTTACCAGATTTTAAAGCAGCAAACGAACATATAGTTTAAAGCATGTTCGGAAGAAGAGATAATCTGTCTGAAATAATTCTGTGTCTTTGATGTCTGAAGCAATGCTGGTCTTAATAAGGACAAACAGACGAACTGTGTGTTTGGGAAAGGCAACGCTACAATAAGGTAGCAAAGTCCATGCTCAATAGCAGGTATAAAATCCAACAATGTTCAGTCAGGTCATCTGGACGATTTCTTTTGTTGTTGTTGTTGTGGGGCTGAGATGTTTCAGCCTCCATCCAGAAGGCTTCATCATTCTGAGGAAACACCAAACAAAACTGCTCCCCCCCAACAGCTTACTCCAAAGTTGAAAAAAAAAACAAAAACAGTTATGTTGGTGGTGCTAAGATGGTCTCTGGGGCCCGGCCTCTCCTTCGGTGCCCATCCTCTCCCCCGTCGACAGTCAAGTCAAACCAGTTCAAAACACCAAATTCCATGCTCAATAATCCAGGTATAAAATCCAATAATGTTCAGTCGGGTCATCTGGACGGTTTCTTTTTTTTTTTGTGCTGAGACGTTTGGCCCTCGATCCAGAAGGCTTCATCAGTCTGTAGAAACACCAAACAAAACTGATTCTCCCCCAACAGCTTACTCCAAAGTGGAGGGGAAAAAACAGTTATATTGGTGCTAAGCTGGTCTCTGGGGCACGCCCGCCCTCTCTCTAGTCAACAGTCATGTCAAACTGGTTCAAAACATCAAAGTCCATGCTCAATAATCGAATCCAACAATGCTCAGTCAGGTTATCTGGATGGTTTCTTTTTTTGTGTGCTGAGACGTTTTGCCCAGCACACACACAAAAAAGAGGAGGATCAGGAAAACATTGTTGGATTTTATACCTAGATTATTGAGCATGGACTTTGGTGTTTTGAACCGGTTTGACATGACTGTCGATGAGGAAGAGGGTGGGCATTGGAGGAGAGGACGAGCCCCAGAGACCAACTTAGCACTGATATAACAGTTTTTTTTCTTCCCACTTTGGAGTAAGCTGTTGGGGGAAAATCAGTTTTGTTTGGTGTTTTCACAGACTGATGAAGCCTTCTGGATGGAGGGCAAAACGTCTCAGCACCAAAAAAAAAAAAAAAAAGCTGTCCAGATGACCTGACTGAACATTGTTGGATTTTAAACCTGGATTATTGAGCATGGACTTTGGTGTTTTGAACCAGTTTGACATGACTGTCAACGAGGGAGAGGGTGGGCACCGGAGGAGAGGGCGGGTACCGGATGCCATCCTAGCGCCAACATAACTTGGGGGTGGGGTGGGGGGGTGTTTCACTTCGGAGTTAGCTGTTGGGGGAGAATCAGTTTTGTTTAACGTTTCCTCCAACTGATGAAGCCTTCTGGATGGAGGGCGAAACGTCTCAGAACAATAAAATAAACCGTCCAGATGACCTGACTGAACATTATTTGGTTAAAATAAAGTGTTCTATATTAAAATTATGAAAGCCCTTTATCTGAGAAGTTTCTTTTCTAATGAACATAAATAGATTTTTGGAGTTCACAGTTAAGTTTAGAAAAACTGAACATTAGCCATACCAGAAGAATCAAATATCAGGAAGTGTTTATCTGTGTGAATGTTTCAGTTTATGTACTGCTGAAGTACAGTACGAGTCAAAAGTGTTGAGTCGTTCCTCGTCTTTTTAATATTATATACTTGTAATCTTTCAAAGTGATCCTAATCAACAGGTCGTTGGGTTTTCTTTCTGCTATGTTACATGGACACGTAACAAAACTTACCAAAGAATCAATTTTAGCTTGGATCTTTAGACACACTGTTCCTAGCAAATTGCTTCAAATGGAGACGAACACTCATGATCGATCTAATGATGTTCAGTTGTCTCTTTTCCACAAGTTGCCATCTGACTGGGTCACTTCCTAACTTTTGAAGGACTTGTTGCAAGCTGTAGACCTGTTCAGCCAGGTGTACTGAGTGTGTGAATGAGGGGGAGGCTGGTGGAACAGTGACGCTACAAGATCTACAAAGGTGCATGACTTCAAGTACTTGGGGTCCACTCTCCAGGAAAACAAAGGCAAAGAAGTGAAAGAGAGTCCAGGCAGGATGGAGTGAATGGAGAAAAGTTTCAGGAGTGATTTGTGACAAAAGGGTGTCAGCAAAGGTCAAAGGAAAAGTTTACAAGACAGTGGTAAGACCAGCTATGTTGTATGGTCTGAAGACAGAGACATGGCCAAAAAGACAGAAGAACTGGAAGTGTCAGAATTGAAGATGTTGAGGTTCTCCTTAAGAGTGACAAGGATGGATAAGATTAGGAATAAGATCAGAGGTACAGCACAGGTTGAAAAACTGGGAGATAAAGATAGAGACCAGACAGATGGTTTAGACATGTCCAGAGGAGGGACAGTGGGTATACTGGTAGAAGGATGTTAGAAATGCAGCTGCCAGGAAAAAGACAAAGGAGATATATGGATGCAGTTAGAGAGGACATGGAGGTAGTTTGGGTGAGATGGAAGAGGATGACTTGCTGGAGACCCTGAAGAGGGAACAGCTGAAAGAAGGAGTGTCTCTTTAGCTTCTCAGCTTTAGTTTGACAAACAGGATATACATTTGTTCATTACAGTTTTGTACGCTTTTGAAAAAAAAAAACAGGAAACATGAATCTGTTAACGAGTCTGTATGGATCAGCACAACACCTGACTCAGGACAATATTAAAAAAAGTTTTATTTATTAAAGGCGTTCGTCTGGGGGGAATCCGAGCCTCGGTTCTGGTCTAATCTATGAAGATAGACAGGTCAGTGACTGCAAAAAAAATGTTCTGGGAGCTGAGAGAGGTGGTGTGCACGTCACTAACTTTCTGTGGCAGGAGCAGGGCTGAGACAGAGAACGTTGGAGGGCTGGGCAGGAAACAGAATCCAGGGACGTAGCAGGGGTCGAGAGCCAGGAGCTGCGTGAACAGGCAAAAGGATGATCCGTAGTCGTGGTCGAAGAGGAGAGCGAGGTTGTACCGTGTAGGCCGAGAGCGTGGTATCCAGACAGGGGCAAAGTCAAAGCGAGGAGTCAAGAGTGAAGCTGTGATCAAAAACTAAGAAACTAGGAACAAGAGAATGCTGGATAATTTACTGGCTGTGAGGCTTTCAATAAACTGGCACTGAGGAGAGTGAGAGTGGAGCTTAAGTAGTGAGCTGAACAGGTGTGGCAGGTGAGTGGTGATTGCAGAGACAGGGTGCAGCAGATGAGTGCAGATTGCTGAGAGAGAGTGACAGGAGCAGAAAATGGGTGATAGGCAGTGCAGGACCAAACAGGATAAAATAAACAGAAACTGAGGGGGATCCAGGGACGAACTATGACAGAATCCACTGAACATTAAATGACCTGCCTATTTGAGAGCAGTGATTTTGTTAGTTTTCTTATTTTTTTCATAGTATTGATGGAACTGTCAGAGGCAGGTTGTGATGTAAGTCTGAACTGAGCTTCCTGTCTGTCACATCCTGGCAGGCTGACAGCTCATATGGTGACAGGCTGTGGTTGAGGCCTCAATCTTACTTTCCGTCTAAGGCAACAAGAAGGGGACTTTTTTGTATCTGTCTTTACTTTAGTGAGATTTCTGCTCTGCTTTGAAGTTTCTTGTAATTTAGTTTGTAACTAATTAGTTTCTTTGGTCAGAAACAGCTCAGGAATGAATATTTATAATGCAGAGACTGAAAACAAACAGCGCCATTCAAGTTGTTCATTTGAAATCTTCCTGGCTTTAATTCAAATTGTCGACAAGTAAAAATGCAAACTAATTATCAACAAGTACCGTATTTTCCGGACTCTTTGTTTCATAGTTTGACCAGTCCTGCGACGTATAATCCGAAGTAACTTATTTACTTTTTTTCTCTATTCATGACACAATTTTTGTCTGACGCATTAAACGTTCATCCATACAGACATGAACCAAAGAGTTCCTTGAGGGCCCTCTAGGCTTTTGACAACTATACGTTGTTCCTCTACCACTGACCCCCCCACCCAGGGGCGGACTGGGACAATAATCCAGGCCGGGAATTTTGATACCATCCCAGGCCACCACCACCTGATTAACGCAAACCACCAAGACTGAGTTCAATTGAGCGCACTTTGAATGCATGTTGTTTGCACACGTCTAAAAAGCCATCCATAATTTCCCATCTATTCATTTTCACTTATTGACTATTTATATGTATTGGCTATTCATATAACAAAAAAAAAGTTCTTAATCTCAACGGAACTTTACCTGGTAAAATAAAGTTTAAATAAAATATTGTAATACAAGGATTTTAATATTCAGATAATTTATTGGAGTAATGAAGGGTATACACAAAATATCCTCAATAATCCAGGTAGAAAATCTAAAAAAGTTAAGTCAGGTCCTCTGGACAGATTAAAAAAAAAAACAACTTGTTGAAACGTTTAGTCTTTAATCCAAAAGACTGTCAGTTTGAGAAGCTGCAACAAACTTAGTTTCAAATAGTCTCTTTTCATAGTGGATCAACCAGTTTGTTGCTGACATCCAGAACTAGCTGTTAACATGATAAAGGAGGACCATCATCAGCCTAACAATGGATCGTTAGTGCTCTAGGCTGTTTGCTATTCACAGGGGGCTGAGAGATACCAGCAATAACAGCATTGTAAGAGGGCTACAGTTGGACACAGAGGCCTCTGTCCCTGTTTAGTGATGGATGAGTTCTCATCACAAAGATGGCTTCCTTTACTCCTCTCTCAAACCAACACTTCTCTCTATCAAGGATGAGCACATCTTCATCCCTGAAAGTGACTGCTGGCCTGCAGATGAGTGTAAACCACAGAGTTTTCCTGGCCTGATGATGTTGCTCTTTGGCCCAGCACAGAAGAGCAACATCTTCAGGCCAAGACTCGGCAGTTTACACTCATCTGCAGGCCAGCAGTCACTTTCAGGGATGAAGATGTGCACATCCTTGATAGAGAGGAACTATGGTTTGAGAGAGGAGTAAAGGAAGCCATCTTTGTGAAAAGAAACCATTGTTAGGGGTTGTTAGGCTGCAGGTCTTCCTTATGTTAACAGGTTGATCCACTATGAGAAGAGGCTATTTGAAACTGAGCTTGTTGCAACTCCTCAGACTGAACTTAGTTTTTTGGATTAAAGACAAAAGTTTCAACAAGTTTTTTTTTATTTGTCCAGAGGACCTGACTTAACTTTTTTAGATACAAAAAAATCTGAATTCCTAGACATTTCAACATTAAACTTTTTTCAGATCCTAACCCATATTATAAAATTTGCAATATTCTTTGTAAAAACTTAAAAACATTTGTTATATTAAGTCAGTTTTGGCCCACTTAGGTCCCTCAAAGTGAAGCTAGCATGTGGATATTAAGCTGTGCTGATAAACTGTGCCAGAGTTCAATTTTTTCAACACAAGTGTTTCTCTTACCTGCTCCATTACGAACAAACATTAATTTATAGCACTTAGCAGCATCCGCGGCCAGAGCTT
>NC_056498.1:18334560-18335768 GCF_014905685.2 Nematolebias whitei
TACAAATTATTTATTTATTTTTAAATGAGGTTTATGTAAAGAAAAATTCTAAACCTTTACACTGATGTAACATTAAAAGAGTCACTCCTTCAAAACAGCGGTGCCGCCTTTTAGGGGAAAACAAGCAGTGCAAAATGTTGGTGTCAATGTAAAAGTAAATTGTGATTTTCTTTGTCAGCAAAATTGCAGAAGACCAAGGTTTATTTTTAGACTCTGATTGCACCCACTTAGAGGGAGTAGGTAATTTGCTATACTTTCTCCTGAATATCTCATTCCTGGAAGGTTGAACAAAATAGTGGCATGCTGTCCATATATGAAACCTTTTATAACTGTATTTTAATAACAGTTTATTATAAAAATGTCTAATTATATAAATATTCATCAAATTGTGTTTGAATGAGCTGCTGTACAGTTTTTGAGTTGTTTTAATATGTCAAAAATCCACTTTACAACTGACCTTGCTCAACTACTCATTATTCGGACTACTCTATGAGAACCTCTGCATAATATCCCATACTGACATAATCCTGAGCAATTTTTAATGAAGTACATAGTATTTGTAACAACATGACAGAGCACAACTTCAAAAAGCTGAACCATCACTTTAAATACAGTGCGAGAAAATGAGCTGAGTTAGATTCCACTATTGCCGACAAAGACATGAAGAAACAGAACAAAAACAGAGAGAGGAATGAAGTGAGTGATGGGGATCTGGCTTACACCACTGCTCCAAATGCTCTTGTCAATGGTAGTTGCAGGAGTATTGGGAGAGGTAGGGGTAGTGGAATTAAACCTGAAATAGTCAGTGAAAAAGTGAAAGGTAGTGCTAGGTGCTGATGTTGGACAGGTGTAATTTAAATCGACGTCATTGCCTGGAGAGATAAAGGTAATGAAGCCTGGTTGCATGCCGGTAACTTTGTCGCTGATCCATTTCTGATACTGGGACACACGGGTGTAGATAGTCGGTCTGTGCAGCCAGTAGAAATTTTGACTTACAATACCACTCTGGACCCAGATGAAGTCCTTTTTTGTTACAAGTGCAGCCCCCAAGTCTCCCTGTGAACAAAAGTTTAACATCGTTAATGTGTGAACACCTTGCGGATCAGTGGGCATCAAACATTTGGAGTCAAGGTCCAGCGATGAGCATTTATAATCAAATTAAGTTAATATACAGGTGTATATACAGTGTATATATATATATATATATA
>NC_056498.1:18335868-18342305 GCF_014905685.2 Nematolebias whitei
TTCCCACACTCTTGCAATATTCTAAACAATTTTTCTAAACTCTAAATGCTCTAAAAGAGCACAGCCTGTCACGATCTCCGCTCTCTCTACCACCTGCCAGCGCTTTTGGCCATGCCCACTTCTCTGCTGCAGTATGGAGACTGACAGAGGAGGAAGGAGGGGGAGCTGCAGGAAGAAGTTTCTCCTGCAGTATGGGCTGCACAAAGGTGCAGCAGGTGCTAAATAATTTAAAATAATTTATTTTAAATAAAAATTCCATGCCAATCGTGCGCCTCATCCATCAATCAGCCAGTCGTGTGTCATGTCCAATCTTATTTTGAAAAACCGCGATGGAGCATGTCCATGAAAAATGAACCGCAAAGTAGAGAGGAACTACTGTAAACTCATTTTATCAGTGAAATGATGAAACATGTTTTATTATTAAATGAAAACTATTTAATTGGTTTTGTTATTGCTAGCTTCAACATTCCAAGATGACAAATTATTAAGTTTAAGAAACTTCACATTTGATCAAATCAAATTTTAAATAAACTATCCAAACAAGCAGTAAAATGACCCCTTAGAAATGTTTCCTCTAAAAGATGATGTAAAAAGTTTAAAAAATTGTGGTAAAACGTTTTAGAATATTACTAAATTAGATGCAGACATCTACAATATAGGTTCAGAAATAATGATAAAGCAAACTGAAAATACACCACAAAGTTTTAAATTAAAAGCTCAGTGCTATTATGAGATGTTAATTCAGAGTAAAACAAGTAATAAATATTAAACAAAACACAAAAATAGATAGTTACATAAAATGCATCTTTCAATCCATCCTCCTGGCCAGCACAGAGTTGGTTTTCTGTTGGTGTGTTCGCACTGTAGTAATCGTAACTGCTCTTAAAGTAGCAGGTGCACTTGTTGTTTCCAACTATTGGCACATCAACCTCCTGGAGCGTGTCAGCTTGAGACCAGTATACTAAAAGAAAATATTATAAAGGTTAGATCTTTATGAGGAATTCAATAAAAGTGTTAAAAAAGAAAAGTGGCTGCTCCCTTCTGCAGAGGTTAGAAAGGTACCAACAATGAATATTCTTTCTGATGCAACCTGGGTTTGAACCTGCAGCCTCAGGATTACAAGGCTGTGGCATTGACCACCGAGCTATAACCCTAGGAATGTCAATAAAGAAATAAAATGTAAAATGTGAATTTTCTGACTCACTGTTGTAACCAAAACCAGTGACCCAGCTGGTAGTCCCTTCATAGAAAGTGCTGTTTTCTGCAGCTAGGCAGACTGGCTGGATGTAGTCTGTAAAGTTGACGGGAGCCGACAGCTTCACGAGGCAGATGTCGTTCTCATAGCGGTTGGTAAGGTCTTGATGGCAGATGAAATATTCTACTCTCCGAGTCACTAAGTTGGGGTCGAAACCAGTCTGGTTGATGGCACCCAGTTGCACCTCTGCACCACTGAGATAGGAACTTGAATAATAAAAAAAAGAGAATCAGTTTTTAATGTTTTTCCACGTTTGTCTCACTGAATATCCAGGATAATATGGAGAGACATTTCATTCAAAATTAAATAAATAAATAAATAAATAAATAAATAGTGTTATTATCAAATGATTAATAAATATTCCATTAAATAAAAAAGTGTTCCCATGAAATAAAACATTTAAATAGAAATGTTTAGGTTTTTTTAATCCAAGATTTATTTATTTTAAGATTTTTTTTTTCCCCAAGAATTATTATTATTATTTTTTTTTCACAATTTATTTATTTATTTATTAATGGAGTTTCATGTTGTGACAGTTTTATTTTGTAAAGCTACTTTACATATTTCAGGGGCTTATATTTTTTTTAACCCTGTTTTTCATTTTAAGCACTTTTTATTTCATGTTCTTGTATTCAAATGAGGGGGCGGGGTTTTCTCTGTGGGGCGGACCTGGTCAGGGTCAATGCAGCCTATAATATCTGAGACTGAATCAAAAATAAAATAAAGGATGGCCTCTCAGGTCACATACATTGACCGTGCGACACTAGCAGTTCATGACGTGCACGCGCCACACTTCGTATTTCTCATGCTACCCCCCCCCCCCCACACACACACACACACACACACACACAGGCCCTTTTTTGAAGAGGAACCAATGTGCAGCACAAAGTTTCAACACGGGCTAGAGCACAAGAGCAGACATGGCTCAGTGTTGCCAACTTAGCGACTTTGTACATTTATTTAGCGAGTTTTTCTCTAGCGACTTTTTTTTCTTTCGAAAAAGCGACTAGTGACAAATCTATAGACTTTTTCTCTGCATTACTGGAGACTTTGGGGACTACATGTGAAAGCACCAATCATTCGGCATCCTCAGTGTGCCATAAGCCCCTCCCACTTCCCCAAAACCTTGACAACTGTCAGTCTCAAAGCAGAGAGGAGACTCGCTCCACTCCGTGTCCACACTGCAAATGAATCACGCCATGGATTACGAAGCGGGATGTATATATAATGTAATATAATTTTAAATGTATATATTTTTCACTGACTGTCGTGCTAAAATAAATCCCTGTGGTTCCAACCCCAGATAAAAGAGGCGGGTTGAATGTGGATTGTGAATTCCACAACACGTAACTGTTTTTTGCTTAAATTTGATATTGTAATAACATTTCTTTATGTAGTGTGGATTCAGGCAAAGCATTAAAGTTATGAAATTATTTCATAAAGTTCATTTGTCATTCTAAACATATTTTGATTATTTTTTTACTCATTTTTTTGTCTTGCCAATGTTGATATTCCTCTCTCCTACATCCTGATCAACATGACCAAATATGCAAATTAGGCGATGACGTAGCAGCTTCTAGCGGCTCAAAATCTCACTCATTTCTGCGGAGCAGATGCAATCTGCTAATCCTGACCAGACCCGCCCCACAGAGAAAACCCCGCCCCCTTATTTGAATATAAGAACACAAAATAAAAAGTGCTTAAAATGAAAAATGGGGTTAAAAAAAATTAAAGCCCCAGAAATAGGTAAAGTAGCTTTACAAAATAAAAGTGTCCCAAAATGAAACTCAGTTATTAAATAAATAAATAAATCTTGACATAAATAAAAAATAAATATTGAAACAAATAAAAAATAAATCTAGGAGAAAAAACTAAACATTCCCATTTAAATGTTTTATTTCATGGGAACATAATTTTTTTTAATGGAATATTTATTACAATTTTTTAAGTAACACTATTTATTTATTTAATTTTGAATGGAATTGCTTTCCAAAGGATAAGGTAAATCTAAGAAAAAAAAAGCAAAACAACTGGACTTCCGTTGTGTTCATCTGAACAGAAGTCCAGCTTTCTTTTTTCCTTCTTGTTTTTGGTGTGTGTGTGTGTGGGGGGGTGGGGGTTTACAACTCTAATAAATTTATAAACTCCATATTCTAAATTTCCAGAATGTTGAAAAAAAAAGTACTTGCAATGTTCTATATTTTATCTTTATGGTCATTAAAAATTACAAGTACTTCTCACATTGTGCTGGCTCCATGGAATAATTTGTTTATGATTATGACTGGTCTTCTACTGTATATCCCAAAATATCCTGACTAAGAACAACAAAAACAACAACATCAAACAAAAACTATTACTCACTTTATTGAGCACTGGGCAGCAGTCAGCACCCACTGATCAGTGATCAGGGATCCTTGACAGAACAAATATCCAAATCTTTTAAAAACAACGTGCCACGGCCAACGTCCTGCAGCTGCACTTTGACCTCCGGTGATTCTGCTGTCGATCACTGGTCTGGCACAAGCTGATCAAATGAAAGAAAGAAAACCAACATGAAACATTGTGAAAAGGCAGCAAATCTTTATAAATCAGACACAGTGAGTTTGTACGTGTGAACTGTGATGATTTAATTTTACATCTCGGTTCTTGCATACTTTTAAGTAATATTATTTAGTACGATTTCAAAACGCTTGACCAAAGAGCTTTGAGTAAAACGCTTCTCAGCTAAGTAAAATAGGTCCCTATCAAAAATTGGGTGTTTATATATATATATATATATATGACTACTTGTAATGGTCAGCAGCCCCCACTGAACCCTCCCCCCCCCCATTGGTCCATGTCTCACACTCCCTCCCTCCTGCTATTGTTACAGCCCTCATACCGTAGTTCCTCTTCCCTGCTTTGAAATGCTTATCACCCATCTCCAGCTCAATCGTACTCCTTCCAAGCCACGCCTCCCTTGTTTATCACAGCAATCAGGCCTGATTCCACTCACCTGCTTCAGCTCATCTAGTTCACCTGCTCTGCACCCTTTATAAGCTCCATTCTCCCTCTCCACCAGTGCTGAATTATTACACCTTCCATGGTCCCTGATTTTCAATCCTTCACAGTTGCATGCCTAGACTTCAAGCCTTGCTCTCTGGATTATTGACCTCACACCTGTTTCCTGGATTCTTCGCTTTGCCCGTCACTCTTTGGATTTTTGACTTCACATCAGACCACTGTAAACAACTCTGCTTTCCCTCCACGACTATGATTACGGATTACGACTTGGCTCTGGTTTCTGCTCTCTGTTCCCCCGTGTATGACCCCTGCTTTATCTGGACCCTGCTTTTGGACTTGCCCCTCCATGAACCTCATACTGCAGCTGCTGACAGTGACGTCATTATTGACAGGTGACTCTCTCCCTACAGCCTGTGAGGACCTGTTAACACTTCTGATCCTGACTCCAGCAACCTAATTAATAAACTGTTCTTGTTTTTTGTACTCCTGTGTCTGGCTTGTAAAGAATCCAAAAACCTGTTCCTGACACTACTCCAATCATTTGAGGAAACTTTCCAGGTTTTATACTGTTTAAAAGTACAGTTCTCTCAAATGATTAGGGTGACTGAATTTATGGTGGCTAAGGCCACCATTGGCCACCCTATGTCTTCTTCATTGCTCCTAGTGGTGGATAAAACGACTCCCTCCACTTGCCTTGATCCATCATTCTACACTGCTTGTGACAAGCAAAAAAAAACCAAAAACAAAACAATAACCTTATACACAGTGTAATTCCTGCCCACTTGAATGTCTTTTACCATAAACATTTAGGTTACTTGCAAAACCTGTTCAGGAAATCTTAAACACATCTTTAAATTGGACTGGACAGCTAACACTAACACACTCTACAAGAAATGGATGAGTCGCCTTCTTCTTCTGAGGAGACTCGGGTCCTTTAACATCTGCAAGACCATGCTGCAGATGTTTTACCACTCGGTGGTCTCCAGCGTCTTCTTCTACGCTGTGGTGTGCTGGGGCAGCAGGGTGAAGAAAGCTGATGCCAACAGACTCCATAAACTCATCAGGAGAGCTGGCTCTGTTCTGGGAGTGGACCTGCAGTCTCTGACAGAGGTGTCTTAGGACCCCCCCCCCCCCCCCCCAACAACACTGGACTCTTACTGCAGCACCTTCAGCCATAGACTGAGACCACCGAGGTGCTCCACAGAACAACACAGGAAGTCCTTCCTCCCTGTGACTATCAAACTTTTCAACTGCTCCCCTTTTCTACACATAGGACAATAAAATTAATCCTGCACCACAATAATCACTTTAATGTTTCTGTCTGCACCTGTTTAGAAGTTAGTTGCTGGCATTTTTATATCCTCTGTTATTTTTAATATCTGGTGTGATTCCTTGTGTATCTAAAAAAGTTAAATCTGGTCCTCTGGACATTAAAAAAAACAACAAAAAAACAAAGCAAAACAACAAAAAATGTAGAAACGTTTCGTCTCTCATCCAAGAGACTTCCTCAGTCTGAGGTGCTGTTTTCAGCTCAGTCTCTTAAATAGCACCTTCTCAGAGTGGATCAACCAGTTTTGCTGCTGACAACCAAAACCAGCTGATCACATGCTCAAGAAGGACCATCAGCCTAACAATGGATCATTAGCACACTGATGGCTGTGTACTATTCACAGAGGGCTGAGTGATACTAGCAATCACAGCATTGTAAGAGGGGGACAGTTGAACACGTAGGCCTCCACCCCTGTTTAATGATGGACGATTTCTTTTCACAAAGATGGCCTCCTTTACTCCTCTCTCAAACCATCGTTCCTCTCTATCCAGGATGTGACATCTTCATCCCTGAAAGAGTGACCGCTGGCCTGGAGATGAGTGTAGACCGCAGAGTCCTGGCCTGATGTTGATCTTCTGTGCTGGGCCATCCTTTTGGCCAGTGGCTGTTTTGTTTCCCCGATGTAAGACTGATCACAGCCCTCCTGACACTGAACAGCATACACAACATTACTCTGTTTGTGCCGGGGGACTGGATCTTTGGGATGAACCAGTCTTTGCCGTAATGTATTTTGGGGTTTAAAAGCCACTGGGACGTTATGTTTAGAAAATAAACGTCTCAGTTTCTCTGATACTCCCTCAACATATGGAATGACCACTGGTCTGGGTCTGGGTTCCTCCTTTTCACCTG
>NC_056498.1:18342405-18346669 GCF_014905685.2 Nematolebias whitei
TATGTATATATATATGTATTAGGGCTGCACGATACGGACCAAAATTCATATCTTAATATTTTAAGCTAAATCGTGATATATGATATATATCTCAATATTAAAACATCTGCTAAGTTCATGGCGCAAACCCTTGCAGACATGTTCCTGTTTTTAGTATTTTACATTGCTTTACAATCTAGCTGTTTTTTTAAATATAATTTTCTTCCATTTATTTTTCAATTTATATGCATTCTTTTACGATTTGTCTACTGTTGTCCTCATTCTTTGTTAAAATCAGATCTCTCTTGTAAATGAGTCCCCGAGGCTCAATGAGACTAACCTGGATAAATAAAGGTTGAATTAATGTTTGTTTGTTTTTTTTCCTTTCCATAAAGTAATAACAAAAATGTATTCCTGAGTTAAAGCTTTGACATAATTGTCGCACAGGCACATTTATTAAGAAACAGCTATAACTCTACTAAATCAAGTCAAGTCAGATTTTTTTATAGAGCACATTTAAAACAGAAACTGTTACCAAAGTGCTTAACAAAAAATCACATCATCAGATAAAAAGTAGCAAGATATATTTACAGCACGTGGAATAAAAATATAAAACCGAAAACATAATTAGAAACAATGAAATACTAAATCAGATCTGATGACCTTGTGTTAAATAGGAATAATAACAAAAGCATAAACAGAATCAGCATCAATGAAAAACTAGATCTAAATCCAATCACCCTGTGTTAAATGTCAATGAGTATAGGTGTGTTTTTAGGAGAGTTTTAAAAGCAGAGACTGAGGTGGCCTGTCGAATGTTGATGGGCAGATTGTTCCAAAGTTTAGGGCCCAAGACTGAAAATGCTCGATCTCTTCAGAGCTTCAGCTTGGTTTTTGGTACGGCCAAAAGCAGCTGGTCTGATGATCTCAAAGCCCGAGAAGGAGCATAAGGATGAAGAAGGTCGGAGAGGTATGATGTCGCAAGGCCGTTAATGCACTTGAATGTCAGCAGGAGAATTTTAAAATCAACTCTGACACGTACAGGAAGCCAGTGAAGAGAGGACAGAACCGGAGTAATGTGCTCAAACCTGTGAGTTCCTGTTAGTAGCCGAGCTGCAGCATTTTGTACGAGCTGGAGACGTGAAAGTGAAGTCTGAGTTATCCCAACATAAAGTGAGTTACAGTAGTCCAGCCGGGTTGTAATAAATGCATGGACTAGTTTTTCAAGGTCGGATCTGGATAGAACGGACTTAAGCTTTGCTATTTGCCTTAGCTGAAAGTTTTTTTGTAGAACAGAGTTGATCTGTTTATTAAACTTAAAGTCCGAGTCTAACACTACCCCGAGATTGGTAACCAACTGCTTTAGATGTGGCTGAAGGGAGTGCAGGTTTACAGGATCAGTGACAGTGGTAGAGCTTGGGTTAAACACAATGACCTCAGTCTTCTGATCATTAAAACTCAAGAAGTTTGCAGCCATCCAAGTCTTGATGTCATCAAGACATTTTAACAAAGGGTGGATGGAGCAGGAACTGTTTGGTTTTAAAGGCAGATAAATCTGAGAATCATCGGTGTAACAGTGAAACGAAATACCATGTTTCCTCAGGATTGACCCCAAGGGGAGCAGATACAATGAGAACAGAAGGGGTCCAAGAATGGAGCCTTGTGGGACCCCACAGGAAAGAGGGACAGAAGCAGAAAAATGATTGTCAAAGTTAACACAGAAACTCCTGTCACTCAGATACGAACAGAACCATTCTAGCGCCACCCCTGTAATCCCAACCCAGTGTTCTAGCCGAGACATAAGGATGCTACGGTATGATCAACAGTGTCAAATGTAGCGGTAAGGTCGAGGAGTACCAGGATCACAGATTGACCAGAGTCATTCGCTAGCAGAATGTCATTACAGACCCTTATTAAAGCTGTCTCGGTACTGTGCAGTTGTTTAAATCCTGACTGAAAAATCTCAAAAATTCCATTTACATTCAAAAACCTGGTTAGTTGACTAAAAACTATTTTCTCCAAGATTTTAGAAAGAAATGGAAGTTTTGAGATTGGCCTGAAGTTTGAACAAGCTGCAGGGTCAAGTCCGGGTTTTTTTAATTAATGGAGTTACCACTGCATGTTTTAAAACATCAGGAACCACACCTATAGCCAAACTGCTGTTTATAATGGCAAGAACAGAGGATCCAGTTGAGGGTAGAACCTGTTTAAAAAAATGCAGCAGGGATGGGATCAGCAGGGGAGCCTGAGGGTTTCATGTGACCAACAACCTCATTTAAAAACGAGAGTGAGATGGGGTGTAAATGTCTAAAAAAATAAACTATCTGAATATATTAAATAATAATCCTCTGCAGCTGCTCCACCTTTACAACGTTAGTAAGCGTGTGTGAAGTTGGACAGGCAGAAAAAGAACAGCACCGATTTTGCAATCTTGAGAGGCAGCGCCACATTAACAAAGCAGTAGCTTATATCACTGAAGACGGTTCTTAGCGGCTAACAAGACGCTAATTTTAGCTGTCTTGTTAGCCGCTAAGCACCATGTCTTTGATTGACAACATTTGATGGACAACTTGTGATGTGGTAAGAATTGATTGTGCAAAGGTTAGAACTATCACAGTCAGTTTTTTGTTATATATTTGTAGTGTTTAGTATGCAAATAAAGGTTTGTTTTTTTACTGATATTTCTTCTTACCTTAATTTACCATCCATCCATTAATTATCTTTCACTTGTTCTGAAGTCAGGTCGTGGGGGCAGCAACTTGAACAGGGAAGTCCAGACATCTCTTTCCACAGCCTCCTCGTCCAGCTCTTCTGGGAGGACTCCAAGGCATTCCCAGGTCAACCGAGAGACATAGGGTGCATTCAAACCAGCCCTGTTGTCCCTAACTCTTTGTCTAGGAAGTCTGGTTCGTTTGGGATGGTGTGAACTCGCCATCGAACTCTGTCACGGAACAAAAAGACGAACTCTGGCCCAGGCTAAAACCTAGGTCTCGGTCCGGTAGAAGAAAACTCAAGCGCCGTTCAAGTACAGTGTGAATGTAAACAATCATGTAAACATGATTGTTAAATCATGTTTCTTCCAACTGAGGCGGCTGTCTAAACTGAAGCCCATATTGTCCAAAAATAAACTGGAGACAGTAATTCATGCATTCATTACATCTAGGCTTGATTACTGCAATTTGGTCTTGTTTGGTATCAGTCAAACCTCCATTGCATGACTACAAGTGGTCCAGAATGTAGCAGCCCGATTTTTAACCAGTACAGACAAAAGAGAGCACATTACACCAGTTTTGGCCTCGCTGCACTGGTTACCATTTCACTTTCGAATCCAGTTAAAATACTCCTGTATGTCTACAAATCACTGAACAGTGCCCCCCCCCCCGCCCCCCGCTACAACCGTATGTCCCACCACGTTCCCAGAGGTCAGCGGACCAGTTGCTCCTCGCAGTTCCAGGAACTCGTCTTAAGCGCAGAGGTGACAGGGCCTTCTCTGTAGCAGGACCAAGACTTTGGAACGCGTTACCTCTGCTTGTCAGACAGGCCCCCTCCCTCTCGGTTTTCAAGTCCTGTTTAAAAACCCACTACTATTCAGTAGCTTTCAACACCAGATGATCTGTGTTTTGATCCTGTATGCTCCACACTGGTTTGTCGTCATTATCTGCATCGTTTTTATGTCTATATTCTGATTTACTTCATTTTGTATTTTGCTTTGTGTGTTACCTGTTGTCCTGTCTGTACAGCACTTTGGTTGTCCTTGTCGCTGTTTTAAGTGCTCTATAAATAAAATGGTATGGTATGGTATGGTATGGTACGGTACGGTACGGTACGGTAAAATGGTATGGTATGGTATGGTATGGTAAGCAGAACGGGGACTGCTCCACAAGCAGAAAGAGGACTACAACGCAGGGCAAACAAACACGCATTTCTCTTACCTCATATGGAGCTGTCAGCTGCCTTGTGTGAAAAAACATTCTCCATGGTCTTCTGCCTCATCTTTCACTCATGCTGAGTCCATTGTTGAAAAATGACAAAACTCAAAAAAACGCTAAAATTTGACTCCACTCCGTTTTTATTTTTATTTCCAGAAGAAGAAGAAGAAGTGTCTTCAGAGGTTTTTGTGTTGTTTCTTTCAGTAGTTCTTGGTGCAGCGCCCCCACAGGCGAGCGGGGGAACAGGTTGGTTCAACAGGTTGGCTCGACTGCACAGTGCAGTGTGAATGCAAACGCACCAGCTCAAATGTAAACAAAATGTCATGAATATTGGTCCCCAACTGAACCGAGTCTAC
>NC_056498.1:18346769-18350819 GCF_014905685.2 Nematolebias whitei
GTTTGATCACCATAATCTATAATCGCGTCGAAGCGATTTATAAAATCCTGGCCAACCAAAAATGGGAATGAGTCAACACGAGACACGTGTACTGGGTGGTACAGCGTCATATTGCCAATCTGCATGTGAACCATTGCTATAGCTGTCAGGGTTGTTTTCTTCTCTGAGAGACCCTGCATTTCTATAGCACATTCAGAGAGAGGTATTATCCTGTTAACACTGGCAGCGGCCGTCCTCAGCTCCTCGAACAGTTTAGCTGACATAATTGTTATGTCTGCCCCACCGTCCAAGAGTGCTTCGTGTGTGAGGACACCTTCGAGTGTTACTGACAGGTACGCCTTTTTGGCGACCCCCCTTCTGATAAAGTTACACAGAAACCTTTTGGGTTTTTTCTGACGCTTCTTCACGCGTCCAGCCTTATCTGTGTAATCTTGGTTTGTCTGAACCGTCAGCACAGCAGAAGCTGTTTCTGAGTGTTCAGCTTGCGATGACTCGTCATCGTTTGTGTGTGTGTTTACCCCCCCTTCTTCTGATGAGGGGTTGTTTGAGGCAACAACAGCAACGTCTTGGTGTGGTCCACCGACATCCGTAATGTTGTCATTGGCGCCCTCAGATGTAATAGTGATTACATTACTGCAAAGTGCTCCTGGTTGGGTTCCAGTGTCAGTGTGTTTCAAAGTTTCTAACAACCTGCGTATTTTCTCTGTCTCTTCCGAGCTCAGAGGTATAGGGCCTTGTTTCTGGAACTTTTGTGATTTTTTCGCCTCGGTTCGTTTCGTCCGAGGTGGGGGACGGTCAGGTACGTCTTTCGGGGGTTCCTTTACGTACTGCCCCTGATGATATGGTTTCCCATATCTTTGCGTCCTGCGCCCACCCCTTTTTCGATAATCACTGTCATCCTCTGAAAGAGGAGCTTTTTTGTCCCAGCGTGCACCTTCAGGACGCGGTTTGTTAGTTTGAACAGACTGTTTTCTCTCAACTTTCTTAGGAGGAGGTGGCGAAGCACGTCGTCCTTCTAGTTCAAGAGGGAGGGATTTAACCTTTACACTAGGAAACACTTCTATGGGCGTCTTAGCACGAGAACATGCTTCAAACACATTCACAGCACACTGTCTAATCTCACTGATGGATTTTTCTCTGAAATTTGCCATCATTTGTACTGATTGTCTAAAATCAGTGTGGAGATTTTTGCTGAAAACAAACTTAAAACCTTCATCTTCTTCCATTCCGGTTTCATTTCTGTTACCAAAATAAGCTTGGAAGATTCTTTTGTAATAAACTTTTGGATGTTCAGTTTTACCCTGCGTGACCTTGTCTGCAGCTGGGAAACCAGCAGGTCCCGTGCAGGAGTCGTACTCTCTGATCAAAGCTTCACACAGAAGGTTGTAATCCCTTCTCGTTGCATCAGGTAGACGCTCGATGAAGGTGAACACCTCTCTGTCCGAAGTGAGTCGTATCAGACTGATCTTATCCTCAACCGTAGCATTAGGATAAGATCTCAATCTGAACTCTAGATCTCTGAGATACGCTTTTGTTCCAGATGACCCCATCGGTCCAGGTACAAAGCGTTGTACATATTTTGAGATTTTCTGCAAATCATCCATTGAAGGAGACAGTATCAACGGTCTCTCTTGTGTGGTTGGTGGTGCAAAGTGGTGAAGGTCTGCCCCTACCACCCGAGATGGGGGTGGGGGTGACAGCATGGTGTTAGGAGGAGGAGGTGCATATCGGTGCAGGTCTATCCCCACCACCCGAGATGGGGGTGGGGATAGCTGCATGGTGTCAGGAGGAAGAGGTGCATATCGGTGCAGGTCTGTCCCTACCGCCCGAGATGGGGGTGGGGGTGACTGCATGGTGTCAGGAGGAAGAGGTGCATATCGGTGCAGGTCTATCCCCACCACCCGAGATGGGGGTGGGGGTGACTGCATGGTGTCAAGAGGAAGAGGTGCAACAGCATCTGTCAGGGGTGGTCGTGGCTGACCCGGGCCCTGACCCTGTTCGTCTCTGAGTCTCAGACCAGCCCGCCCCATATCAGAAATCTGGTTTGTAGCTGTAGCCAGATTCTCCTCACAAGCTGTCAGGCGCTCCTGTGATGTCTGACATTCACTTTGTAAATTCAGACATTGTTGGAGTATCATCGCCTTTTCTGCTTTGCAAACGTCCAGCTCCTTTAATGCGATCTGCAACTGTTCTTGTAGCACATCGTTATCTGAACACACGGCTTGGTACGCACGTTCTCTATCCATAATTCTATCCTCATATGATTGAGCCTGTACTGACAGCTCTTTCTTTGAGAGGTCCCTCTCAATCTGAAATCCTTCTTTCTCCAATGCAGACGCACTTATCAAATTATCACACCTCTCCTTTTCAGATTCATATCCTCTGGATAGCATGACAATTTGAGCAACTTGATGGTCCAATTTCGCTTTGAGAAGCAGAGAAATTTTTGCTAACCGTTCACGGCTCAATTTCGTGTCCTCTGACACTTTAGCTCCTTTTGCCAAAATTGTCAGTTCTTCATCTGTTGTTGTTTCATCAAGGTCTTGTAATTGCCCTAATTGTTTACCAATAACTGAATTTGTTAAAATATGTAAAGCCGCTTGGACGACATCTCCGGAGTGCAAGGGGTCAGTGTTTACCTTTTCGTCCGCCATTATCTGCTATTTAGAAAGTAAATAGGAGATGTAATTGTTTAGGTGGTAAAATAAAATCAGAAGAGTTTCTCTCTACTGATGTATTTACTCTTATCTAGTGAGTTTAACAATTAAACGTGCACTATATTTCCAGCGAACGAGTAAACTCTCAGCTCTTATGATTATCTGTCCCTGTTTCTACCAAAAGTTCTCATTTTTTCATTTTGCACCTGCTTCAGGATTTATCAGTGAATGAAAAATTCTTAGTAAACGCCTCGCTGGGCGTAAATACTTTACTGACTTTTAATGGTAAGATAACATAACAGTATAATTCAGCTCGAGGAAGTTTGTTAACTCAAAGTTCGTCTTACAGAAATAAAAACGTTTAATTTCACTCAAAATACCTAAAAAGCGAAGTGAAAACCTGTGATCCCGCGTTTATCCAGAAGGTGTCAGTACAACCTTATTAATTTTAACTCAGACACTGTTAGTGTTGTCCAGTAGGGGTCGCTATGACTTCCTGTGGCGTCCGGTCGTTAGCTGTTAGCTCAAAATTAGCATCGGCTAGACTCGGTTAAAACCAACATTTCTGAACGGATTCTTTACACAAACGTGGCAAAATTTTAGCAATTAGACTTCGAAGAACCTAAACAGCGTTTCAGAACACAGCTTTAAAGCGCTTTTCAGCTTTAAAAAGCAGATTTTATTCCCTATGAAAACGAGTTTCCATTTCCGGGTCACGTGACTGAAATCACCAATGACAAAGCAGCACAGGGGTGAGAGGAAGTGACGTAGGCACGTCATTCACTCTCTCAGCAAATCAAAGCGCTCCACAGCAGCAAATCCAACCATACACGAAGCGTTTTTTAGCAACCAGCATGTTAGATTTATCTGAACAAGTCCGTCAACTTTTCGTCTTGTAAACTGTCAAACTGCACCATTTCTGTTAAAAATTGTAACGTTTAACTCTGAGCTGCACGGAGTCGGCGCTCCGTGGCATCACGTCTTTTAAACCGCCTAAAACAACTCGTTCGATCTTTCTCAGAACCGAGCCGGACCCAGATCAGCGTCTGGAACACGGTTTAAACAGAATAGAGCGTTTCCACAGCTCAAAACCAGCTTTTAATTACACATAACAGGCGTACAATTTCAGCTTTCATAAAGACTCAATGACACAATTTCAGCTTTCTGTGAGCTTCCTGAGCATCACAGCCCAACACTCTTAAAACATGCAGCGTTTTCTCCAGCTAGCAGCTTCAGAGGCGTTTCAGCACAGCTGATTCTCTGCTATTTTCTTCATGCCAACATGTAAAATCAATCTTTACACGAATACACAGTCCATTTTATGAACACGTGACGGGCCACCAAAATGTAGATGAACAGATGCTCAGATA
The DNA here is from genome assembly GCF_014905685.2 of Nematolebias whitei. NCBI lineage: Eukaryota > Metazoa > Chordata > Actinopteri > Cyprinodontiformes > Rivulidae > Nematolebias > Nematolebias whitei. The sequence continues at coordinate 18,350,797 of NC_056498.1, forward strand.
TATTCATCAATTAACACGGATTC
>NC_056498.1:18350919-18363130 GCF_014905685.2 Nematolebias whitei
ACAAGGTTCTTAAGGTCAAGAGTTTTGACCTTAGGCTTAGTCTTGACATCAGGTTAAGTTCACTACATATGCATAAGAAAGGTCATCATAGAAAATTGGGTTGAGATGCCAAAATATAGTATGGCTGCCATTGTATATGTATATTTGCAAACCTTATGAACTAGGCATTAAAAGGTCAATACTGATATATCAGTTGCCATGACCAAATCTAACATGGCTGCTGCTATTACTGTCTGTCTTCTGAGTTGGATAATTTAAAAAAAGAATCAACTTTGATTGATTATTGACTTCACTGACTTTGGTGTGTAGCTCCATCTTAACGTAATAAAAGATCCTGATCAAAAATTGGGATGCCACATCAAAATCCAAGATGGCTCCTGCCAAATATGTCTGTCTGTCTTGTCTGCTGGATAACTAAAAGTAAGCGCCATGTCGACTTGCAATTTGTTGTGTTGCTGCACCTAAGCATAAGAAAAGTCCCCATCAAAAATGGGCAAACTTGCTTGAGTATTTGGTCTTATTTTATGCTGGATGCCCTTCCTGATGCAACCACAAACTACGGAGCTATCACAGCCTTATGTGTGGAACAAAGGACTGCCAACTAAGGTGCTCGGAAGAGAAGATGAGGGGTAATGGCCTTGCCCAAAGGCCTAGAGTGGGGCAAATGAGGGTGGTACTTAACCTGTTCCATCCACATTTTGATGCTATGATCAGCAGGGGATTTGGAACATGTGACTTTTTGATCACAGGTTCATTTCTCTAGCTTCTACACTGTTAGAGGTTTTCTATCTTATCATTTTAAAACAGTTTCTATCTCATTATATTAATATCCTTTTTAACATGTACTGAACACAAAGTTTCTTTCTTAGGATTCAATCTTTTATCTTGCTGTGTGTGTGAAACGTTCTGAATCACACGAAGTGGACGTTTATCAGGAAACTGCTCCGTTCAGACACAATCTCCCGAAATGTTCCAACTGCCATCACTGATAAGTTTTCTGTTCATGTGAAACTGACCTGTTGCTTTTTGTTTAACCTCTGCTGTTTCAATAAATAGCTAACTCAACTGCCTGACTTTGGGAGTTCACTCTGACACACAATCGGATGACTCCCCCTTTGCAAAGCATCTGAGCGCTAAAACTCATCTCGTTGTCTTGTGTGAATTTTTATCTCTTATAGGATAGAGAAAATATCCAACATACACCACCTCTCCCTCTCTCTATATAAACTGTTAACTTACCCTATTCTTCCACTTGGGTAATTCCACTTCACTTCAAACTTGGGTTCTCTCCCAGAGGCCTGGGAACTTGAGAGTTCTGTGCAGTATCTTAGCTGTTTCTAGGACTGTGCTCCTTCTTCTGGACAAAGATTTCCGAGGTTGTTAATTGGATCAGTTGGAGTCATTCTTCCAGTTTGGGGTTCAGGACTGGGTGCTCCTATGACCACTGGGACCACTGATGACTTGACCCTCCATAATTTATCTAATTTATCTTTCAGTCCATGTTATTTCTCAAGCTTCTCGTGCTCCTTCTTCCTGATGTTACAGTTACTTGGGATAGCTACATACCATACCATACCATACCATACCATACCATACCATACCATACCATACCATACCATACCATACCATACGTGACTCTGATCTGGGCTGGTGACGTTGCACGTTCATGGTGAGACGTATTGTGTCACTTCCTGTTTGTCTGTTGGTAGCTCGAGTGAATTGTTTGCTCGAGTCGTCTCTGTTTTCTGGATTTATCTGTCTTTTGCACAGTTTTTCATTCTAGTTCACAAACACACTTAGTACAGTTGTTTTTCTACTGTTGGATAGTGCTTAAAACACCTTTTATCTTTCAACACTTCTCAGTTTTGGTGTATCTGGCTCTGCTAGCTCTTGCTAGCATTAGCTTAGCATGGCTGCTGCTTTTCTCCCTGCTTCCTCTGTTTTCTCTTGCTCCGTGTGTCAGATGTTTAGTTACTCCTCTGCCTCCTTTAGTGGTAATGATACATGTAATAAATGTAGTCTTATGGTAGCTTTGGAGGCGAGGCTGTCTGAACTGGAAGCTCAGCTCCGCGATGTAGAAAAACCAGTAGCTATCCAGATCCCCTTAGACAACGCAGAACCACAGAGGCTAGCTCCCGTTAGTGGTCCTCCAGCAGACCCCGAGCAGCTGGGACCCCAGGCCGGCTGGGTAACGGTCCGGAGCAAGCGTAGAGCTAAGGATAAGCCCCCAGTTCACCACCGACCTGTTCACGTTTCTAATCAATTTTCCTCGCTCAGTGACACACCCGCTGAGAAGCAGACCTGGTTATTGGAAGCTCCATAGTCCGAAAAGTGGCTTTAGGGACTCCAGCGGCCATAGTTAAATGCATTCTGGGGGCCAAAGCAGGTGACATAGAATCTTATTTGAAACTGCTGACTAAGGCTAAGGCTAAATACAGTAAGATTGTTATTCTCATCGGCGGTAACAACACCAGGTTACACCAGTCGGAGGTCACTAAAGTTAATGTTGCTTCGGTGTGTGACTTTGCAAAAACCATGTCGGATTTCATAGTTTTCTCCGGCCCCCTCCCCAACCTGACCAGCGATGACATGTTTAGCTGTATGTCATCGTTTAACGGCTGGGTGTCCAGGTGGTGTTCTGACAACGATGTGGGCTGCATAGATAACTGGAGTTCTTTTTGGGGAAAACCTGGTCTGATGCGGAGAGATGGCATCCATCCCACTTTGGACGGAGCTGCTCTTCTTTCTAGAAACATGGCTGATTTTGTTTATCCCCCAAATTATTGACAACCCAGGGCCCAGTCCAGGAAGCAGAGTTGTAGTCTTCCACACCTCTCTGCTGCTTCTCCTCTGTTACCCACCCACACCCCCATTGAAACAGTGTCAACTCGCCCACGGCTCAAAAATAAAAAATAAAAATCAGCTCTAAAAATACAAAGTATAAACCATAAATTTCTTAATTAAAATAAACAGTTACTTTACCAGAGCAAAATCATAAAATCATTAAATGTGGATTATTGAACATCAGATCCCTTTCCTCTAAATCCCTGTTAGTTAATGAACTGATAACTGATCATCATATTGATTTATTCTGTCTGACAGAAACTTGGCTACAGCAGGAGGATTTTATTAGTATAAATGATTCCACTCCTGTTAATTATTAAAATTTTCATGTTCCTAGAACAATTGGCCCAGGTGGAGGAGTAGCTTCTATTTTTCAGTCAGGATTATTGATTAATGCCAAATCAGTTATTAGTTATGATTCTTTTGAATCGCTGTCCCTCAGTCTTTCTCATCCAAAATGGAAATCAGAAAAGCCACTTTTACTAGTTGTTATATACCGTCCACCAGGCGCTTACTCTCAGCTTTTGTCTGAATTCTCAGAATTCTTTGACTTATTATAAAAAACTGAAAAGTCATAATATTGGGTGATTTCAATATTCATGTAGATGTTGAGAGTGATAGCTTAAGCTTAGCCTTTAATAGTTTAATAGACTCATTTGGTTTTACCCAAAACGTCTGCACATCTACTCATTCTTATCATCACACTCTTGATTTAGTTCTGACCTATGGTATAGAGATTAAGGACTTGGTTATAGTTCCTCAAAATCCTATTCTGTCCGACCATTTTTTAATAACCTTTGAGTTTACATTAAATGACTACACAGTCACTGAGAGTAAATTTCATCTCAGCAGGTGCTTATCAGAAAATGCTGTAACCAAATTTAAACAATCTCTTTCATCAATGTTTTCCTCTGTCTTGCAGAGTAATGCATCAGAGAACAGAGACTTAGATCATCTAGTTGATCATCTTACAACTTCAATGCAAACTTCACTGGATAAAATTGCTCCACTGAAAAGAGAGTAATCAATCAGAGGAAACTGTCTCCTTGGTTCAATTCTGAGTTACGTACTTTAAAGCACACATCTAGAAACCAGGAGAGAAAATGGCGCTCTATTAATGTTGAAGAATTTTATTTAACTTGGAAAGATAGTCTGCTAACGTATAAAAAAGCTCTCCGTAAACCTAGAACTTTATATTACTCATTTCTAATAGATGAGAATAAAAATAACCCTAGGTTTCTGTTTAGTACTATTGCTAGACTAATTAAAAGTCCCATTTTTGTTGAACCATATATCCCTACAACTATAAGTAGTGATGACTTCATGAGATTCTTTATAAATAAAATTATTTAAATTAGAGAGAAAATTCAAACCATCTTTCCTTCTACTATCTCTAGTCCCCTGTCAAATGAGGCAACTTAAAAAATTTCACTAGAGCCTGATTTGTGTTTGGACAGTTTTTGTCCTGTTGAGCTCTCTGAATTGTCAAAAATAATAACCTCATCCAAACCATCCACATGTCTGCTAGATCCCATCCCAACCAGACTGTTTAAAGAGGTATTTCCACTAATTAATGTCCACATTTTGGATCTACTTAATTTGTCTTTAATGGATGGTTATGTACCACAGAGCTTTAAGGTTGCTGTAATTAAATCTTTACTTAAGAAGTCTGACCTTGATTCAGAAATTCTGGCCAACTATAGACCTATATCTAATCTAATTTTCATCTCAAAAATTTTAGAGAAAATAGTTGCAGGTCAGTTGTGTGAACATCTACAAAGAAATAATCCGTTTTGAAGAGTTTGAGTCAGGGTTTAGAGCTCATCATAGCACAGGAAAAGCATTAGTAAAATTACCTAATAAAATTCTCATGGTCTCAGACAATGGACTTGTGTCTACACTGGTCCTGTTAGACCTCAGTGCTGCATTTGATACGGTTGATCACAATATTTTACTACGTAGGCTTGAATATGATGTTGGAATTACAGGAACATCTCTAAAATGGTTTAAATCATATCTATCTGATAGATTCCAGTTTGTTAATATAAATAATAAATCTTCTTCATACACCAAAGTTAGTCATGGAGTTCCTCAGGGCTCAGTGCTTGGGCCAATACTCTTTGCTTTGTATATGCTTCCATTAGGTAAAGTTATTTAACAGCATGCGATAAATTTTCATTGTCATGCTGATGATACACAGTTATATTTTTCCATGAAACCCAATGAATCCAATCAGCTACTTAGACTACAAGCATGTCTTAAAGACATAAAAACCTGGATGACCCTTATTGTTCTCCTTTTGAACACAGACAAGACTGAGGTTTTGGTTTTTGGACCTGAGCACCTTAGGAATTAATTTTTCAGTCTTTCTCCCTCCTTAGATGGCATTAGTCTGGCCTCCAGTTCTAATGTTAAAAAATCTTGGTGTTATTTTTGATCAGGACATGTCTTTTATCCCCCACATTAAAAACGTTACTAGAACTGCCTTCTTCCATCTGCGTAATATCGCTAAAATTAGAAACATTTAAAAATGATGCAGAAAAACTGGTCCATGCATTTGTCACGTTTAGGCTGGACTATTGCAATGGTTTATTTTCTGGGTGTCCAAATACTTCTTTAAAACGTCTTCAGTTGATCCAAAATGCTGCTGCCAGAGTCTTAACTGGAGTTAGTAGGAGAGATCATATCTCTCCAGTTTTAGTTTCTCTCCAATGGCTCCCTGTCAAATCCAGAATATTCAAAATCCTACTTCTAACCTACAAAGCTCTCAACAACCTAGCTCCATCTTATATTACAGATCTTATTGTTCCATATTTTACTAACAGAGCACTTCGCTCTCAGGCTGCAGGTTTACTTGTGGTTCCTAGAATTTATAAAAACAGAATGAGAGGAAGATCTTTCAGTTATCAGGCTCCTCTCTTGTGGAACCAACTTCTAAGCTCTGTCCGTGAGGCTGACACATGATCCAGTTTTAAAAATGGGCTTAAAACTCGCCTTTTTGCTAAATCCTATAGTTTGGGTTGGTTTGGGTTTCCTGAGCTGTCCCTTGGTTATGCTGCTATAGGCTTAGACTGCTGGAGGACAAACTGACCACACTTTTCACTCTGCTACTGTCTTTACTTACTCTGCTCAACCTGTTTTGTAATTTTGTAATTTTTTTTATATCCTTAACATATGTTTTTTTTGTCTTTCAGGTACACCTGGACCTATACCTGGACCTATACCTGGACCTATACCTGGACCTACCATTTTGTGTTTGTTTGTCTCTCCTTCCTGTCCTCTCAAACCAGCCGGTCAAAGCAGATGGCCGCTTGTCCTGAGCTTGGTTCTGTTGGAGATTTCTTCCTTTTAAAAGGGAGTTTTTCTTTCCACTCTTGCCACTGTGCTTGCTCAGGATGGGAGACTGCAACAAAGCCAATATTCAACTTGTCTGCTGGATTCCTTAGATAGAGAACTTTACTAATTGGCTTTTATGTTTGTGAATGTTCCTGTAAAGTGCCCTGAGACAACTTTGTTGTGATTTGGCGCTATATAAATAAACTGAATTGAAATGAATAGAGTTATACCATATCATACCATACCATATCATGCCAGCTTTATTTATAGAGCACTTTAAACACCCACAGGACCAAAATTCTGTACAGTACATAATAAAACAATTATACAGTCAGATAATATAAAGCAATTAAAATGATTAAAAGTCTCCCTTATTTGCCCCACTCTAGGCCCTTGAGAAAGGCCCTTAGCCCACCCAGCTGCTCCCTGGGCACTTTGGATGGCAGCCCACTTTATCACATGTGCAATGGGAAAAATGCAGATAATTAATTTCCCCACTGGGGATGAATAGAGTACATCCATCCATCCATCCGTCATCTTTACCCGCTTCTTCCTTTTGGGGTCATGGAGGTCACTGGTGCCCATATCCAGCTATCATTGTGCAAGAGGCGGAGGACACCATGGACAGGTCTCCAGTCCATCACAGGGACACATACAGACAAACGAAACAAACAACCATTCACTCTCTCACTCTCACCTAGGGCCAATTTAGAGCTACTAATTAGCCTAACATACATGTTTTTGGTCTGAGAGGAAACAGGAGTACTGCAGAGAAAACCCACGCATACACGGACAGACCATGCAAACTCCACCAAGAAAGGTCCCGGGCCTGGATTTCAATTGTCGACTTTCTCGCAGAGAGGCAACAGCTTAACAACTGCGCCACCATGCCGCCTTGTTTGAGATATATCATAAAAAATGAAAAAAGAAAAAACAACTTTTTAATACAGGTTTTTGTCAGGGGATTTTTGGTCAAGGTAAATGATGTTTATCACAAACTAATATTAAAGTAATGCTGAACCATGTGTGTGTGAGTTCAGAGAGTTTTTTTCCCTCTTAGAGAGGTGCCTGCATATACAGCTGAGGTCACGCTGAGATGAGAACTTATAAACGTATTATATGAAGTATTTTTGCACACTGTCCGGTGCAGATACTCGCAACCAGGCTTCAATGAAACATCTAAGTAAGCCTGTTGTGACTGTCTGTCCTTGCATGTAAAACTTGGTAAAAATATTCTTCTCCTGTCGTCGTGTGTGGCTTGTTTTAGTGATTAAGATAAAAATAGAGGATATTTTTATCCAAAAGTTTTTACTTTCAATATTTGTTTGCCATGTTCCACTGTGTATAAAATGTAAGTTTATGAAATTTGCAAATTGTTGCATTCTGATTTTATTAATATTTTAAACAACCTTTAAGTTATTTTTACGAGAATTGTAGAAACATAACTCTTTGTATCAAGCTTCACTAGCTTTGAGAAAGTGCTGGTATGGTTAAGAAAAATATGTTTTCTAGGAAGTCAAGGAATCAAACTACTCCCAGTTTCTTGAAAATACAGACTGAAGGTTGACATTGTCAGACGTAAAATCTCAGAAGAGATAGTGACTTACCGCTTAATCACATTTAAGCTCAATGCTTGAAAAACTGGATGTGCTGAGTTCAGAAAACTTCAAGCAGAAGCTTTTTAGAATAGTCATTCACACGAGTGTAAATGTCAGGTGGATCAAGTCACCTGGTAGATCAGTACACGGTGTTAGTATTTGTAAACTCCTCTTTACCATATCCTGATGCATGCTCAATAATCCAGGTAGATCAGCTGGTTTTGGTTGTCAGCAGCAAAACTGGTTGATCCACTCTGAGAAGGTGCTATTTAAGAGACTGAGCTGAATATAGCACCTCAGACTGAGGAAGTCTCTCGGATGAGAGACGAAACGTTTCTACATTTTTTTATTTTTTTTTGAATGTCCAGAGGACCAGATTTAACTTTTTTGGATCCTCTTTACCATGTATTTACCTTATCACCCCATCTTTGCTCAACCCCTCCCTAATGTGAAACTAAAGACTTCACTTGTCTTCCACACCCACTCATCAGACCTGAATTTACCTCAATGTTGCCCTCTGAGTCTCAAAAAGAGCACCCGAGTAAAAAGCTGAATACAGTATTTAGTCATTATTCTGGTTGTTCTAAGACAAAACTATAATTTTTTCTATTTGAGTTTTTCCAGACTGTTTCTGTTTAGGGTCCACCTTCACTTCATCATCTCACCTCCATCCATCCATCCATTATCTTTTACCCACATCTTCCTTTTCGGGTCACAGGGGTCACTGGGGCCACTGGGGCACATTTCCAGCTGTGTCCAGTGTGCGGAAGTCAGGGCACACCCTGGACAGGTCTCCAGTCCATCACAGAGACACATAGAGACAAACGAGACAAACAACCATTCACTCTCTCACTCTCGCCTAGGGACAATTTAGAGTTACCAATCAGTCTAACATGCATGTTTTTGGTCTGTGGGAGGAAACTGGAGTACCCAGAGAAAACCCATGCATGCACGGAGAGAACATGCAAACTCCACCCAGAAATGTCTCTGGCTGGAATTTGAAATCTGCTTGCTGAGAGGCGGCAGCTCTACAAACTGTGTGACTGCGCCACCCTCGTCTCACCTCTAAATATTAAAATAATAAAATGTATTTGGTGCATCATTTCTGAGTCCATAAAAAAAAAAGAGAAGATAAATTTACAGATTTAGTTAAAATAACATATTTCTCCAAACTGAGGTCAATCAAAATCACAATCTACAACAGCTAAGGCTGTGGTTTGATACACCGTACTATATTACATTATTATTGTTTAGCATATATCTTAGATCCTTGTTACTGTTTCTTTTTTATACTTTATAGTTTGCTATTTTGGGATGTAACTGGGACTTTGAGTGCGTAGTTTCGTTCCACCTCATGTATCACGTGATGTGAATGACAATAAAGAACCTTGAATGTTAAGTGTTCATAATCTCTTCAAACACTTGAAACTATCTGAACTACAGCTATACAGTCAAAATACTATATACAGTACCTTGATAGTGTGATTTAAAATAAAATAAATGCATATGCTGATGAAATAATCTGAACCTGTTCCAAGACAGATGAGGTTGCTCTGTTTCCTGGAAAGTAGGTGCAGAGTGACTGATTAAGACCAGCATGACTGATTGGGGCACACCTGTGAAATATTTGCCATTGCAACCAAAAGAAAACATCTTTGTTTGCATTGTCTTTTGTCTGTTCTGCGGCAAGCTTGAAACATATTATGGAATCCCACAATAGCTCAGTTCTTTGATGTAATCTGTACTGTGCTTTTCTGTGATGCTACAAAGCTCCTTCTCTTCTTTATACTTTGTTTTTTTTTTCTTACAATGCTGCTGCATTTAATAAATATGATCATTTTGATGAACCAAAGAACCCTAACCCTAACAATAAAAACTGAGAAGCGCTTCACAAACACCATACTTTAATTTGTTTTTTTTGTAACAACTTCATGGAATAAACCTTCATTTCAAAGAAGACATGGCAGATAAACACCAATGATATTATCAGCATGGTTTAGTGCAGTGTGCTCTGCAGCTTTTGGGAACTACTGTACTGCATGTTGTAGCTGATTTTGCTTGAGTACACCAAATTTAAGCAAATGGGACACTAACAGGCTTCTGCAGAACTCAATATTATGATGAGGAGGCATTTCAATTATTTAGGTTGTGGGTGTTAAAGCAGAAAAAATGTCTATACGTATTGTGCATTACTCTAGGTTATTTCAGAAATGGACATTTTCTGCTGTGTTTGCACCTCTAAACCATAAGAAAATGGCATTTTGTTGAGAAAAACTGATGTGTTTAACAAATTCTTGAGAGAGTAGAAGGAATATGGGCCGTGCATGCAGAAAAAAAGCATAGTCAAGAACTAATTTGCCACAAGTTGACACATTACAACCAGGCGCAAATGTAAAATAAAAAAAAAGTTGATTCTTTGCATTTACCCACTTGAATTAGAGTTTGAATATTCAAAAATTACTGTCCATTTTTAACTTATCCAGTAAGTTCTGTTTGAATTATTCCAATTCATTAGCAACATGTTGCATAAAAAAGTATGCATGTTTTGTCAATCTTAATAGCAACACCAATGTAGTTGTGCTATGCAGTGAACTTATTATTTGACTTGTGAAACATTGGTGTTTAGTTGAGATTCTTTTTATATAGCAAACTTGGCAGATAAGTAACAAAGCATGAGCAGATTACTGCTGCCGCATGTGCAGTCGTGGGATGTAACTAAGTATTTTGTTACTGTACTTAAGAACATTTTTCATGTATCTGTACTTTAAATAGAGTTAAATGTGGGTACTTTCGACTTTTACTCCACTACATTTTACATTAAGTATCTGTACTTTCTACTACACTACATTTCTATAATGCGTTGTTACAAGTTACATTCATGTTGCGTTTTTTTTATTTGTTCGTTAGTTTGAAAGTAACCAATGGTGAGAGGGGAGTTGGTCCATTGAATCACTGCAAAGTGGGCAGGTAATGTTAGACCCTCCTTCAAGAAGAGCTGGGCCAATGACGTATATTCATCCATCCATTATCCTTTACCCACATCTTCCTTTTTGGGTCACAGGGGTCGCCGGTCCCCATGTCCAGCAATCACTGTGTGAGGGGAAGGGTACACCCTGGACAGGTCGCAAGTCCATCACAGGGACACATAGAGACAAACAACCATTCATTCTCTCACTCACACCTAGGGACAATTTAGAGTTACCAACCAGTCTAACGTGCATGTTTTTGGTCTATGGGAGGAAACCGGAGTACCCAGAGAAAACTCACGCATGCACGGAGAGAACATGCAAACTCCACCCAGAAAGGCCCCCGGACCAGGATTTGAACCAGGGACCTGTTCGCTGAGAGGCAGCAGCTCTACCAGTTGCGCCACTGTGCTGCCCCAATGATGTATATTCTAGTATATACGTCACTGAGCTGGGTGCACCCACAGCACTGCTAACACCCTCAAAATGGATTCCACTGCAGAGTCAACCACAAGATACGTGCCACCCATGGCCTTATTGAAAGATTATTGAAAGCCTGTTTAGCACAACAGGACAGATTATCTCTCCCAAAAGAGCCAGACTGGACTCAAAAAACTTTGAAAACCATCTTCTTCTGAACTTGAACAAAAAAATTCTTGCTGCAATATTAAAATGTGTCAGTTCATGGGATGTTAGGAGACGAGAGATGTCTCCAAATGGCTCGACAATCGGGTCCAAGTTTTGGAAATGGTGTCAGGAAGTTAAAACATTGTTCACTATTGACCCATTACAAGGTTGAATAGAAAGTATTTAAACTAGAGTTGATGACAAACTGGAGTTGAAATGATCAGTGTCTGTTCCTTTGTTGGGTCTAATGCTCCGTTTTTCAGGCAGACAACTTTTACTTAAATGTGTTTACTGCAGTTAAATTGACACATTGGTTTTGCTTTGAGTTAAATAAAAACTTTCAAAGGTATAATTATTCCTCTTTCTTATTTTGATTAATGGCATTTAACTCTGCACGTGATCCCTGAAATTCTGATGCACAGAATCACAAGTGCAAGTGTGAACTGTGTCACAGAGTAAACACAAAAAACATGTATTATCTGCAGCATTGATCATTAAAATGACACAACACTTTTAATGTATTACAAAAAATATACATAAGGTAGGTACACTTAATGATATTTCAAAAACACAAAGTTTGTTTTCTCAGTCATCCAGGTATATAACAACAAAAAAGGTTGAATCATGTCATCTGGACTTCGTTTTTTTGTTAAAAAGAAACGTTTCGCCCCTCATCCAAGAGGCTTCGTCAGTCTGAGGCCTAGCCATCTGGTATTACCCAGAAGCCACCCTGACTCTTGTGTTTCAAGCCTGCCTCAGATACCCCTGAAGTCTGGCCTTTTCACTAATGGTTTCAAAAACACAAAGTTTGTTTTCTCAGTCATCCAGGTATATAACAAC
>NC_056498.1:18363230-18375699 GCF_014905685.2 Nematolebias whitei
AGAAAACAAACTTTGTGTTTTTGAAACCATTAGTGAAAAGGCCAGACTTCAGGGGTATCTGAGGCAGGCTTGAAACACAAGAGTCAGGGTGGCTTCTGGGTAATACCAGATGGGTAGGCCTCAGACTGACGAAGCCTCTTGGATGAGGGGCGAAACGTTTCTTTTTAACAAAAAAACGAAGTCCAGATGACATGATTCAACCTTTTTTGTACTTAATGATATTGTTCACCATTGCATTAGGTAATACATTCAGCAAGCACTTCGTTAGTATTTTTAAAAGCAAGTACTTATTTACTTTTACTTACGTAAAAACATTAATGTGGTATGTCTACTTTTACTAGAGTACATTTTTGTCTGTTTATTTGTACTTTTACTTAAGTAGTGTCTGAGTACTTTCTCCAACACTGTGTATCTGTGCTTCCCAGTGTTCCCCTTGCATGATTCCTGTTTTATTTTGGTCCTTTGAGTTCTATTGTATTTGTTCCTTGTGTTTTTCTTCCAGCCTCTGTGCCCCCTATGCCAGTTTTCACTCTCACACCCAGTCAGCCTTACCAGTTCAGTTATCACTCACACCAGTTCCTAATTTATAATCATCCCAGGTGCTTCCACTTTCCACTCACTCTCTGTCCTACTTAAACAGACTCTCGTCACCACCTCACTGTCATTGGTTTCTACCCAAAGTCTTGGTCCCACGATGCTCCTTGTGTTTATGTGCTCCTGAATTTGTAAGTGTATTTGCTGCCACGTCAGCCTTTTGTTTTCTTTTTGTTAAAATAGATAAGCTTAATTTTACGTCAAGCTCCTCGTGTCTGCCTGCATTTGCGTCAATGCTTCACCGACCGTGACAACTGCACCTGTTTCTTTGTTGCCTTTGGGCTTTCGCTGTCTGATAGAAGAAAACTAAAGTAAACAAATGCTTGTGGTCAGTCCATTCTCTCTTTTTTTAAAATGTGTTGCAAAACATTTTATAACACTGATGCCATGTACTGCTGCCATCAGTAAATGCAGATTTTATTGCAGTAAAACCCAAAAACCTTTGTTTTGATGTATTAAAATGACAGCATTCTCAAGTATCTCCTATAAAATATTCCATTGTGCCAGACAGAGATAAATATTCCACTAAATGAATGAAGAAAAGAAAAAGCCATTAAAATTGTTTGAAGTTTTTTGAGTCTTTGTCACAAACTTAGTGTAATCCCGCTAAAACATCTGGCAGTAGCCTTTAAAAAAAATTTACCTGCAGGATTGGTTTAAAGCAGTTACACAATCAGCCAATCACATTTGGACTCACACCAACTCTTGCAGAACAAATTGGTTTACAGTTTGCACAGGAGGGTTCTGTCTTGCTTTTGTTCCAATAAATCAATGAAGGATAAAACCGAAGAGCTACCCACTTAACTTCTCCTTGAAAACACTTATCCTCTGACAGCCTGAGCTGTTTCGGAGGAGGGATGTTCTTTGAGCAAAAGCAACCTCTGCGTGCCTTCAAGTGCGCATGTGGAAACAAGCTAATCAGCGTTCCTATCTGTTGATGTGTGTGTTGTTTTTTCTGTCCTCTGTTGCATTTAATTTCCTTACCGATAAGTGTTCCTCAACCTTCACCTTGCCTCTCTGTGCTTGACCAGTGGGAACATCCTCAGGGATAAAAAAAAACTTGAGAGTGAGGGATTGAAACCGCTGCGACAATTAGTCAGGCGAAGCCTGGACCAGAATGGTAAATTAGAAAAGAGAGAAGCAGAGGTGCCAGGAGGGGAAATGGACTGAAAGGTGTGGGTCTTTGGGGTTAAGACCCTGGAATGGAAACAATCAGAAAGGATCATGGAGCTGGATGGTTGCTTTTAAAAGTGATACTGAAATACAGGGAGGAAGAATTGAAGACAAGTGAAGTTCCCTGCAGGACATGTCTACATTATTATTATTTTAATTTATTATTAGTATTAAAATTATTAAAATGCTAAGATGTGTTTTACACCAAAAATCCAAAATACTATTCTCCTCGATAAGATATAACCACAAGTTTTTCTTTTCTGTTTTACAACACAGGGTTGTCCTGTCAGATGTTACTATTCTTATCGCCTTCTGCCAAAAGGCTATACAAATGTGTGTGTGAGAGAGAGAGAGTTTGTGTGTCCGTTACCAAAATATCTCATGAACCACTGGACAAATTTGGATGAAACAGGCAGAAAGTAAGGACAGGATGGACACCTGATTTGGAGTCAACTTCATTCAAGATGGCTGCCACAGCCGACTGACCTTATAAAACACCAAAATGGCTATAACCTAGATGATTTTGTGGATATTGATCTAAAGTTTAGTGTGGTAGTAATTGAGACTTATCCTTACACATGTTTAAGAAATAACGGATTACACAGGAATTTTTCAAAATTTGTCAATAACTTCTTGCAGTCAACTCTAATATCAACAAAATGTTAATTAGCCACTGGGAAGATTTTAATAGAACTTTCAGAAAGGAATCATTGAATGTTTATCTGCATGTTAACATTTGGAGTGAACCCAACTCAAAAAGGCTTTCACAGCAAAATCAAAACAAAAAAACACAAAAAGGACTAAAATTTAAGTCATTTATACACATACACGTATGTGTAGTTGTATTAGATAGTCCACCAAGTGGTAATCATTGTGAGAGATCTTTGCTTGAAACTTTAGCTCAGCTGTTGGAGTGAGTCCTATTTGTCTGTTAGTAAATATCTCAAGAGCCACTGAACAGAAAATATAATGAAACTTTCAGATAGTAACAACCGGATGTACATCTACAACTGTTTAACTTTTGGAGTTGGTCCAATTCAAAATGACTACCAAGCAGCTTGAGCAGGGAGGTCCAGAGGTCTCTTTCCACAGCCACCTCTTCCAGTTCTTCTGGAAGGATTCCAAGACGTTCCCAGGCCAACCGAGAGACTAAGGTCGTTTTCACACCAGATAATCTGGTAGACTCGGTTCGGTTCGGGACCAATATTCATGACCTTTTGTTTACATTTGAGCTGGTGTGTTTGCATTCACACTGCACTGTGCAGTCGAGTCAACCTGTTGAACCAACCTGTTCCCCCGCTCGCCTGTGGGGGCGCTGCACCAAGAACTACTTAAAGAAACGACACAAAAACCTCTGAAGACACGTCTTCTTCTTCTTCTTCTGTAAATAAAAACGAAGTGGCATCAAGTTTTAGCAGTTTTAGGAGTTATATTTTGTCATTTTTCAAAAATGGACTTAGCATGAGCAGGAGATGAGACAGAAGACCATGGAGAATATTGTTTTTCCACACAAGGCAGCTGACAGCTCCATATAAGGTCAGAGAAATGCGTGTTTGTTTACCCTGCGGTGCGGGGCTCGGTCTGTTTACATTCATACTGTACTCAAACCGCACTGGAGTTCGCTTCTACCGGACCGAGGCCTAGGTTTTAGCCCGGGCCAGAGTTCACCTTTTTGTTCCGTGACAGTGTTCGATGGCGCGTTCACACCTCCCTAAATGAACCAGACTTTCTAGGAAAACGAGCTAGAGTTCTATTAAAGCGGACTAAACAGGGCTGGTGTGAATGCACCCATAGTCTCTCCATCGTGTCCTGGGCCTTCCATCGGAGTCTCCTCCCAGTCAGACATGCCTGACGCACCTCCCTAGGAGACACCCAGGGATCATCCTAACCAGGTGCTTGAACCACCTCAATTGGCTCCTCTCAATGTAGAGGAGCAGCGGTTCTACACTGAATCTCAGATAACTGAACTTATCTCTGAGAGAGTTCAGCTGACCTGCACAGGAAACTCATTTCATCTGCCTGAATCCACAATCTTGTACTTTTGGTCACTACCCAGAGTTTGTGACCATAGGCGAGGGTAGGAATGTAGACCAACCAGTAAACAGAGAGCTTCACTTTTAGAGCTCAGTTTTCTCTTCAGCATTGCAGACTGGCACACAGCCTTTAACACTGCAGATGCTGCACCAATCCATCTGTCAATCTCACACTCCATACGTCCCTCAATCGTGAACAAAACCCTAAAATACTTGAACTCTTCCACTTGAGGCAGAACCTCACCCTCGACCCAAAGACTGAGGACCATAGCCTCAGATTTACGGTTGCTGATTTTCATGCCACTGCTTCACACTCAGCTATGATCCACTCCAGTGAGAGCTGAAGATCACGGCACGATGACGCCAACAGGACCACATCATCTGCAAAAAAGCAAAGAAGGAATCCTGAGGCCACCGAAACGGGCTTCCTCCGCCCCCTGGCTGCACCGAGAAATTATGTTCATACAAGTTGTGAACAGAATCGTGACAATGGGCAGATTGGCAGAGTCCAACTCCCACCCTGAAGAGGTCTGACTTACTACTGGCAATGCGAACCAAACTCTTGCACCGCTTGTATAGGGACTGAACAGCCCGTAGCAATGGGCCTCGTGGAGCCCCCCCCCCCCCCCCCGCCCAGTTTACCCAGAGGAGCACTGTCAAACACCTTTGCCAAGTCCACAAAACACATGTCGACTGCATGGGCAAACTTTCCTCGAATGAAATGACCCCTCGAGGACCGTAGTGAGGATAAAGAGCTAGTCAGATGTTTCATGGCCAGTATATGGAACTTACGTTGTTCCTCCTGGATCTGAGGTTCGACCAATGATCGGACTCGCTTCTCTAGTACCCCTGAATTGACCTTACCAGGGAGGCTAAGGAGAGTAATGCCTCTATAATTGGAACACGCCCTCTGGTCCCCCTTTTTGAAGAAGGGAACCACCACCCAGTCTGCCAATCCAATGGCACTACCTCTGATGTCCACGTGATGTTGTAAAGGTGTGTCAACCTAGACAGCCCCTCAACATTCAGAGCCTTAAGGAAATCGGGGTTGATTGCATCCACTCTTGGAGTCCTGTCTTCATCTTAGCATAGAATTTTATGATTATTGAGAAACTGTAGTGCAGAACTTATGAGAAGCCGACCCCCCCCCTCCCCACAGTGTCAGCATAGATTCCTTCTCACTGTTCTGTTCACTCTTCCATTTCTGTATATTTGCCACAAATAAAACTCCACCATTTTCAACAGCCAATCTAAAACATGCACAATAATTGTGCTCTTCTTCCATGAGCTTCTCGCCCTTTGTAAATTTTGATGGAAGTGATAAGATGGCTGCATTGTCGAACAGCCTCGGCCAGCTGCCCTTTAGCAGAGCAGTTGAAGTGAAATGATGCCATTGCCGTTCACCCACTTTTCAGCAAAAACACACCCACTACAACATTTTGACCAATCACACAATAATTAACATATTTACCCAGAAAAAAACGTTCAGCCCAAACTTTCTTCAAGAACAGGTTCTCAAAGCCGTTGCGACAACAAAGTGAGGTCAATTTCGTCTCGCATCTACATCACTTTTTATAACTGTCTATTGTTGTAGCTGTTGTCCACTGTTGTCATCATTCTTTGTTGAAATCAGGTCTCTCTTGTAAATGAGTCCTTGAGGCTCAATGGGATTAACCTGTCTAAATAAAGGTTAAATGCATGAAAGAATTTCTTTATATCTGACAAAGTAAAAGTTCATCTTAACTCTCACTGAAGGAAAAAAGCTGAACTAATTTTAATTCTCTCACAAACACAGGAACCCATACCAATATATAAACATGTCAGAACGCTGCTTTTATCAAACAGTATCACTTTGACCCTTGAACAATCTTGCCAAAGACCCAGAAAAGATGTGAAAGAGATAAGACAAGAGGGAACAGGGGTCATTCCTTGTCCTGGTATGAGTTTATTAAAGCAACAGAGCAATGTATTTTAGGAAAGAGGCTGTGACTCGACTAGAATAGGATAACATGACGATTTCCCCAAATAGATAAGTTTTCAGCTCGCAGCTGAAGAACAACACTGTCATGTTCCAGTGGTTAGAAAGTCCTTCAGCTTTTCAAAGAATAGGAGTGATTAAACTAATCAAAGAAGTAATCTAAAGTGTGATGTGACAATGATTTCAGACTGCAAGGAGGCTCCTACACTCATGTGGCTGGAACAGTGAAGGACAGAGACAGAGAAGGACTCACAATATTTGCAGAGGTAGATTGTACATTGCACCTTTGTGGCTTAGTCATTCCATTTCATATTGATTTTTTTCCAACCTTTGGTTAATTGTTTTTTAACTCCAGAAGTGATAGTCACAGCTGATTTACTGCTCCTTACGTTTCACCAAGGTTACGTTTTCTGTAATCACATATTTATCTTACTACTGTAGACACTAATGTTATTAAATCTGTACACAGTTTGATACTAGTTTAATTTAAATTTAAATAGCTGCCCACGCAGTTTTCAACATATGTGATGAGCCCTGCTTTTTGATTTTGCCTGGGAATGGCGCCTCCAAGTGGTATTTTTACATACAATAAAGAAAACTCCTAACAATGTCATATTATCCCCTATAAGCTTACTGTCTTTTTAAGATTGTTGAAAGAACAGTTCATATTAAGATAAGATAAGATGGCACATGGTGTCTTATGCTACAGCAGCAAGATTATATAGACAGTTAAAAAGAAAGAACAAATAAAAAAATAAGTAAAGGCATGCAATAGAAGGTAGCATTAAAATACAGGATTTTTTTTAAAATGAAACAAAACAACATAAAATACAGGTATTTATAGATACAGTATATTGAAGTCAATTCGGGTTGTCAGTCTTGTATTGCCCCTCCCTGAGCTCCCACTGCCCCAACAGACCGTTGCATACTGGGCAGCTGAGGCTACCACAGTGCCAAAGAAAAGAAAGAAAGTCCTTACGGGGTCCTGCACACCCAAAAAGGCTTCAGTCTTCTCAGCAGATGGAAGACGACTTTAGCCCGGCTTGTACAGGACACATCAGTGTTCCTTGACCAGATCTGTTTATTGGTTTAGATCAGGGGTTTGTAACTTTTTGATCATATGTGCCATTTCTACCCCTCACAAGTAGAATGTGTCCTGAACTGCAAAACTTGCTACAACTGGAGGGAGAGTTACAACCAGTGGGGGTGATATTATGAGAATAAAAGTATATAACAAGTTTTAACATTTATTGATTTTTTATTTTTTTTTACATTTTATATGAAGAAAAATAATTATCACACCGTAAAGCAATAAAACATAATTTTAAAATAAGTAAAATTAGTCCAGTTAGTTGAATATGTTATTGTGACTTATTGAATATTTTAAGTAAAAAAAAATAAAAATAAACTTTTTTTTTTGGCTTTCACTTTAATATTTGTTTTAAATTCTTTGTCATCAAATTGACTCACCATATTTGTTGAAAGTAACCTGTCCTAAAGGTATTCCAAAAGATCCCACTGTAAGGCTGGGTGTTGGAAAATTGAAGTGAATAAATGTAATCAACATGTTCCACTCCTTGTATTCAAAACATCGTTCACATATTTGCAGAAAAAACTGCTAAAACCACAAAAAACAAGAAATTTCTATTTCGTGATAGTTTTGGGCAAAGTATCAAAGAGCTGCTGCAGAGAGACCAAAGAGAGACATGTGGCTGCAGAGCTGCAGGTTGCAGACCCCTGCTTTAGATGAACACCCAGGTATTTATAATCCTCCACCACTGTGATGTCCAAACCCTGTCTGTTCACCTGGTGATGGAACTTTTATCATCTCAGAGCTGTGTTACTTTCTGAAATGAGCATGCTAATTAAAAATCAACAAAACTAATCAGCAGTTCAGACTGTTTTGGGCATAATGATGTCTAGTCTCGTGAAAATCTGTTTTCCTCTCGGATGTCTCCCCTGCCCTTTCGCAGTGTAGATTTTATTTAGAAAGATCAGAGCAGGATGACTCATCCGTTTCAAAAATGCAACTAAAATAGCCTTACTCCCTCACATTCTTGCTCTCTCACCTCACATGTGTCTCGCTCCCTTCCTATCTTTATCTTGGCGAGTGCAGCTATGACAGTAAACTAAATCACAGTAAAGCTACAATACTTGTTGTGGATCTCTCTCTCTCTCTCTCTCTCTCTCTCTCTCTCTCTCTCTCTCTCTGTTAAGCTGATTTAAGGCTGATTAAATAATAAAATACATGTTGTAAAATAAATTTCTTGTGACTCAGAGTCAAATATTTTAAGGATCTCTCAAAGGTCATACATCTTTAAATGCGTTTCTGAAACAGTCATAACTTTTGATTCACCTTTATAAAACTACATGGCCTTTTACTTTTTGAAATGCTATTTCGAGGGCAATTTAAGGCTAAGACCTTTTGTAAGGAGCCACATCAGGCCAGTGGAGCATCAGAACACTGGGACACATAAAAATATATATTTTAGTGCACATTTTATCAGTGACTCAGCTATGCTTGGATTCACATTTAACAGAGAGAAGCTTGATGGTTTGTCATCTCACTGATTTTTAGTGGGTTCCAATAAAAGTCAGCCTTTTGGTAATTTTTATAGAATGTTGAATTTTGTTACTTTATTATCTGGAATTTTACTAGATTTTCAATTAGATTGAAAGTATCTACACAAATTACTTTGGATTATAAAACATTAAAGGGAGAACACCGAGTTTTAAAAAATAAACATTAAAAACTGAAATGTGGTACAGTACATACATATGCATTTCCCTTTGCTACCTTTGCTTTAATGCCCCAACCATTATCATCAGACACAACCAGTGAGCAATCCAAGTGTCAAATAATGTAAAAGGTTTACTGTTCTGATAGGCTCCAGATTTAACACCAATGAAACATGTTTCAAAGAGCTAGCACCAACAGACAGCATGGAGACCTGTGAACTCTTCACACGTCAGACAAAACATTGTGGAGGACAGACCAGGGGTAGGTTCTATACAACACATTTCCTGCCAACCTTTTTAATAAAGATCCTTTGTTATCTATATTCATAAAATTAAAAGAGTTGTAGCATTTTTTTATTTTTACATTTGTTAAGATTGCTTAGTTAGTGGCCATCTTGAATTGCCTTGATTTAAATAATAATAAAACTAGATGCACATCCGGTGATTATTTTCTGTCAGCTTCAGTAAAATTCATCAATGGGTTCAGGAAATATGTTGGCACTAAACAAACAAGCAGACTGAGGAAATTAAATTATCATATACAATATAATCAAATGATTTATCCATCCATCCATCCATTTTCTTCTGCTTATCCGAGGTCGGGTCGCGGGGGTAGCAGCTTAAGTAGGGAGACCCAAACTTCCCTCTCCCCAGCCACTTGGGTCAGCTCCTCCGGGGGGAATCTCGAGGTGTTCCCAGGCCAGCCGAGAAACATAGTCCCTCCAGCGTGTCCTGGGTCTTCCTCTGGGTCTCCTCCCGGTTGGACGTGTCCGGAACACCTCACCAGGTAGGCGTCCAAGAGGCATCCTAACCAGATGCTCGAGCCACCTCAACTGGCTCCTCTCGATGTGGAGAAGCAGCGGCTCTACTCCGAGTCCCTCCCGGATGATCGAGTTTCTCACCCTATCTCTAAGGGAGAGCCCAGACACCCTGCGGAGAAAACTCATTTTGGCCGCTTGTGTCCGAGATCTTGTTCTTTCGGTCACAACCCAAAGCTCATGACCATAAATGAGGGTAGGAACGTAGATTGATCGGTAAATTGAGAGCTTTGCCTTTTGACTCAGCTCTCTCTTCACCACGACAGATCTGTACAGCGCCCGCTTCACTGCAGACGCTGCACCTATCCACCTATCGATCTCACCTTCCATTTTCCCCTCATTTGTGAACAAGACCTCAAGATACTTGAACTCCTCCACTTGGGGCAGGACCTCCTCCCTGACCCGGAGAGGGGACTCTACCCTTTTCCAGCTCAAGACCATGGCCTGGGATTTGGAGGAACTAATCCTCATCCTGGCCGTGTCGCACTCGACTGTGAACCGCTCCAGCGAAAGCTGTAGATCACGATCTGATGAAGCCAATAGGACTATATCATCTGCAAAAAGCAGAGACGCAATCCTAAGGCCACCAAAACAGATCCCCTCAACACCTTCCCTGCACCTAGAAATTCTGTTCATAAAAGTTATGAACAGAATCGGTGACAAAGGGCAACCTTGGTGAAGTCCAACTCTCACCGGGAACAAGCCCGACTTACTGCCGGCAATGCGAACCAAGCTCTGACACCGGTCATACAGGGACCTAACAGCCCGTATCAAAGGGTCCGGTACCCCATACTCCCAGAGTACCCCCCACAGGGTTCCCTGAGGGACGCGGTCGAATACCTTCTCCAAGTCCACAAAGCACATGTAGACCTGTAGAACAGTTGGGCAAACTCCCACGCACCCTCCAGGACCCTGCTGAGGGTGTAGAGCTGGTCCAGTGCTCCACGACCAGGACAAAAACCGCACTGCTCCTCCTGAATCTGAGTTTCGACTATCCGACAGACCCTCCTCTCCAGAACCCCCGAATAGACCTTACCAGGGAGGCTTAAGAGCGTGATCCTCTGTAGTTGGAACACACTCTACGGTCCCCCTTTTTGAATAGGCGGACTATCACCCCGGTCTGCCAATCCAGGGGAACTTCCCCTGATGTCCATGCAATATTGCAGAGTTGCATAAGCCAACACAACCCTACAACATCCAGAGCCTTAAGGAACTCCGGGCGAATCTCATCCACCCCCAGGGCCCTGCCACCGAGGAGCTTTTTAACCATCTCTGTGACCTTAGCGCCAGAGATTGGAGGGCCCGACCCATAGTCCCCAGGCTCCGCTTCCTCAGTGGAAGACGTGCCGGTGGGATTGAGGAAGTTTTGAAATTATTCTGCCCACCGACCCACAACATCTCGAATTGAGGTCAGCAGCACACCACCCCCACTATAAACAGTGTTGGTGGTGTACCACTTCCCCACCGAGACGTTGGATGGTGGACCAGAGTTACCTCGAAGCCGTGCCGAAGTCCTTCTCCATGGCCTCTCCAAACTCCTCCCATGCCCAAGTTTTTGCCTCAGCGACCACCCGACCCGCATGTCGCTTGGACTGCTGGTACCCATCAGCTGCTTCCGGGGTCCCACAGGCCAATAAGGCCCGATAGGACTCCTTCTTCAGCCTGATAGCATCCCTCACCACCGGTGTCCACCACCAGGTTCGAGGGTTGCCGCCGTAACAGGCACGACAACCTTGCGGCTGTAGCTCCGGTAAGCCGCCTCAACAATAGAGGCATGGAACATGGCCCATTCGGACTCAATGTCCCCTACCTCCCCGGAACATGTTCAAAGTTCTCCCGGAGGTGGGAGTTAAAACTCCGTCTCACAGGAGACTCTGCTAGAAATTCCCAACAAACCCCGTTTGGGCCTGCCAGGCCTGACCGGCATTCTCCCCCACCATCAGAGCCAACTCACCAGCAGGTAGTGATCAGTGGATATCTCCGCCCCTCTCTTCACCCGAGTGTCCAAGACATGTGGTCGCAGATCAGATGAGACGATGCCAAAGTTGATCATCGAACTGTGGCCTAGGGTATCCTGATGCCAGGAGCACATATGGACACCCTTATGCTTGAACATGGTGTTCGTTATAGACAATCCATGACGAGCACAGAAGTCTAACAACAGAACACTACTCGGGTTCAGATCAGGGGGGCCATTCCTCCCAACCACACCCCTCCAGGTCTCACTGTCATTGCCCACATGAGCATTGAAATCCCCCAGCAGAACAAGGGAGTCCCCAGGGGGTGCACTTTCCAATACCCTCTCCAAGGACTCAAAAAAGGGTGGATAATCTGAACTGCCGTTTGGTGCATAAGCACAAACCACAGTCAGAACCCATCCCCCCACATGTAGGCAGAGGGAGGCCACACTCTCATTCACTGGGGTGAACCCCAACACACAGGCACCAAGATGGGGGGCAATAAGTATGCCCACTCCTGATTGGCGCCTCTCACCAGGGGCAACCCCAGAGTGGAAGAGTGTCCAACCCCTCTCAAGGAAACTGGTTCCAGAGCCATGCGTAGAGGTGAGTCCAACTATTCCTAGCCGGAACCTCTCAACCTCACACACCAGCTCAGGCTCCTTCCCCAACAGTGAGGTGACATTCCACTTCTCAATAGCCAGCTTCTGTAGCCGAGGATCAGACTGCCAGGTTCCCCACCCTCGGCCACCACCCATCCCAAATTGCTCCCGACCCCATTGG
This sequence comes from Nematolebias whitei, assembly GCF_014905685.2. NCBI lineage: Eukaryota > Metazoa > Chordata > Actinopteri > Cyprinodontiformes > Rivulidae > Nematolebias > Nematolebias whitei. The sequence goes on from NC_056498.1 coordinate 18,375,307, forward strand.
CCCCTCCCACAGGTGGTGAGCCCGTGGGAAGGGGGACCCACGTCTCATCTTCGGGCTGTGCCCAGCCGAGCTCCACGGGTAAAAGCCCGACCACCAGGCGCTCGCCCACGTGTCCCACCTCTAGGCTTGGCTCCAGAGTGGGGCCCCGGTGACCTACATCCGGGCAAGAGAACATCAAGTCCTTTTCTTTTTCTCATCATATGGGCGTTTGGGCTGCACTTTGTCTGGTCCCACACCTAGGACCTGTCTGTCTTTGGTGACCCTATTAGGGGAGTGAAGACCCTGACAGCATAGCTTCTAGGATCACTGGGACACTCAAACCCCTCCACCACTGTAAGATGGCAGCCCAGGGAGGGGCAAATGATTTATATATGATATATACATACATATATA